>NC_041383.1:103685030-103765976 GCF_002162155.2 Triticum dicoccoides
CATGCATATCTCACTCGCACTCGATAGGCCCATCTAAAACTCTATCTCTATCCCTCGTTCTCTCTCCATCTCACACGCACACACACACAATCTCATGCCCAGCTAGCCAAGTATGATGGTCTCTCACTCAATTGTAGGCACACGCAGTCCCCCCTATATGTATATGACTAGCTAATCTTAGTATCCATCACAAACATGTGCATGGTCTATCTCGATTTCTCTCGGGGCATCTTTCTATCACGCACGCACTCCCTCGATCTCCCACCCATATAGTCCCCTCATGATCTCGAGGGGATCTCTCTATCACAAACACACCCTCTCTCCCTCCCCATGCATCCATGCATCCATGTGTCCCTCTTGACCTTTTTTCCTTGTTGGCCAGACATCTATTGGACATGTGCTACAGGGGTGTCTCTCTCTATTGCAAACAATCACACACTAGCTATCTTCGTGTCTCTCCTCGCCTCGCTTTTCCATCTCGGAGATGCATGCGTGATATGTTCGCATAAGAAATGAAAAAACACACACTCTCTCTAATTTATCGTTTGTTGTCACTTTCTCTTTCACACACAAAATCTTTTTGCACACTTACTCATTCTCCTTCACACGCACTTGATCTGTCTTGACTGAGGCACTCTCCTCGGTCCATAGCATATAGATTTATTGAAAAGTCAAACATCACAAAGTTTGACCATGTACATGGAGAAAAAGAATTACATCTAGTACGGCAAACATATACCATTAGATTCACCATCAGATGTAGTTCTGTATGATGTATCTTTGGTATTGTAGATATAAATAACATTTGCGTAAACCTGATCAAAGTTTCCAAAGTTTGACTTCTAAAAAATTTACATGCAATGCATTATCGAGCGGATGGAATATCTCTTTCCCCCTCTCAGATATCTGACGCACCACTCAGCCTTATGGGGGCTCCTCAATCTCTCTCAAACTTTATTTGTCAGTTTGGACCCGACCCTCATGCCTTGATGGCCGATACTGCCTGGTGTGGACGTGAGATGTAAAATATTTCTGCCTGGCCAGGCTTGTGTGGTGCTGAAGCGTTTGGTTCATGTCTGGGCCAGGCAAAGCATCAACGTCCCATCAATCAATACATGCATCAATTATTTAATGCTAATAACCATCCATGTTGTTGTTAGCCTCATGGCCGCACGACCAGGCACGGCCAGGCGTTCGAAATCGGTCGCCTGGGCCAGGCTACTTGCAGTGTCTGGAGATCAGCCAGGCTAATTAAAGTGCAAGGGAACCCAGGCCAGGCGGGCTTTCTTTTTCACAGGGTAGCAACCAAACAAGCGTGCATGAAATCCAGCCACAACCCCAGGCCAGGCGAAATATGCTCAGGACGCACACCAAACTGGCCTTATATCTCCCTGGTTCACACATACACATGTCTCGCTCGCGCTATACATATAGATCCATCCAACACTCTCCGCCCTTGTTCTCTCTCCATGTGACACGCACCCCCCTAAGTACCATAATCCCTCACTCCATCATAGGAGCAAGCACTCCCCCCCCTCCTAAGTATGATTATCTCTTACTAGCCATTAGGAACACACATATTGTCTCCTTCCATCCATACGTCTATCTCGATATCTCTCGGGGCATCTTCTATCGCGCACACACCTTGTCAGTCGATCTCCCACCCATGTAGTCCCATCACGATCTCCAGGGGATCTCTCTACAACAAACATACACTCTCTCCTCCCCATGTCTGCATTTCTCCGTACATCTGTCTCGACCTCTCTCCCTTGTTTGTCAGACCCCTCTTGGCCACGTGCTATGGGTCTTGCTCTCTCGGTTCCACACAACCACACACTATCTCCTCACCTTGCCTCCATTGTCGAAGATGCATGTGTGATATGTTTACATAAGACACGCACACTTTTTCTCTACTTTTATCGTGTGTTGTCCATGTCTCTTTCACACACGCACACACACTTTTTTCACTCTCTCTCTCTCTCTCTCTCTAGTTAGGGAATCTGTCACGTCCATAAGCATATGGATGTTTTGAAAAGTCAAACCTCAGAAAAGTTTGACCAGGTATATGCGGAGAAAAACATTTACATCTGGAACGATCATTAGATTCATCACAACATGTACTTACTTCATACTATCATTTATCTCTGGTATTGTAGATATAAGTAATTTCTTTATAAACTTGGTCAAAGTTTCAAAAGTTTGACTTAAAAAAATGTTGGAACTACATTATCGAACGGAGGGAGTAGCTCTCTCTCTCTCTCTCTCTGCTATCTCTCACGGGCCTCCCCTCTCACTCGAACTCTCTATACCGATGGATTATACGCTCACTGTGTCAGCGTACAACTCTTTATATTGTTTAGTTGACCGATCAACCAATCCACATGCTGCCTTGTCAGCTCGTGTTCTGTATCTTCGTGTGCTGGCCCATGTGGCAGTGGGTGAAAATAAGTAAACTAGAGGCCCATCTGACACGCGGTGAAGTAAACAAAGTTGAAACCACTCGGGGTAGCACCCGCACGCTAGTAAATTGAGGGCGCATTGAGGACAAATTTCTTGCACGCGAAGGACACACTCGCACACAATTCACCACTGCGCGGCGGCATGCACCGAAGGACGCACTCGCACACACCCAACACACAACACACACCAGCACACGTGTACACCGGCACCGCTGCCGGTAGAGATGGACGGCGAGGCAGCCAACAAGCAGAGGCGGCTCGAGCCAAAACCGCATCCGCGAGCCTGGACTTCATCAGCAGCCTCCCCGATGACATGCTGCTCGTCATCATTGGCCTCCTCCCCACCAAATCTGCCGTGCGGACCGCCCTGCTCTCCCAACGATAGCGCCCCCTCGGGCGCTGCGTCCCCCTCAACCTCACCGTCGACAGCTACCTCTGCAATGGGGATTGCAAATGCATGGCCGCAGTCTCCAAGATCCTTTCATCGCACCTTGGGCCAGCCAGACGCCTTGACATCCGCATGTTCAGTACCAACTGCAAGGTCCAACCCAAGTTCGACGAGTGGTTCTTATCCCCCGCCCTAGATCAGCTCGAGGAGCGCATCTTTGAAGCTGGACGATGTCGCTCTCTGCCGCCGTCCGCGCTCTGCCTCACGCCAACGCTGTGCCGCGCCAGCTTCAGCTCCTGCTATCTTCCCCAGATTAATGCCGCGCCTGCCCGTCTTCTCCCTCAAGTCAAGCAGCTCGACCTCTTCGACGTTGTCATCTCGAAGAAGGCTATGGAGCACCTGCTCCGCAGCTGTACTGCACTGGAGTACCTTCGTCTTGAGTAGATCCACGGGTTCATTAGCCTCCACATCGCCTCGACGAATCTCTGATGGATTTATGTGTCTTGCTGGCCCCGCAACAAGACATCAATTGGGAAGAGATCACTCCAGCTGTTCCATGTTATGGTCATTGAGAATGCGCCTTTCCTTGAGAGATTGCTTGTATCGTATCTAGAAGGTCCAAAAAAAATCAGGGTCATTGACGCGCCGAAATTGACAGCGTTGGTGTACTCGTCTGCCAAATTCTCCGAACTCTTTATTGGATCCGTAATCGTTCAGGTACAACACTCATATTCTTCTCTGTCTTCTTGAAATTCACATTTTTAAATTTCTTCTTGATGTATTTATGACCGTCTTCCAGAAAATGATTCCCACAAGCTTGACCCAGTCCATGCGCACAGTGAAGATCTTAGCACTAAAATCTGTCGGCCCCAATCTATATCAACTTGTTGGATTCCTTACATGCTTTCCGTGCACGGAGAAGCTACTCATCGAGGTGAAACTTCTTTCCTATAAGTAAACGGTAATCACAACGTAGCTCAATTTTTTTTTCGTAATTTTCCCAAATTACGATGACAAGAGTAGTGTTCAAAACTACAACTACGCACTACACCGAAAGAAATGTTTTTAGTATTTTTTCTCACGTGATCACCTACATCGTTTTTATGTTGTACTACTGTAGTAGCCTAGGCTAGTCATAGTGGAAAGTAACTTAGACTACTCAAGTAACTCTATGGTTACCCTAAGAGCAAGTACTACCTCCGTCCTGGTTTACTCTTCCAATTTTGTAGTATAAAAATTTGACCATAGATTTAACTGACAAAATGTTAATGCATGTCACTAAGAACTATATCGTTGGATTCATATTTGAACATAATTTCAAATGGTGTGATTTTTAGTGACATGCATTGGCATTTTCTAAGGTAAATATATGGTCAAAAATTTATACTAAATACGAGGTAGTATTACAAAAGTGGGATATGTAGGCCAAAACATGTGCCAAATTCACTTGTGATGCATTTGGCATCGATGCTTCTCCATTGCTCACCTAGTGCCCCAATCTGGATCACCTACTTTGCTCCGGTGCCAAATTAACTCACACAATTAAAAAACATTGTGTGGGATAGAGAGAGGACTGAGGCAATAAAAACACTTGTTTGGGAGAGTGAGAGGCTGGTGTAGTTGGTTTGATTGATTTGTTTATACATGTGGGTGTGTGTGCACAGCGGTGCCAACTCTCTCACATCGCGAGAGGGGTGCCAAAATCTTTTGATTTGACATCGATGCGTATTATGTGGCATAATTTTGCGAAATATGGCATCGACCACATAGTGGAAGGCAACAAATGCCCAAGCTCTTCACGTGCTCCTGTTTAAATGAGAGGAAACACACACACACACACACACACACAGAGAGAGAGAGAGAGAGAGAGAGAGTGAAAAAATATCACTAGCCAGCCAACCCTATCGTATGAGCGGATGATATTGGTACCTCTTGATGACACGGCATTCTTATGCAGCCAGCTGCTCTAATATGTTCTCTTCTTTTGTAGAAAAAAAAGACCCGAAAGTGAAAAATGTGCTGCACTATAACAATCTCATCGAATGCCTTGATCTCCATCTTACAGAAATTGATTTGATTGACTACCAAGGCCGCATCTGAGATTAAATTGACTAGGTTCTTTGTTCTGGAGGCAAGTGTGCTCAAGGTAATGAGGTTTGGCGTTCTCTGGAGCAACAATGAATGGCGTGCTGATCACCGCAAGCGTCTAAGCCTAAATGACAAAGTCCCGCAGAAGCTGAATTTGTTTTTGAAACATCAAGTGGCCAGAGACTCGAAAACTTATTTGCCCATTAGTGAATTGTCAGGGAGGTGGATTTTAGTTTGTACGATAATGTTGCATTCACCTAAAGTAACGAAAGTTCTTACGTAAACTTCCTAGTAATTCCCTCTTCATAGGTGCAGCATTACTCCTAACATTTGTAATATCAGTTTGAAACTTGTAATATTGCTGTGTCCTATTCCCGCGTTTTCAAAATCCTGCGAATCAAACAGGTCCTGAATTGGTGATGATGTTGTGCCTCCCATCTTTCACCAATAGCCGTCGGATCTAGATCTGACGCATACAAACCAAGCTTCTCCATTTTTGCAAAAAGATGCCCGCACTTGTTCCCTATTTACAAAAAACTCCTTATCTCTCATAATTAGCCTTATCTCCTCCCCACCACATCTAGAAGGCCATGGAAAAATCTGGCACCATGGCTGCTGCCGGAGCTGTCCACCCCCAATCTTGGTGTTCCGTGCAATGCACGGGCATCTATGCAGAGGAAATTATGTCGAACAGGGCTAGTTGTAAGCAGGCTAGCTCTACAGTCATGATGATAGTGACTTAGGACGGTTAGGCTGACTATGGTATGCCGAACATGGCGCCTATACTCAGGTGTCATCTCCGGCGCAGGGTCTTGTCACTTCACTGTGAGGAGTAGCACGTAATAATTTGACCAACGGGTAGTACAGTGCTAGTAATCCTACTACTACATTGGTAGTACTACTACTAGTACTAGTAGCACCACCGTCTGGATTTAGGAGTACTACCACGTCCATCTGGATTTTAGTATTTGACTAGCAATATCTAGTAATGCATGTCACAAAAAATGTACTACTCCCTCTCTAAATAAATACATGGTGTTTTATTCCTATTGGCGAAGAACTTAATGTTTTTTTGCTAACTAGAGTACTAATAGGATTACATGCAATGAACTAAACATTGCATGTCATGTTTGGCAGTCTCAAGTCATTGAAAGCATGCACATCCCACATCTCTCATTGGTTGATATGTCACGAAATAAGAAACAAGTAGGGAGTTAATGCATCGTGCCTAACTGTTTTGGGATTATTTGGTTTTCATAAGGTGACTTACACAACATTTTTGTTTACATGCATTAACATTTTATTAATTAAATCAAAGGTCAAAACTTGCGCAAAATGCAAAGGGGACCAATAAACCAGTAAACATCAAACTTCTCTCGTTTGGCCCCAACTAGAGGTCCGGTGAGATGACTATACTGCACCGACACGGAGGGGGACACAGCTTCATTGACTTACGGCAACTGCCTTTGGGTGAATGACATGTGGGCCCAGGGGGTGGCTGGCCCACCTATCATACAGCCAAAGGAAGGTGCAATAGAGGGCTGAGGAGTAGTACGAAATCCTACGCACCTATGCACGCTAACCAAGGGCAAGAGTGATCACTCGAATAGCAAGATCAGTTGACTAGAAGCTAAGCTAGACTCATGGAGGCGATGAGCGCGAGCATCAGCCGGCTGTGCCAGATGGTCCACAATGCCGGCCTGCAGCTCGGCACCGAGGAACATCTCCAGGTAGTATTGCTTGAGGCCGCCAAGGCAAGGGGCCGCTTGGACGACAGCTTCGTCTCCTTGTTCGATGAGCTCCTCGTCGGTTTCCTCGACAATTTCACCGTCGTCAAGAAGCTCACGGACGACTTTCACGTAAGCCTCTGTCCGACACGCCCAGGCTCTGCGATGCCCGCCACCCTCAACGGCCACTATGGTGACAACCTCTTCGACGCACTGGTGGCCCTGCGACTGCCCGCCATCGCACTAGAAAATGTCCACCTCGAGGTCGCACTCACCGAGTAGAGCCTGGCGCAGCAAGACACCATCGACATAACCACCCACGTCTATGTGCAAATCGTCCAGAAGGACTACTACATGCAAGAGGAGGACGATAGGATGCTGGCCTTCTTGGACCGCAGGGCAACCTTGGACGGCACTATTCAGAAGCACGTTGAGCTCGCCGCCAACGCCGCCGCACCTCACACGTCAGCTGGTGACTTGGCGCACTAGGGTGTGAGGATGTCATTGATGGATCTATATGTATTTTTATCTTTCCGTCAAATCCATGTAGTAGTATATGATACTACAGTAATGATCTTACCTTTCGCATCAACTTCATAATTTTCGTACGTACTCCATGTGTGAACTGCGCGAGAACCAAACTTCTCATTACTCTAGGCAAAATCGTTATTTCTATCTATCGGTCGCGCCAAACTTTACAAGTTACGAGTTCAAAAGGAAAAGCCTTCCGTGTTCGCGTCGCACCCCCACACGGTTGGTCTGGCATGCCGGCCAAGCGGGAATGAGCGCGGTGTTGCATTTTCACTTACAAGTGGGACCGCAGTTGAGCAAACCGACTATCGGCAAACCCCCACCCCGCCCACCACGCGATGGCTGAGAAAACAGGAGGGAGAAGAGATGGTTGTAGCATGGACTCCAAGAAAATTGGTGTCGGATGGGACTCGTGTGGGTGGCGTGTGCCGTACTGCTAGACGTGAATGCTAGTTATGGCCCATGCCACTCCACTATATCGAGCCTATATCGAGGTATGTAGAACAAATTTCATAAAGTCCGTGCTCAACCCTCATCTATCTCTCTTCTCATCCAGCCAGCGAACGCGTGGAGCCCATCGTATGTTTGCTCACATGCGGTCCCACTTGTCAGTGAAAACGCAAGCGGACCCACTGAACATGCACATCTTTCACCTCGACGTGCTGGTGATGAAAAACAAATCCAATAAAGATCTTCGGTGGCCGCTTTTGGAGTTACTCAAGAGTAATAAGATTCTATTTATAGTTTAACCCAAGATGCACATCTCGTGGCTTCAACTACCACCGTATTTTCTTTCATGACACGACCTGGATGCTGGATGTCCCACGTGTCGGCAAAAGGAGGAAGAACCCGACCAAATCTCCGGTTGTGCTCTCGGATTAGACTAGTTGTGCTAACTTAAAAAATTTATTGTGTACTCCCTCCGTTCCAAAATACTTGACTTCCATTTGTCCAAAAATGGATGTACCTATATACTAAAACATGTCTAGATACATATATATTTTGACAAATAGAAGGCATGTATTGTGCAACGGAGGGAGTAGAATGGATGCAAGTTTTTGTATTGGGAAGAAGAGTACATCCATATATTGATAGAGCGCAATTTAGTACATGTTCTATCACTGTTAGCTAGCACAGAGGCTAGAGATGAGATTAGTGCACTTGTTGATACTCCTACTAGAATAGAGGCTAGACATGAGACTATATGCGAGGAAGCAATGTCTACTTCTTTACACTCGAAGAAGAAAGAAGCACGCAAGATCGAGCCTCCGCAGATCAACAATGAATGCATCGAGAAGGCACTAATCACACTTACAGGAGTAGTAAAAATGTATTCTTGTGGTTCTTGTTTTCTTTGGTCTTGCTTTTCTAGTCAAAATTATCGTTGGAGTTCGTGCAAAACGGAGGTCCATTTAGGGTCGTGCGTTGGAGTTGGCCTTACAAGTGGGACCATAGTTAAGGAAACTGACTATCGGCAAACCCCCACCTCGCCCGCCGTGCGATGGCTGAAGTTAGAGAAACGACGAGGTTGAAGAGATTGCTCTAGCACAGACTCCAAGAAATAATATGGTGTCAGATGGATGTCGTGGTGGTGGCATGTGTCGTACTGCTGGACATGAATGCTTGTTCTGGCCCATGCCACCCTACTACTCCTACTACTTACTCCTACTATATAGTACTAGTATATAGGATTCGAGGTGCTAGTTACGTAGAGCGAACACATTAACATATGGCTATAGTAAAAACACCCGCCCGACGCACGAAGCATGTGAAGCTAGTACAAATAGTGTACTACTATTGTTGATTGGCCTCATCCGATAACCTGTTGCAATGCATGTACGATTATGTATTCGGAAAATATATTTTTGCCTCGTCGCACCAATCACTTAGAGAAGCGACTCGAAAGCCATTCATAAATTTAGTAAGTTTATCACAGGCATATCATTTTATTACATACAACAGGTCATCAACCCCCATCGACAACGAGGATACATTATAAATACTAAAGTTTTCACCACACAACAAATAACAAGCAATGAAATGAACTTCAACTCAACCATTCCTTGGCGTTGGAAATGCTTGCTTTGAAACACAAGTGATTCTCTGGGATGGGCCATCCATTGTCGATCTAGAGACCAACGCATGACTGATCATCCAGGCTGAAGCGGCCTACTATATCAGGACCAGGGTAGGAAACCACCCAAATGTCCGAGGTATAGACACAATTGCTTCTCATAAATGGTAGTAACATTGTGTCAACAGCAGTTGGATCACCTTTCACCATCATTGGATAGTTTTGTCCAAGGAAGAGCGAGTTTTCTCCAAGACTATCAATTCTGTACCAGGGAGAAGGAGTTGGCACTAGCACACTAGTATCCATCCCGAATATCATGCAATGGGTGTTGGAATAGGTTCGGAGAGTGCGACCATGGGAGACTACACCTGCTTCCTTAGCAGTAACATCATCAGTGGGTTGTATACACACAAGAAGAGGTGATCCATCGGAATTAGTTGCCAGGCGCCACAAAGTATATCGGCGCTACTCGTCCTCATGCTCGTGATCATCACCATCGTCATGTCCCCCTTGGTTATAAAAATTTTCAAGTATGGGTGGTGGAATGTTCATAGGACCTTGGAAACACAAGAAGAAGGTTAATTAGTAAAGGGAAACTTGCTAACCCGCATGCATGTGGATGAAACAATTATAATTATGGTGGAAGACAAACGTACCGAAAACATAAGGATTCCATGCAAAAACAGTGCCACGAGTGGTGGCAGCAAACACAAGGCCCTTGTATTGAATTGCATCACAGTACTCATCCGTGTACAGAAACTGATTTTTGAGCAATATCCATCGAGTCAAACCACCAAGGATGGCAACAAGCTTGTCGAAGATAGCAACAACTTCATAGTTGTTGTAATTCCAAGAGCGATTGGGAACTCGACAAATTGCTATCTTCCGTAGAAGACAGTCACCATGATTGTATTTGAACGTGCGTACAATATCGGTGTGCTCAACCTCTGGGCAGTCTGCTGAGATTTTTGGAAGTGGAACCCGGTCACGAGTGTACACATTCACAAGTTTCCACTCGCAGTTGGACCCAATGTAAACAACCCAATCTCCATTTGCGCCTGCCCAAGCCTTGCCCTCAATCGATGGCATCTTAACATCATACGTATCATTATCAAGCGGCATTAACTTGCACAGGGCGAGGCCTCCGTTGTGCCGGCGCCAGTCATCAGGGTCACGGCGAAGAAGATAGGGGAGATCAAACTGCTCCTTGACTCTTGGAATCCTTGTAATGATGTTATTAGTTGAGTCGAGAATGGGGTTGAACGAACCTGCCATGCTAGCCGAGGTGATGACGGCGCACCGATCAATGAGTTCCTCCACCACGTCATCTTTCAGATCGGGGCAAGAATAACTGGGTCATTTCCGGCCTGTTCCCTCCATGGAGAAGATGATCAAACAATGGCAGAAGAAAGGGTGAAGGGCTAAATGAAAATGAAGGAGGGAGAGGAAGAGCGTGCGACAGCAGTTCCAAATCGAGAGGGAAAGGCGAAGAGTCGGTGGACGGTTGCTAGTTTGCCACGGTTCACGAAGAGGCGCCCCGGCCTACATGTCCGTTTGGAAATACTCCTACTACTCGCCATCGTCTCACTGATATGTTGGAATGGGACCACATGTCAACGAAACATGGTGTGTAATTTCTCGTGCAAAATGCGATCTGGCCGCGTTGGCCCGAGGTGCCGCATTAGTTCTCGACCTTTATTTTTTTAATGGCGTGCCGTTCAGTTTTGAAGCACGACTAACTGGTACTATACGCAGAGAAAATATAAACTACTCTACCACTACTCCACCTCCAGTACTAGTAGTATAAAAAAGATATATAGGATGGAGCTTCAGCGCTTTCTTGCCAAGGGTTGCCCACTTGCTTCTCACACTACCACCCTCTCTCCATATCTAAAAAAGACGGCCCCTCTCTCCCTCCTCACTGGTGGTCACAGATCCCCCGGGGAAGAAAAGGACGTGCAGTGTTGACGCACTCGTCATCGGCGAGGGAGGTTACGCACTGACGACAAGGCCGTCCTCTCAGACATAGCGCCCGCACGGGATGGCCTCCGTCCCCAAGCTCGCCGCTGTAGTGTGTGCGGAGGACGACAACCACGAGCAAAGCCACTTCCTGCCAACCCTCAGGTATGCTACCTCTTTTCGAACCATACCCTTGTTCTATTGCCCCATCTACCACATCGTTGCATGTGGATCTTTTTCCACTCCACCATCTTCCCAATTTGCTATCCTCTGCTCTACTGGCCACGCAGACGAAAACCATAATTTGCACTATTAAAGGAAACCCTACTTCATGCAGACTAATCCATTTCTGGGTTGAATAAGGAAAGGAAGGAAGACTGTACTATCCAAGAGAGTAGGCTTCGAACCCGCATCTACGTTGAAAAGGGGAAAATCAGTAGCTAAGGAACGAGTCTCGTGTCTCTTGGTTGAAGAAGGGTAGAAAGGCATGACAACGCAATAGAGAATGACCAGGTCGATCGGTTTGTTGTCCTCACATAGGAAAAAGGTGGCTAAAGAGAACAAAAATGGGACGTAATCCACATATGTTGCCTGGATATTTGTTGCTCTGGGCAACCATAGCTCCCTCACCACTCTGCGTCCGTGGAGGTACATCGTACTGGTGCGCTCACTGTCCGAATGGGCCTCGCATGCTCTTATTGCCACTTTTTTTGCTGTTAGTATAATGCCAGCAGTCAAGTCAAGCAATGCTAGTGCTAAAGTGATGCCACATTTAACTAATGCCGCTCTCAGTCTAATGCCACCGATAAATTTAAGCAATGCCATTTAATGTCACTGGATTATTTCAGGGTTAGCTGTTGATTGTGGATGTATTAAAGATTTTTTAGCTAAGGCATTCTAATGTTGTTGCACAGCTAGTATACCAACGATGAAACTTGTTACTACCTTCAGATTTTTGCACTATTAATGCTTATAGATTACATACCTCACTTTCATGAGATAAGTTAATTTTTTTGTACAGTGTCACCAAAATGCCAAGGCGCTGATGTCATTTTATTTTAGTTAAACTGCACAAACAATTATGAAGACAAGAGGAAAGGTCAAGAGTGGGCACTTCCTCCTCTGGCTGTTTTCTTGATTCGTTCGATCAAGTTTTTATGTTGGATCGACTATCAAGATTGGGATAGCAATTTTTAAGGCCCCCCCGAGTTCGAAATGATATTTACCTTGGAGGTACATGGTTTGCAATTTTTTTATACTGTCATTAGTTAATAATGCTAGTTACCTTCAGACTTTTGTATTTGGTTTAATGCTCATGCATAGCTAGTATACCAATGCTGAAACTTGTTACCTTTACATTTTGTATTGTTAATTCTTATAGAAACCTTCCAGTGCTAGAGTTTATTGAAATCTGTTCAGTAAAACCATTGTACTGTACCCTGTAATAAACTAACTACTCTACTGTTGCACTAGCCACTAGATTAGTGTATATTTGTAGTATTCGAATGGTGTTGCATTAGCGTATGGACATAAATAAAGTGTGTAAAGCTTTCCCAGATATGTGCTCAAGAAAACTACTACCTATTTTTCTAAATACTAGACGTTTGGGTACTTTAAATTGAACCGCGAAAACGTCTTATATTAAGGAACAGAGGGTGTAGAGTTCACACAAATTATCCCGGTAAAGCTAGTCACACCTTTGTTAAAATTAATGTTCATTATGTTATCGGAGGTGGTCTGTATGTTTGTCTCTAATGCCTGTCGACTACATACCTGACATCATGAGGTAATGTTAAGTCATTTCCTTTTGTGCAGTGTCAATGAATTGTCAAGGCGGTGATGGCATTTTATTTTAGTAGAACAACACAAAATTTGCTTAAAAGAAGAGGAAAGGTTAGGAATGGCTCAGTTTTTCAGAAAAAACTATGTATGCCTTCCTGACATCAACCGTTGTTGCTTTATTTATTCCTTCAAATAGGTGGTTAGAAACAGTCTTGATACCTTTTCCCATTAAGAAAGTGGAATGCTTATATTTGTGAGTCTATGCTTAAACTAGTGCCACTTTTATAGTAATCACACTTTCAATATCTATGCAAACAAGGATGCTCGATTTTAGTGGAACTACACAAAAAGTCCAACTGGTTCAACATTAGGAGCATGTTTTTTTCCAAACCTTTATATCCAATTGGTGGCACTATGGGTTGTTCATTACAAAGGTACATGGTTTGCTACTATATTGCTACTCTTCTTGTACTGTCATTAGATAGTAATAGTAGTGGTTTGCATGTGAATTTATTGGCAGGGTGGACCTACATTGGAGGTGCAGGACAAGATTCAATGATTGGATGCTCAATTTTGGTTGTATCGATTTCACCTCTTCCATCACTACAAACATGGATATCCTTGGTCCCATGAAGAATAGGCCCTATATTTCTGCTCTGAACTAGCAAATCAATTCAGTATGAAATTGTCCACGGCAAAACATAACTGTATCAGATTGTCTAGTGCAGAACATGACAGATGCTAAGCGGAAGAGACATGTTTAAACCGAAAATACATGGTGTGGTATATGTTTACTAGCTGCTTGATATTTGTGCAGACAGAGATGTCTTCCCATTGCTATTTGGCAAACAAACAAAGTGTCCTCAATTTTTGTTGAACTGCACAAGAGAATAGTATAGTCACTGCATGCAGTGCCATTTGAAAATAGACACAAAGATTGAATAGTCACTTCACGAACTGCAGAAAAGTAGTATTGTACTATTTACTGGCCAACACTAGATGCTTCATTGCTTTGGTCTGATTATACAATGGGCATCATTTTGCCTAAGTTAAAGTTTGTATTCCAAAAATAGTCTCGCGGTGTGATCGAGAGAAGACCAAATCATATTGCAGTGGATGTTCCTTCATCATGTGTGGTTCATTCTCATGGTTCCATCTGTTGGTGAAACCACTTACGTTTGCAAGAGCTATTGTAGACTTCACAAACAAAGTTTTCTTTCAGTCTGTACTGAATGTTGGCCAAGAGAAGCGTCCATGTTAGTAGGAAGAACAGATGTTTTTTCTAGATCTTTGCTTTTGGAGCTACATATTTGTATATGATCTGTGAATCATTGAGATGCATTAACATGTTGATCTTATGTATGGGAATCGTACTAGTTAGTTTTAGTTGTGACGCAAGATCCGAAGTGGCTGATCTTTGCTTTTGGAGCTACATATTTGTATATGATCTGTGAATCATTGAGATACATTAACAATTACTTATTTCTGTTCGCTCAGTGTTTACGAGTTACTGATCGATCACTAGCTAGCCTACAAATGCGCTCCTGGCAGTTTTATTTGCGATGCAAGATGCGAAGTGGAAATTTTTTGAATAAAAATGCCTCCTCTGAAGAAGCTGACAAGCTACACTATCGATCCTACACGGATAAAAATGCCTACCTCTGAAGAAACTGACAAGCTACACTATTGATCTTACACGGATAAATAGCGGATCACACAGTACTACCTCCTTTCCGGTTTGCAGGGCTCAATTCAAGAAACGACCTACTCGATCCTACACGAATAAATAGCAGATCACGCACGTACTAGTACCTCCTTTCCGGTTTGCAGGGCTTAATTCAAACCTCTCACCAACCAAGGTACTACCTCCATCCGGGTTTATTAGTCCCGTGAGCAAAGTAGCAAGACCAAGGCATGGCAATAATTAACGGCATGCAGAAGTTTAAGCCTAATTAATTCCAGCGATTTAAGTGGCTGCATGCGTGCCCTGGGTTGCGACTCGTTGCATGCTGCTTCATGTACTGCCTGCGAGCGATTCTGAGTGCCTGCATGGAGCCGGCCGTAATTAAGGCAACTAACTGATGCGAAAAAAGATACGCTTTAATTGTTGCGGGCTTTTTAAATCCGTGGAATCATTATTGACAAGGAGGGAGATTATTCGAGTGCACTCATTTGACCGCCATGCCGGCGTCCGCCCAGACGGGACGGGACGACACAGTCATAATTTCAGTTTCTCTAGTTTTCCACGGCAAGCTGGCGCGCTAAGCCATTATGCATTGAATTCCGATGACCATCGTGCTACCTTCCCCCTATAAGTACTGTTTCACGGCCTTCTCCGGTGCCACCGTGACCCAACTCGGCATATCCTCATAAGCCCCCACCGGCCCGATGTCGCTCGCCACGTCCGCCATGCCCCCGCCCGTCCGTGGTAGGCGACGCCGAAGGCGGTCACCGCCGGAACTAGTATTCAGTTTTTCACCGGAAGGCAGACGGAGGGAGGAGGCAATGCGGAGATCGAGGAGTTGTTGGAGCGCGACCGCATGGCGGAGGAGCAGGAGTTGTTGGAGTGCGACCGCGTGGCGGAGGAGCAGCGTATCACCGATTTGCGCCGCAGGCGGGACATGGAGCAGCAGCGCACCGACGCTCTGAGTCGCGAGCAGAGCGCCCACAACTGGGCCGACTACGTCGAGACCGGCGCCCGGAAAATAGCCCTGGAGGCTGTTGGGCACGCACGCGTTCGTGATGCCGTTTTTTACTACCGGCTCGTCAAGTAGGTTTCCCGCTTGGAAGCCGAAGCTTTGGTGGACCACGCCGGCATGGAAAGGGCCAACGCGCGCGAGCAACGTGCCCTATCGCACCTCTTGCAAGTCCGAGGCGAGGCGTAGGACGCCGGTGCCGGTATTTAGCGTGTACCATAGATGGCGGCCGGCATCGTTTAGTTAGCAAAGAGTAAGTTAGTACTTGTACTCTACTAGAGTATTAGTGGGAGTAGATAGTTAACTTGGCTATGATGGTTGTCAACGTGGAAGTTCAATACTCTACATGTGGATCAGACCTGTTACTTTGCTCTGAATGTTGAACTTTCCGTTTGAACATATGGAATGGGCTGTTATTTTTCTAAATGGGTTGTATTTGTCCTCCACGGGTTTAAAGGCTGACTTGTGGGCCTAGCAAGTTGATGCGTACACAATCAGGAGATGATTGTACGTGGAGAGGATGACAGCAGGGACCCGCCAAGGTCATGGTAGTACGCAAGCAAGTGCCACCTTATTTCAAGCCAATAAAAAATGGCTCCTCCTTGTGGATTTCTGACATCTGGGTCCCATGCCATTATCAACGTAGTCAATAAACGAGAGAATTGCACAACGAGCGACTGACACCAGGGACCCAGCAGCTTGCCCAGTTATTTTTGTTTTGGGTTAATTTTATAAATGCCACTCCAAATCTGGTGTATCCGAGAAATGCCACTGCAATTTCCAAACTTTGAAAAATGCCATTTCATGCCATTTATAGTGGCATTTTTCAAAGTCTAGAGTGGCGTTTTTCAAAGTTTGCAAACTACAGTGGCGTTTTTCAAAGTTTGCAAAAATTGGAGTGGCATTTTTCAAAGTTTGCAAATTGAAGTGGCATTTTATGAATCGCCATAATTGGAGTGGCATTTATCTAATTTGTTTTTGAGACGGAAGCAGGGTGTCAACTAGGCTGTGTGGGACACTCTGGCCTGTCTAGAAAGCCTTTTCTTTTATGTTTACCACAAAACAGCCGAGTAGTTTTTTTTCTTTCTGAAAATGGCTAGCCCAGTTTTTTTGTGATTTGTCAAGTAAGTCGCTTTATCAGGCCTGTTGGGCTGCAAATCTTTCCCGATGAGGAGAGCTTCATTCGGCTGGCCGATAAAATGGCCTATCAGTAATGAGAAATGGGTTGTACATTTTTAAAACACATCAAACCGGAAATTAGTTTCAAATATCTTTTTTTCATTTCGAGATTTTAAATTGCATTGATTTTTATGCATGGAAAATTTATTGGATTTTATATTGATATACATTTATTTTTAAAATCAGCCTGAATGTGGCTTGAAATTTTGGGATTAAAAATAGTTGAGACCGCACCGACATATGGAAAATTTCGTATAATGTTTTAACCGTGGCTACAATATGGGTTGTAATGCTAACAAAAAGAATATGGGCTTCAAAAAAACCCGTAAGAATGAGCAAATGGGCTGTAAATTATTTGAAATAATGACAGATGGGCTGTATGGTGTTTTCCACAGATTTGAGGCTTTCCACAGATGGCATGTGTACTGTTGGATGTCCATCCAACGACCGTCGTGCTTCTTCAATCTTTGCTCTTCCTGCTCCAGCATCTCAAACAAGCGTCGGCGGGACTGCCTGCTCCCTCCTCCCCGCGGCCGGTTGTGCTGTCGTGCATGCCTCACCGCCCCACCGTACCCCCATCGCTGGCCTAGCCATCCCTCTACTCACCCATAGTCCCACACCTGCTGTTATTCTCTAGCGATGGCAGACGAACCAGTAAACCCTCGTACAGTCATACTCCCCTCCGCGTGAGAAACAACTGTCGAGTCTTCCCTGCCTCCATGTCGTTCCCTTCCTAGGCCTCGCCGTCATCCATCGCCCTGGTGCTCTCGGCGTGGCGTGGTCAACGTGGTCAACGACCAACATGCATCTGAAGTAGACTGTACGTGGAGAGGCTGACAGCTGGGTCCACGGCCGCAGGCAAGGAAATGCCTCCTTATTACGCGCAATATAATGATTCCTCCACCTGACATCTGGGACCCACCGAAAAGGCCTCTGTTTTTCGTGAAAAAAACGTTACCGCCGCTGACAGCTTGGACTCACCAGCTATATCTTCTCACGCAAGGAAGTGCCTCCTTATTACGCACAAAAAAATGAATACTGCCCCTGCTAGCTGGGACCCAGTATAGTGGGCCTACTAAGTTGACGGGGACGAAGGGCTTTGTCAACTTAGTCAATATGCACGATTCTAGCTCGACTGACCGTACGATGTCCATCCAACGGTCGTAGTGCTTCTTCAACCTCTGGTTTTCTTGCTCCAGCCGCCAAAAGCAGCGCCGATCGTGCCACCTGCTCCTACCTCCCGTGGTCGGCTATGCTGCCGTGGAGGCCTTACCGCCCCCATACTACTCCCACCGCTGGCTAGGCCATCCCTCCACTCCACTAACCCACAACCCCTGTTATTCTGCAGCGACGGCAGCGTAGCCGAACTAGTGAACCCTCATACTCCTCTCCGCGTGGTCATCCACTGCCACGTCTTCCCCGGCTCCGCGTCGTCCCCTTCCTAGGCCTCGCCATTGTCCACCGTCGTGGCCCTCGGTACGGTGTGGTCAATGTGGTCAACGACCGAATTGAATCGGACGAATACTGTACGTGGAGAGGCTGACAGTTGGGTCGACGGCAGCCGCAAGGAACTGCCTCCTTATTACGCGGCAAATAATTATTCCTCCACCTAACAGCAGGGACCCACCGGACGGGCCACCAGTATTTCGTGAAAAAAACGTTTGCCCCTGACTGCTGGGACCCACCTGACGGACCACCGTATTTCGCGAAAAAAATGTTCCCCGTGCTTTCAGCTCGGACCCACCGGAAGTGCCTCCTTATTACGCACAAAAAAATGAATACCCCCTGCTAGCTGGGACCCACCTTGGTGGGAGGCTGACTTGTGGGCCTACTAAGTTGACGGGGACGGAGGGCTTTGTCAACTTAGTCAACATAAACTATTCTAGCTCTAGTGACCGTATGACGACCGTAGTGCTTCTTCAACCTCTGGTCTTCTTGCTCCAGCCACCCAAAGCAGTGTCGATCGTGCCGCATGCTCCTCCCTCCCGTGGCCGGATGTGCTGCCGCGGAGGCCTCACCGCCCCCTACTATTCTCACTTCTGGCCAGGCCCTGCGATGACGACAGCTTCACACCGCAGCCGAACCAGTGATCCCTCGTACTCCTCTCCGCGCGGGCTTCCACTGCCGCGTCTTCCTCGGCTCCCCGTCGTCCCCTTCCTAGGCCTCGCTGTCGTCCACCGCCCTGGTGCTCTCGGCCCGGCGTGGTCAACATGGTCAAGGAACGACTTCCATCGGACGTGGACTGTACATGGAGAGGCTGACACCTGGGTCCACGGTCGCAGCAAGGAAGTGCCTCATTATTACGCGGAAAATAATTATTCCTCCACCTGACAGCGGGGACCCATTGGACGGGCCACCTTATTTCACGAAAAAAAAAATTCCCCCTGACTGCTGGGAGCCACTAGCAACATCTTTGCACGCAAGGAAGTGCGTCCGGGCAAAAAAAATGATTCGCCCCCTCACTGCTGGGACCCACCAGCTACATCTTCGCACGCAAGGAAGTGCCTAATAGTCAGGACCCACCTGGTCGAAGCATACATCGCGTTGTCATTCTGGTCGCGAACGTGTATGTACATATATACTGGTCGATATAGAGGCGCGCATCGTAGTAGAGGCGCGCACGTGTCGTAGTAGAGGCGCGCACATAGCATGTACACGTACGTACAGCGGCCAGGGTGCAAGAAAGAAAATACGGCCACGTACGTACATACGGGAAGGGTCTCGAACGCCTACTCGCGCATACGTACATGGCTGGGTCGGAATGGAGAAACAGCGTCGTCGTCGTGTTCATGGGGAGCCAATCGGCTGGGTCAGAACGGAATGTGTGGTCGTGTTCATCAGGAGGGCTTGGATGGAACAGGCAATGGAAACGAGGCCTCGCGTACCACAAAACGGAGGAAATTGACCTCCTATGTTCGGAACGGGGTCCTGTTGATCGGGAGGGGTGTGGCGTACCGCAAAACGGAGGAAACGGACCTCCTATGGTCGAAACGGGGGTCCTGTTGATCCAGAGGGGTGTGGCGTACCGCACAACGGAGGAAACGGACCTCCTACGGTCGAAACGGGGGTCCTGTTGATCGAGAGGGGTGTGGCATACCGCAAAACGGACGAAACGGACCTCCTACGGTCGAAACGGGCTCCTGTTGATCGGGAGGGGTGTGGCATACCACAAAACGGATGAAACGGACTTGTGTTGGAGCGCTACGGTCAAAACGGGGGTCCTGTTCATCGGGAGGGGTGTGGCGTACCGCAGAACGAGGCCCCACGGGATACTGTTCATCTCCACCGTCGACCTCCTCCAGCCTCCACGGGCTACCGTCGACCTCCTCCAGCCTCCACCTGCGACTGTTCATCCACGGGCTCCTATTCATCCAGCCTCCACCGCACGCTACTCCACCGACTACTGTTCAACCACCCCTCTCCACGGGCTCCTGTTCAACGACCCCTCCACGGGCTACTGTTCATCCACCCCTCCATCATCTACTGTTCATCCAGCCCTCCACGGGGTCATCCTATTCATCCAGCCCTCCACGGGGTCCCGTTCATCCAGCCCCAACCGGCTCGATCGATCGGGGACCTGTTCATCCAAAGGCAACGCCACGGGTCTTGTTCATCCACTCCCACCGCTCACTGTTAATCCAAACCCCACCGCAACGCTCACTGCTCATCCAGAGAGGTAGCATCGATCGGCTTCAGTTAGCAGCAGTAGCGAAGGAATCGATCGCTCGGGTTCAGCAACGCGTAGGTTGCAGTGCAATCACTCGTTTCAGTTAGATCCCAACGCCTCGCTTGGGTTCAGTTAGAGCCAACGCATCGCACACACACGCGTACGTGTACGAGAGAGACGCGCATTGCTCGCCCCCGACCAACCATCGTAATCGGGAACTCCCCGAAATTTTCCTCGCCCTCGCTTCTACCACGGTTTTTTTCATCATGGACGGCCCAAAGAATGTCATGCAGCTGCGTCTCCGGCCCGCCCAGGATGAAAAGCCCGTTTTCTGTCATGATTTTTTGTCATAGAAGTAGGAGCCCACCACATCTATGATGATACCGGGTTTTGTCACAATTATCGTCAAAGTGTCATATGTATGACAGAAAAAAATTCGTTCGCCCTAAAATGTCACGGATGTGCATTTTTTGTAGTGCCTGCGACATAATCCATGACTCACCTCACGTGTGCATGTATGAAGAGAAGGAAGCCGAACTAGATCGGCAGGACAACTTAGATGCCCTGGAGGAGGAGCGCTATGTTGCAAAAGCCCGTTCTGCATTCTATCAGCAACAGGCTCGAAGGTATCAAAGCAGAGAAGTATGGGCCAAAACCTATAACGTTGGCGAACTAGTTCTACGCCTATCGGAGAAGAAGAAGGACAAGCTCAAACCCAACTGGGAGGGTCCCTTCATCATTGAGAATGTTCTCACCGGAGGAGCGTACCGTCTGCGCACTACGTCTGATAACAGACTCGAGCCAAACCCATGGAACGCGGCCAGACTCCGAAGATTCTACGCCTAGTGCCAAACTCAGTGTTTGTCTCCTTACCTCCACTCTTTCAATTATGTCCTCCTTTTTCCTTTCTCGCCCTCTTTACCTTTTTCACATAAAGCCTTAAATAATGTACGGATGCTTTGATCGCTCCGGCCGCACTACTTGTGCTCTCTATACCTGGGGGCTTGCTATACGGAAGTTAAATATAATTACTCTAATGGCTCAATGCCAACCACATATGCGTTTTTCTTCCCATATGTGCCTTTTCTTCACCATTATATGCATCGATATCACTTAAGTTTTGGCCAGGCTAGGTTGCCTGGCTCTTGTGTTTATGCCCTATGTTCCCGTTAATTCGGCTAGGGCATAAGGGGAGCACCTCCGTGATTGTTATTGTCAGTTAAGCCGGATGTGTACCTCAGACTGTGTGAAGCTGAAAGCTAGCGTTCTTAAGGGAATATTTGGTCGGTGAACAAAAGATGTTTTCGTTTATTACAACGTGAATCCCCAGATGTTTTGTTTCATGTGCTTCTGTTCGCAGTTCGGACATGCACATCGATGCATGCGTACCCAGGGTAAGGAACCCCTAATGGAACTATTCTCTCTGGAAGATGTTTCTTACTATCCATGTAATATAACATAACTAGTTGGGTACTTGTCTTTTCAAGCACTTATGACCCCTACGCCTGGTTTCCATGCATACCCTGGATTTTCATAACTGAGCGGGTATTCGGATACACCTCGGACTGTCGGGTTCGGGGGCTGAAGCGAAAAGGTCCGCCATGACAAATGATTTTCAATCCGGCTAGGGACTACATAGGTCCTTTGAATTACATAGTCACTTGGACTGGCTATATTCTTCCTCTATACCATCCAACAGGCTGTCTAGCCTACAATCCTGTTGGGAATACTTTGCGGCTAATGCTACTTGGTCATATACCAGACTTCCGGGTATCTCTTGACCATCTGACCCCACCGGTCCGATTTCGGCCATATGGTTCGGGTCAGCCTTGGCGTATCGCGTCTTCTCCATGGCCCAAGCTTCCCTAGCACCTTGTTGGCAAGCTGATATCTTCCAAAATCGGAAGCGCCGTTGTGCTCCTTTGAGCAACTCCACAAGCTCGCTCATGCCTCCTGGCAGGGAAGAGGACAGCCACAAGGCCTGGGTAATACCCTGCATCACCTGCCGAGCTCGCTCGTGCAGTTGTGAAAGATCTTGTAGCAAATCAACTGTGGATCCAGGTATCTCCTCTCTAGGACGGCCCGTCAGCATACCTGCAGACATAACTCTGTTAATTAGCTTCCTTGCCGAACTGTTCTGCAACTCGTTTAAGCACTTACTATAAATGCCGCGTCGAAGCCTCCTATTCTCCTTTACGGAGTGAGCAAGCTAAACCCGAACATCTGCCAATTCGATGCTCAGACGAATATTGGCATCTTGGAGCTTATTTTTCTCTTGAATAGCATGCGTTAGCATGCGCTCCCCCGCCTTGAGCTGACTTCGCAGATGCGGCTCATTATCTTTCACGATCTTTGGATTCTCTCCGGGATTGTCTGCAGAATCTTTTGTTAGATTCGTCAAACATGCCGAATACATAACTGGTATACGTCCTTATAAATTCCTTTATCAAGGTAAGTATTACTAGAAGAGGCCTTTTGGGACTCCTCTGCTCCGGCAACTGCAGACTTTAGCTGGGTCTTGCATTCCTCCAGCTCCTGAGATAAAAGGGTATTATTCTCTACAAGAACCAATACATACAATGATCCTTAAATTAGTTGTGCCAACTGTTTCAAGTCTCAGGGGTTACTACTACACATACTTATCAAATTTTCTTACCCGAATATCCTTCGCATACTGGTCCGTCGCTCTGGCAAGTCCATCTTGAGCAGCGCGAATATATGCGTCCCCGGAGTTGAAGGCATTGAAAGCCTCCTCAGAAAAAATACCATTGTGGAGTATGGCCCGTCTGCTCTGGTGATTCATGGCATTCTCCACTTCGGAGTTTGTACCTGAAAACCTGTCCGCATCCTCTGTAGGAGGACAATTCGGTGTTGCCCCCACGTCAGCCTCCACCCGTTAGTACGGTTCTGGAATCCGGCTGTTTGAGGCGTGGTCGGTAGGGTTTCCAGACATAGTACGGTGGCTGCTTTTTCTGCCAAGATATAATGAAAACTGTTACATTTCAGCAAAATAATCGCGGGGCAAGTTTAATTTGTACCTCTGTCCAGGCGTCTCAATCCTAACCGCCTTCCTCTTAAGCCTGCCCGGCCTGGGTGCCCTTTGCTGATGAGCCCCCGCAGGCTCGGCACGGCGTCCTGATGGCCATTTCTGTAAAAATACAACATATGCGCGAAAGGCATGGCATAATTCGGAAGTTAGGGCTCCGGCTTTACTTACATTGGACACTGGGAGCAGCCCGGGATAATCGGCATGGATGGCCACCAAGGCACCATCACGGCTTGCTTGATAGAATGTCCCGTCGACAAACTCCATGGATACATCCGAATCTTCTTCAAGTCTAGGGTCGAGAGCCCGGCCAAGATCCTCTGGCTGTGGAGGTGGGCTGTTGAACTCTTCCACGGCCCTTCTCAGTTCCTGCTTTGAAAATAGAAGGATAAATGATTGGTGACAAAGGACACAAGGATGAACAGAGTCAAGTGAAGAATGACAGCTTACCCAGCTTGGGGGGTTGTACATGGAAAATCCATCCCGCGGCTTAGTGCGGAGGAACTCCTCTTCTTCCCCTTTGTATAAATCGGACAATATTCTTGCCAGAGTGGTGGCGGAGTCCAGACCTTTACGGCCACAGCGGGTGGCATCATATTCTCCGTTGAAGTGCCACATGGGTTTTCCCAGATATTGAAGTGGCTGCACCCCCCGCATTATGCATATTGACATGACTTCTATTATTGTCAATCGTAATTGGGCCAATATTTTCATCCTGCCCATCAGATAGAGGACTTCTCTGTTGTCTTCCCACTGGGGGCTCCGAGGCCACCAACTTTGGCATTTCTGTAGCGCGGCGTTGTTAAACTCAGGAAGGCCTGGCCGGAGTGGGTCCGGAAGGGGAACATCATCTACATAAAACCACTCTGAAGGCCAGTCTTTAGATGCCTTCTTTGGAGTGCCGGACAGGTATCCGGCCTGGGCGACGCGCCATATTTTGGCTCCGCCCACTTGATATATGGATCGCTCCTGATTGCGAGGGACGAGGCAGAATAGCCTCTTCCATAACTCGAAATGAGCTTCGCAGCCCAGGAATAGCTCGCGGAAGGCAACATACCCTGTGATGTGCAGTATGGAGGCGGGAGTAAAGTTATGCAGCTGGAGGCCGTAGGACTCCAGGAGCCCGCGGAGGAATGGGTGGATTGGAAACCCAAGCCCTCACAGCAAATATGGGACAAGGCATATCCGCTCCCCTCTAGATGGGTTTGCAAAGATCTCCACTTGCTCCCCGCCGTTATAGGTGGCTAGTCCGGCTCGGACGGAGACCATATATGCAGGTGGAAGGAACCCTTGGGTCTGCAACTCCACTAAACGGCTATGGGGGATAGAACACTTTTTCAAATCACCCAGCGCAGAGCTACAGGAGCAAAAGGAGGAGCTGCGATGACCGGCCATGATAGCATGGTTTCCCGGACGCGCTCTGGTGAATGCTTGCTGGGGGAAAGATGGTGAGATTTGGATCTGAGGATCCCCGTCACTTCAAATAGATGGTTCGCTTACAGGGTCAGGGTGGCAAATGTAAAAAAGCCCCGGCTCCTCGTATTCGCTCAACACATGGAGCCAGTCATTATTGAAGCGCAAAAGCCGAGGAGTACAACATTAATGGGAAGCCGGACACTGTTCGCTACGACAGGTACTCTGGGTTTGGAGAAGAACCCGCCTTGCAATGTCGAAGACAATCTGCGCACCGGATGCATCGTCATTGAAGCCTGGTTCGAGGGCTACTGAGAGATTCCTGGATTAGGGGGTATCCGGACAGCCGGACTATATACTTTGGCTAGACTGTTGGACTATGAAGATACAAGATTGAAGACTTCATCCCGTGTCCGAATGGGACTCTCATTTGCGTGGAAGGCGAGCTTGGTGATTCGGATGATAGATCTCCTTCTTTGTAACCGACTCTGTGTAACCCTAGCCCCCACCGGTGTCTATATAAACCGGAGGGTTTAGTCCGTAGGACAAGAACAATCATAATCATAGGCTAGCTCCTAGGGTTTAGCCTCTACGATCTCGTGGTAGATCAACTCTTGTAATACTCATATCATCAAGATCAATCAAGCAGGAAGTAGGTATTACCTCCCTTGAGAGGGCCCAAACCTGGGTAAACATTGTGTCCCCAGTCTCCTGTTACCATTAGCCTTAGACGCACAGTTCGGGACCCCCTACCCGAGATCCGCCGGTTTTGACACCGACAGTCGGCATGCATAGAGGGTACGCAGATGGCCCTCGCCCGCGTTAAGATGTACTGGGCGAGGAGGGAGGCCACCGGTATTGCAACACGGGGTCCGCCCGGGGGCCAGGACCTGCCGGAGCACTATTTTGAAGAGGTCTTAGAAGGTGCCTGCCTGATAGAGGCTCAGTGCTCAAAGACTACCATGTTTGAATGATATACATCTGAATTGTAAAGACAATGCTTTTGATAATAAAGGCTATATTTATACTTTTGCCCCTAAAGTATTTTGGTGCCTCTTGTGCGGCCGTTTATGCATATATGTATATAACCTGAAAGATTGCAGTCGTCGGCTTCTACCCCTTTGCGAATAACACGTGGGTGTTCGGCAAAAGCACGTAGTCACACTTGATCCAGCGTCTTGGTCCATTTAAGGAGGTGATAGTGCGGCGAACAAGGCAATCGGACTATAAAGCTTTAACACTTTCAGTTAGCCATAGGAGTTTGACGGTGGGGCTACTACATAGCCCCTGGTATGTCTGCGTTTTATCCGAATACGGTGCGTTTACATACGTGCGCGGAAAACCGGCCCTTCATTAATGCGGAGGAATCTCGAGGATTCCGTTGAGTCATTGAGTGGTTCACCAGTCTCTCGTTGTATCATGATAGTCAATTTTCGGCTTTCTCTACTAAGGTGCTCGTCCGGATGAACCAGGGCATAATCGAAGTAGTTCTCCCTTTGCTTCCTTAGCCGATGGTGCAGAACGTAAGGTAGAAAAACACGGGAGCCGGGCAAACCCAACATTTGACCAAAGACATGATTCGGAGCTAATGCATATAGGGCCAAACTCGCGACACCGAACACTCCCAAAGGTATTCGGACTTTACAATATATACCGGGCTGAATTGCAGCCACTGGTAATAAAACCCTAGATTTCAAGGTACAAGTCTATTTGGCGTGTCAAAAGAGCACCTGTGGTGAGAACATAGATCTCCAAAGCACACCGGCTGCTGCTTTTTAATCTTAAATACGGCGAGTTATAAGCTCACCGATAACGCCGACATCCTTATGGGTCATTATAAGAGCCGGGGGGATATGAAAACAACAAAAGATAATAAAAAAGGTTTACGCAGGGGCTTAATCTAAAAAGAAACCTTAGAATGGGGCCCTGCTGCACGTCTGCGCCTTTATCTCCGTTGCGCTTGTGTCCTTGAGGGGTAAAGAGTGGTGGCCACCTCAAACAAAAAACCAGGTGACAGGATTTGGTGTGACCGTGAGTAGAATTGGGTTGTTTTAATGAACCATGAAGATATAATTTTTGAGTCCCAATAGGGTCAAGCCGAACTATGGACCTTTTTATATGCGTGCGGCCCCACACACACCACACAAGGAGTTTGGAAGCCCTTTTTTACATATACAGGGAGACATGTACAGTCTTCTTGTGGTCTGTTTTTGTGGGAGTATAGCTGCTAATCAAGCTCAGGTTTATCTGAGCTGCTACACCTAGGTGTGCACTGAACACATCTAACTGCGTCCGCGGTTTCGAAAACTGATGAGTCGACCGTTTTGCAGAGATTACTCCATGATTCGGCTGCTAGAGCCGCGACGTATTCTTCCGTACGAAGGGAACGCTCCGTGTTTCCGCTCATTGTGATAACGCCACGTGGACCAACCATCTTAGGTTTAAGATAAGCGTAATGCGGGACTGCATTGAAGTGGGCGAATGCCGTTCTTCGAAGTAGTGCATGGTAACCACTTCGAAACGGAGAAATATCGAAGATTAGTTCTTTGCTTCGAAAGTTATCGGGAAAACCGAATACAACTTCCAACGTCAGGGAGCCAATGCTTCGGGCCTCTGCGCCTGGTATCACTCCTTTAAATGTAGTGCTGCTTTGCTTAATTCTTGACGGGTCTATCCCCATCTTGCAGACAGTGTCCTGATATATCAGGTTGAGACTACTACCGCCGTCCATGAGGACTCGGGTGAGGTGGTATCCATCGATTATCGGGTCGAGCACTAAGGCGGCCGAGCCCCCATGACAGATACTAGTCGGATGGTCCCTGCGATCAAAAGTGATCGGACAGGCCGACCATGGGTTGAATTTGGGGATGATGGGCTCTATAGCGTATACTTCTCGAAGTGCGTGTTTGCGCTCCCTTTTTGGGATATGAGTGGCGTAAATCATATTCGTTTATTTAACCTCCGGTGGGAATTTTTTCTGTCCCCCTGTGTTCGGCTGGCGGGATTCATCCTCGTCTTCACTTAGCGGCCCCTTCCCCTTGTGTTTGGCATTGAGCTTGTCGGCCTGTCTAAAGACCCAACATTCTCTGTTGGTGTGGTTAGATGGCTTATCAGGGGTGCCATGAATCTGGCAGGACCTGTCGAGGATTTTGTCTAAGCTGGATGGACCTTCTCTACTGCCTTTAAATGTATTTTTCCATTGACCGGGTTTGGAGCCCCGGAATCCAGTGTTTACCGCTGTATTTTCTGGGCTATCTTCATTGCTCCGACGTTTGTTTTTATTGTGTCGTGGTTTTCCATTGCCATCCCTGATTTCGGATGTGCCTGGGTCGCTGGTGCTGCTACGGTCCAACCACCTATCCTCACCTACACAAAAGCGGGTCATGAGGGTGGTTCGGGCTGCCATTGTCCTGGGCTTTTCTTGACCGAGGTGTCTGGTAAGCCATTCATCCCGGATACTGTGCTTGAAAGCTTCTAAAGCTTCGGTGTCCGGACAGTCAACGATTTGGTTTTTCTTGGTCAGAAATCTGTTCCAAAGCTTACGGGCGGACTCTCCGGGTTGTTGTCTTATATGACTTAGATCCTCTGCATCCGGAGGTCGGACATAAGTCCCTTGAAAATATGCCCTAAAAGCTTCCTCGAGCTCCTCCCAGCTTCCGATAGATTTTCGGGGAGGCCTTTCAGCCAGTGCCGAGCTGGTCCCTTGAGCTTGAGGGGTAAGTACTTGATGGCGTGGAGATTGTCTCCGCCATGTGAATATGAAGAATAAAGTCCTCTATCCAGACTGCAGGGTCTGTCGTTCCATCGTATGCCTTAACATTCACGGGTTTAAACCCTACTGGAAATTCGTGGTCCAGCACCTCATCGGTGAAGCATAGGGGGTGTGCAGCGCCCCTGTATTTGGTTATGCCGTGGCGTGAGTCCGACGGTTGTAGTGTTCGGTGTTGGTTCCGAACTAGGGAGCGGCCGGGATATTTGTGTTGGTAGTCGCGACCCTGCGTGGGAGCGCGTTCTCGAGATCCGTAGATGGACATTGTTATTCCAGCCCTTTTGTACAGGTCTTCACGTAAATCGTGTTGCTGGTTCCGGGTTGCTACCTTCCTTTCTTTAAGGAGCGCGGGTGTAGATTTGTGTGCGGCGTTGTTAGCTACTCTGTCTCGACCATGAGTTGGTCGGTCCTGTTGGTCGTCCATACAATTATTCAGCGGTATGGGCTTTATAGCCTCATCGTCGAATTCGGGTAGTAGTTTATGTTTGGGATAGCTCTTTGTTTGGCGATTGTCGCCATATTTTTCCTTAGTGTCAAGAACTTCATTCCATCTGTCATCAAGCATATCCTGTGCGGCTTTAAGCCATTGCTTCTGCTTATTCAAGCTCCTTGCAGTGGCTATAAGTCTCCGCTGGAGGCGTTCTCGTTCCACTTGTGTATCGGGGATGATGAATGCATCGTCATCCAGACTGTCCTCCTCTTCGGAGACAGGCTGATAAGTGGTGTCTTCGGCATTGCTGTGATTGGACAGCGGCCCCGGACTATGTTCAGCATCTTCCTACTCATCCTGCCTGTATTTGGGGTATTGTCGCCTGTGCCAGTATCGCTATTTTTTCTGTGGCATGGTTTAGAGCAGCGCCACTAACGTCAGCGCTTCAGCTGCTTCTCAGGAGGCTTATCCTCATCTGGGTCCTTTTTGTCATCGCCATTGTTGTCTTTAGGTGTATCCACCATATATATGTCGTAGGATGAGGTTGTTGTCCAGCGCCCTGTGGGCGGTGGTTCATCCTCTTCTCCCGCATCATCGTCCATACCGTCGATGTCTTCGGAGTCAAAGTCAAGCATGTCGGTTAAGTCATCAACAGTGGCTATCAAGTGGGTGGTGGGTGGGTGACAAAATCCTTTGTCGTCTACTTCCCACACGAGCCGGACATAGTTCGTCCGAGAGTCTCCTGACAAGGAGAGTGATTTTAAAGAGTTCAACACATCGCCCAAGGGCGAATGTTGAAAGATGTCCGCGGAGGTAAGCTCCAAGATCGCCGCCCAATCAGATCTGACGGGCGCGGGCGTATGCGGTTCAGAACCTATATCAGGAGATGAGCCCGAGGGTCCAATGGCATAGGCCTCGTTAGAGGTTGAGTCTATGTTCGGCTCAAGCGTCGTAGAGTGTGTGGCTTCCGTGGTGGGGTCCAGCCCCCCGTCCGCGAATGGCACGATCTATTCTGGATCTAGGGCCAAGACAGTCACATACGTTGTCTCCTGAGCATAGTCCGATGACAGATTTAAGTCATGTTCATCGTGGCTGTAGGGAGCGGCTGTCGTGGGTTCGAATCCGTTGAAGACCAAGTCTCCGAGGATGTCGGCGATGTAATTCGAACTTCCAGACCTGACCTGATGGCCAGGGGTGTAGCTATCGATCTGCTCCAGATGGCCAGGCGTGTTGGCCCGCGGTGCAAAGCCATCGAGTACGAAGATCTGTCCGAGTAGAAAAGTCTCGCCTTGGACTGCATCATTGTAGATGATTGAGGAAGACATCAAGCCTTACGATGATGACATAGTGGAACTCTCAATAAAAGCACCAATGTCAGTGTCAAAACCGGCGGATCTCGGGTAGGGGGTCCCGAACTGTAAGGGTAATGGTAACAGGAGGCAGGGGACACAATGTTTAGCCAGGTTAGGGCCCTCTCTATGGAGGTAATAGCCTACTTCCTGCTTGATTGATCTTGATGATATGAGTATTACAAGAGTTGATCTACCACGAGATCGAGGAGGCTAACCCTAGAAGCTAGCCTATGATTATCATTGTCCTTGTCCTACGGACTAAACCCTCCAGTTTATATAGACACCGGAGGGGGCTAGGGTTACACAGAGTCGGTTACAGAGAAGGAAATCTACATATCCGAATCGCCAAGCTTGCCTTCCACACAAAGGGGAGTCCCATCCGGACACGGGACGAAGTCTTCTATCTTGTATCTTCATAGTCCAACAGTCTGACAAAGTATATAGTCTGGATGTTCGAGGACCCCCTAATCCAGGACTCCCTCAAGAGTCGGTGCATCCTCTTGTTTTCGAGCATCCAGTAGGGACAGGCGGATAGCTGCCACGCTTGCTCCTGACCAGCCTAGCCCACCCAAAGCCCCTCCATCGCCCGCGCATGCTTCCAGCCCGAAACGGTTAGTGCCGCTCCAAAGAATCGGTGCCGCATTCATGCCCGGCCAGAGCGGAAGCGACCTCTCACTGGCGCCTGCGTTGAAGGGAGAAGCGGATTCAAGAGTGATGGTTGCTTCGTCCGTCCAACTTACTGCTGGGTCTATGTGATTTCACGGCTCATTGATCATTATTACTAAGGTGGTAGGACTGCTGGATGTCCCACGCTTTCTGCGAAAGGAGGTACTACTAGATTACAATTTTCTCCATTCTCACAGCGGAGGAGTGCAAGAGCAGTGAAAACACGCAGGCTCAGTGATTACATGGCCCACCTCACACTATCACCATATTTTCTGGACACCATGCGACACCTAACACTTTACATAGTATTCCCTCTGTTCCTAAATATAAGTCTTTGTAGAGATTCCACTAGGTGGACTACATACAAAACAAAATGAATGAATCTAAACTTGAAATGCATCTATATACATCCATATGTGGTTCATGGTGAAATCTCTACAAAGACTTATATTTAGGAACGGAGGAAGTACTAGTATAGAACATAATTTAATTTATCAGCGAGATAGTACAATGCTATGAAGTTTCCAGCTTCTGTTACATGTATGTTGCGTCCAAGGTTGCCCGTTGCAACATTTCATCAAATACAAAGGAGACTAACATGCATGTTATTGCATCTTAATGATTGACAGATCATAGCAAATATGTACTCCCTCCGTTCCAAAATAAGTGTCTCAACTTTATGCAAACTTTAGTACAAAGTTGTACTACTACTAAACTTGACACTTATTTTGGAACAGAGGCAGCTAAAGAAAACAATGAAGACCCATGATGCTCAATCTTCTATCATGAGGTCAATCACTTTTAGCTGTCAGCAGAATCATGATGTTCAGAAGCGCCTCATCATCTCCAAGAATCAGCTCAAGCAGCGCCTCCATAACCGTGGGAGTCCCGTGAGTGACGATGATCCTATTCCCGCGGCTCCGTCCACTTATACCTTCGGTTTTCCCTCTCGTGATGAGTATCCTGAGTTCTTTGATGATCTTGATGACATTCGCCAGGTGTGACCGAGTGCGTTTAGTTCTTCACCCCTTCTTACTTGTTGCTGTCGAAGGGGAGAAGTAGTATCTTAGTATGGTCGTACTTGATGTATTAGCTATTTGTGTTAGCCCTACTATTGTTCGAACTTGTTATGTTGCTACCTATGATATTATCTTGATCATGTGAGACTATGTTGTTATCTTATTATCTTGATCATGTGAGACTATGTTGTTATCTTATTATTCTTGATCATGTGAGACTATGTTGTTACCTTGTGGGTATGGTTTTTTTAGTCTATGGTTTTTTTAGTCCATGTGTTATGGTGGTTTCATATGTGCATGCCTCTCTCATATATATCTCCTGGAGATACATATGCATCCTAACATATTCATCTCATGATCACAATGAGGGGGAGCCAAATACAAATAGAAACATCAACATACTTTGTATTCTTGCTCTCATGTTTGTCAATGTTGAGACTATTTATTACAACTGTGATAGTACATGTGTGATTGTCATCAACAAACAAAAAGGGGGAGACTGAAAGAGAAATCATGCCTTTACATCATGTTTTGGTGTTGATGACAATATACATGTAGGGGACTACCAATGGTTGTTAAGTAAATCTCAGGTGTTAGTCCCCGGTTCATCGAAGTGTGTGGATCAAGAGCATACGAAGTGATTTTACTCAAGGATGAAGTATCAAAATTGATTTCAAAATTTTTCCATGAGTATAGGATCCCGCACTATTAAGAGGGGATCGATAGGGTTAGTTTAAGGCTTGCTCATTCCACAAACATCTGTTCCAAATATGCTATTGTTCCATCTTTATATTCTCTGGTATGGTTCTGTCTCTGGCCTGCCGGATGTCCGGGCTTGACCTCGGATGTCCGGGCTGACGGCGGATATCCGCCCTGCAGGCCGGATATCCGGTCCTTGCTATCCAAAATGCAGTTGTGCTGGTGCTATTTGCCGGATTTCCGGCCCTCTATGCCGGATGTCCGGGCCCTCCATGCCGCGCCGGATGTCCGGGCCCTATCCCGGATGTCCGGCCTCTGCTACCCGTGGAACAACTGAGGTTCTGTAACCCCTTAGTGATCGCGCCGGATGTACGGCCATCTGCCGGATGTCCGGGCCTTCCTGATATACCGGATGTTTGGGCTTGGCCCCCGGATGTCCGGCCCCTCTGTTTTTTGATCTTCTTCTGCCTTGTTCCTTGAGTGCCTTTGCCATTCCGGATTTCCGGCCCTAGCCCAGTTGTCCGGCCTGCCCATTCACTTACACTACAACGGCCACATTTGTGCTCACACCATATATATCCCTTCTCCCCCCACGGAGAGGGCTGACCACTCACCTTGAACAAGCCCTAGAACACATTTCTCTCTCTCTCTCCACACCAAATCTTAGATCCCCATGGGATTTGAGAGCACTTGAGAGAAGTTGTCCAATCAAGTGATAGATCCACTCCTTCTCCTTCTTTGCACCAAAGGAATTCGTGATTTGAGCAAGTCTTGATCTTTCCCCCATCGTTCTTGTTACTCTTGGAGGTTGGAGACTCCTAGGCAGTAGGAGTCTTTCGGAGAGGAATCGAACTTTGTGATTACCCCCGGAAAAGTTTGTGAGGGTTTGGAGATCACCCCAAGGTCTACCACTAGTGGTTGAGAAACGCCTCTGTGGTGTTGTCTCAAAGGGAGAATAGGGTGAGCCTTCGTGGCGTTGGTGTGTCTTCGTGGTAACATCCACCTCTCTAACGGTGACTAGCTTCCCTCCAAGGAAGTGAACATCGGCATACATCCTCATCTCCCGAAGTTGCGGTTATTCCTAACCTAAACTTTCTACTTGTGGTTACTTGTCTCTTTGCACTTACTTATATCATATTTTGATTGTTTACTTACATGCTAGTGTTACATGCTTAGTACTCAGTACTCACTTGCAACTGTTAGGCTCGCCTTCTTATTCCGCATTATTGCCTAAAATTTCTAAGTAATAATCAAAATTTGTAATAGTATCTATTCACCCCCACCCCCTCTAGGTCCATCTCGATCCTTTCAATTGGTATCAGAGCCTCGTGCTCTATTCTTGTGGCTTAACCGCCCTAGAGCGAGATGAACCCGGATGAGACTCCCCTGGTTGCAGATCCGATGGATAAAGGCGAGACTTCTTATGAAGTCAAGACCTTTACGTCTGAGGATCTGGAACGGACCTTGCTAAGAAAAAAGAGGAGCATGATGCTTCTCTTGAGGCCTTGGTCCAAATGATATTAGCCACATTGTCCACGATGTTGGCATCACTCTCGGGTGGTGTGGCTTCGAGACCAAGTGTGCCTGCTTCGTCACTTGGTCAACAACCTCCTATCAATGAACACGCCAGTGTTCCTTGGCTTTATGCAAGTCCTCAGGTTGAGAAACCAAGATATAATCCTCAAGGCAAACCTCCTTTACTTAGTGCCACTTCCGATTTTGCCTTGTGGAGAGTTGCTATGCATGATCATCTTCGACATGGAAACGATGAGATGCTGGAGATCTTGGAGTATGGTTATCATGTGGTTGATCCAAAGAACCCTACACCAAGAGAAATTTATGACAAGAATCTCAATGACAATGCAATCATGTGTATAAGGAGATGTATGGATGACAAGCAAAGGAGACCGTTCATACACATCACAAGTGCCAAGGAACTATGGGAAAGTATTATAAGATCCAAGACTGGCACCTCTACCCTCCGGAGTGCTCAATATGAAATTGCCAAGGGGCAATTGCAAAACTTTTGTATGGAGAAAGGTGAAACCCCCAATCAACTCCTTGAGCGTCTCATGACTCTGACTGCCGACATTGAGTCATGTGAGTGTGACAAGCCACAAGATGGATTCAACATGACTAAGAGATTCCTTGTGGATAAGTTGCTTCATGCTCTTGCCCCATATCACCATCAAATAGTGTGGGACATAAGACAACACCATGCCTTCAAGGAAATGACTACAGATGACATCATATCCACCTTCCAACTATTTGAAGAGTCAAAGGCTAATGCCAAAAAACATCTTGCAATGCATGGTACTCCATCATCAAAGATCAATCTTGCATTGAAGGCCAGGCATGTATGTGAAGATGAGCAAAGTGAAGAAGAAGAAGATGATGATGATGATGATGAAGATGGTGATGAGATTGAATCCGGTGAGGGCCCTTCATATGAAGACATGGCTCTCTTTGTCAAGAAGTTTAGCACGGGAAAATTCAAGGGAAGATTTCAAAAGAAGAAAGTAAGAAAATGCTACAACTATGAAGAAACCAACCATTTCTCAAACGAGTGTCCCTATGAGAAGAGAGAAGATAAATCAAGGTTTCCCAAGACCTTTCCCAAGAAGAAGTTGCCAAATACTTTGAACTCCAAGCTTAAGAAGAGAGATGTGAAAGCAATGATTGCTCAAGAAGAATCCGATCCGGATGATGTTAGTGGTGTTGCCGGAGTTGCTCAAGACTCTCAAAACACTTTGAGGTTAGTAAACAAGAGTGGTGATGTGGTCACCTACAACTACATGAAAGACTATAAGGGCAATGCTCACAAGTGCCTAATGGCAAAGGCCGTGGTAGAAGATGGAGAGGACCAAAGTTCTCCTGACAAGGTCAAGGTAACTCCATGATCAAATCCTCCTCTTTTCACTCCTTCTACTCCTAGTGATGAGTATCTTGATGCGGAGGATAGTTATGAGGATGATGATCTAGATGATCCTATGCTTGCTAAACTTAATAAGTTAATGTGGGCCCTCAAAGGAAAGAAGCTCACTATGTTTCGTATGCTTATGGAGATGGTGAGTAAGCACACCATCACCATTAAGGAACTCAAAACCCTCATCACCGAGGAAAAGGAAAAATGTGAAATCCTTGAGCGGAAAGTCCATTATGAGGAAGCACGAAATGATGAACTATGCTTAAAAATTGGTGCAAATATTGATGTTCATACTAATGATCTTGCCTCCTTGAAAAAGGCTATTGACTCTTGCGAAGAGTTGATGAATGATAAAAGTAAGCTTGTGAAGTCTCATGCTTCTCTTTTTAAGGATTGTGAGCTTCTATCTGTGTCCCTCAAGACTAAGGAAGAAGAGATCACCCTTCTTACAAGGAGTTTTGAGATGCTCAAACTTACCTATCTTGAAACTCTAGCCAAGGCTTACTCTTCTCCTATTATCAATGTTGATGCTTGTACTACTAACTCTAGTAGTGATCTAGCATCTATTCTTGAGGAAAATAGCTTTCTCAAGGCTCAAATCGAGAAAGGTCTCATGACATGTGCTCAAGGGTAAAAGAACCTTAATGAGATATTAAGCAAACACAATGAGGTGTTTGCCAAAGATGGACTAGGGTTTGACCCAAGCACAAGTAAGAAGAAGACGTCCTCTCAAAAGTGCATAACCCCTCTAAAGGAAACATTTGTGCGAGAAGGGCACAAGGAGAAAGGTAAGGTTGTTAGTGGGAAGGCCACAAGGGGCATGCCCACTCTCAGCAAACCAAAAGAGTTCATGCCTCCATCCAATGTACTTCGTAAAACTAAGGATGGAGAAGTTTATGAAAAATTTGTTGGTCCTCGAAATGCATTCCGGTTCTATGCTATTTGGGTCCCTAAGACCCTTGTGACTAACTTGAGAGGTCCCATTGCAAAATGGGTGCCTCTAACCAAGTCTTAATTGTGTGTTAGTTGCCTTCTCCGGTGGAGTGAAATGGGTGATTGATAGTGGATGTACAAATCATATGACCGAAGATAGAAAATTGCTCTACGATTTTATGGAAGCTATTCAACCATTCATGAGCATTATGTTTGGTGGAGGTTCAAAAAAATAGGTACTCGGGTTGGTTAAGGTGGCTATCACAAATGACATGTCTCTTGCAAATGTCATGCTTGTCCAATCCCTTAAATACCATTTGCTTTATATTCGCCAATTGTCTTCTGTTGGTTATGATACACTCTTTGGACTAATGGATGTGAAAGTATTTAAGAGATATACTCTTGAAGTGGCCTTTGTTGGAGAGTTGGATGGCAACCTTTACACGGTTGATTTCTCAAAAGAGAGCACATTCCATGCAACTTGTCTAATGGCCAAGTCCGACAAGGGGTTGCTATGGCATCGCCGGCTAGCCCATGTCGGCATGAGAAATCTTCAAGATCTCTTAAAGGGGGATCACATCCTTGCACTAACCAATGTCTCTTTTGAGAAAGACCGTGTGTGTAGTGCATGCATAGCCGGGAAGCAACATCAATCAAAGCACCCACCCAAGAACATTGTGTCTACTTCAAGGCCCCTGGAGCTCCTTCATGTGGATCTTTTTGGGCCTCCTTCATGGGATAGTCTTGGTGGGAAAAAGTATGGACTTTTCATTGTTGATGATTACTCAAGATATACATGGGTGTTTTTCCTCAAGTCCAAGGACGAGACAAAGATCACCTTCATTGATTTTTCCAAGCAAGCACAACACAAGTTTGACAAAGAGATCTTGGAAATAAGAAGTGACAATGGCTCTGAGTTCAAGAACTATACCTTGGAAGAATTCCTTAGTGATGAAGGGATTGAGCATCAATATTCAGCTCCATACACTCCTCAGCAAAATGGTGTAGCCGAAAGGAAGAACCGTACACTTGTGGAGATGGCAAGGTCCATGTTGGATGAATACAAGTCACCACATAGTTTTTGGGCCGAAGCTATCAACACTGCATGCCATGCATCAAACCGGCTCTTCCTCCATACTATATTGGAAAAGACTCCTATGAGCTCCTATCTGGGAACAAGCCAAATGTCAAGTACTTTCGTGTATTTGGGTGCAAATGTTTCATCCTCAACAAAAGAGAACGGTTAGGAAAGTTTTAATCCAAAACAATTGAGGGCATATTTGTTGGCTATGGATCAAACTCTCATGCCTATAGAGTCTACAACAAATCCAATGGTTGTGTTGTAGAAACTTGTGACGTGTAGTTTGATGAATTTAATGGCTCCCATGGGGAGCAAGTTGATCTAAGTGATGTAGGTGAAGGAGACTCCTCTCAAGATATCTTGACTATGGGTGTTGGTGCACTTCTTCCAATGGAACAAGAACCTCATGATGATGAAGAAGAAGATGGAAGTCCCGCACATCATCAAACTATCTCATCACCCATACCACCAAAAACTCCTATTGTTCAACCGATGCCCGTTGTCCAAGTACAAGAAGATGATCAAGTTCATCCTCATGATAATCTTCAAGAACAAGATCATCATCATGGGAAAGAACAAGAAAGTCCAATCATTGATGATGAACCTCAACAAATAAATTATGAAGAAGAAGATCTTCCACCACACATTAATGATCCATATGTTGTGGATGTGGATGATGGACATGAAGTTGAACCTCGTGAAACCCTTACCTCCATCATGCCTCCAGTGGCCGGTCGTGTTGATGTTGACAAAATTCTCACCGGCATATCGGAAGGCAGAGTCACTCGTAAACATTTGAAAAACTTTTGTGCTCACTTCTCGTTTGTGTCTAGTGTTGAGCCCCTCAAGGTACAAGATGCATGGATGGACAACAGTTGTCTCGTTGCCATGCAAGAAGAGTTGAATAGTTTTGAACGCAACCAAGTGTGGTCATTAGTCAAGAGGCCACCTACCGAGCACAACGTCATTGAAACAAAATGGATTTTCAAGAACAAGCAAGATGAAAATGGTGTAATCATCCATAACGAGGCAAGGTTAGTGGCACAAGGGTATTCACAAGTTTAAGGTTTGGACTTTGGTGAGACCTTTGCCCCCATTGCCCATTGTCGCTGTCAAAACCGGCGGATCTCGGGTAGGGGGTCCCGAACTGTGCGTCTAGGCGGATGGTAACAGGAGACAAGGGACACGATGTTTTTACCCAGGTTCGGGCCCTCTCGATGGAGGTAAAACCCTACTCCTTCTTGATTAATATTGATGATATGGGTAGCACAAGAGTAGATCTACCACGAGATCAGAGAGGCTCAACCCTAGAAGCTAGCCTATGGTATGATTGTTGTTCGTCCTATGGACTAAAACCCTCCGGTTTATATAGACACTGGAGAGGGCTAGGGTTACACAGAGTCGGTTACAATGGGAGGAGATCTACATATCCGTCTCGCCAAGCTTGCCTTCCACACCAAGGAAAGTCCCATCCGGACACGGGACGAAGTCTTCAATCTTGTATCTTCATAGTCCAGGAGTCCGGCCAAAGGTCATAGTCTGGCTATCCGGACACCCCCTAATCCAGGACTCCCTCAGTAGCCCCTGAACCAGGCTTCAATGACGACAAGTCCGGCGCGCAAATTGTCTTCGGCATTGAAAGGCGGGTTCCTCCTCCGAATACTTCATATAAGTTGTTGAACACAAGGATAGTGTCCGGCTCTGCAAAATAAGTTCCACATACCACCGTAGAGAGAATAATATGCATACAAATCTAATCTGCTGACGTATTCCGCAGTGTGACATGATGCCACGGCCAAGCCTTTATTTGAATCGTTTTAATGTCCCACCTTAGTGCGTTTAGCGAGGCAGCTTCCTTGGCACGTCTTGTCAAAGCAGAGATCGTGTCCCCTTATTCCGGGATTCTCATCAATACGGGCGTGGGTAACCCAACCGTGCCATTAATCACGGTGCTTGGGAGATAAGCGAGTTTTACCAGGCTGGCGGGGGCACATAGTTTTGGCCGCCCATATAAGGGGATAAGGATCCACCCTTTCCATCTACGCCTTCTTCCTCCCTTGCTTATCCATTTCTGCGCACTCGAGCTCCAGCGCCCAAGTCCGCACTTCCCACCTCAACCTTCTCCAGCCATGTTAGGAGCGTGAGGCAGGTGGATGGCTTCCTCCGTCACGGAGGGGCAAATCAAAAAGTTGAGGAAAGCCGGATACTTGTCCAACGACATCGCGCACCGGCTCCCAGATGAGGGGCAGCTCATCCCCACCCCTAGGCCCCATGAGAGGGTGGTGTTTCCTTCCCATTTCCTCTGCGGACTGGGCTTCCCACTCCACCCATTTGTCCGGGGGCTCATATTCTACTACGGCCTGGATTTCCACGATCTGGCCCCGAACTTCATCCTCAACATCTCGGCGTTCATCGTCGTGTGCGAGGTCTTCCTCCGCATCAAGCCCCACTTCGACTTATGGCTAAAGACCTTCAATGTCAAGCCGAAGGTTGTGGTCGGCTAGCAAGCGGAGTGCGGAGGCGCCATGGTGGGCAAGATGCCCAACATCACATGGCTCGAGGGCTCCTTCGTGGGAACCATCAAAGGGTGGCAATCGGGGTGGTTCTACATCACCGAGCCGCATGACCCTGAATGGGCAGCGGCCCCCGAATTCCAATCTACTATCCCCACACGGCTCACCTCCTGGAAAGAGACGGGCCTGTCATGCGGTAATTCGGAAGAGGTGACCGGACTGCAAACCTGCGTCCAAAACCTGGTGGACAAGAAGGTTAAACTCGTTAACGTAGTCCAGGTCATGCTCTTCCGTCGGATCCTCCCGTGTCAACGACGGGCATTCAACTTGTGGGAGTTCGACCCGGCCCGGCACCAAACTTTGTCCAAGCTCTTCGACACAACGCACGAAGACGCCTGGAAGGTGCTATTCAAGAGCTCCAAGGTTCCCCCTCCCATTACCGAGGATCGCAGATTCTGCACGAAGCGTCAAGCCAGCGCAGTAAGCTTGTTTTACCCTTTACAGGATACTTGTTTTTCATAGTTTGACTCTATGCGGGATCTAAGCTCCCGCTCCTTTGACAGGACTGGAAGAGGACGTCCAAACAGATCGACTGTCCGGCTCCTTTGCCCGAAGGCCCAGCAGACGCCCGCTTGGCAAAGCTGCTGGTCCCGGCACCTCACGTGGTGCTGGAGAAGAAGGCCAAGAAGAAGGCCACGGGGACTCGAAAGAGCTCCCGGCGCCTGGTGGTGTCGGACTCATCGCCCGACGACCCCGAAGCGCACTCCTCTTCCGAAGACGAGGAGGAGGAAGAAGAAGCCTCTCCCCCTCCAGTAGGGGGAGGAAAGAAAAGGAAGGCCGCCCCAACTAGGGAGGCCAGAGGGTCCAAGAAGGGGAAGACCCTTCTTCCGGACTACGCCACCGACGTCGAAGACGGCGGAGAGGAGTGGCCATCCAGGGCCAAGCCCCTGGCAACATCGTAAGTATCCGGATACCAAAATAACTCATGGCGTTCCTTTAGTGCATAGTATCTTCTAACGCCGAACATAATCATGCAGTCCGCCCAAGGCCCAGCGCGACGCTTCGTCGAGCGGATCCCTGGATTCGTCGTATGTGAATAGTCTTTCACTCCCGACTGCTACCTCCCCTCGCCCCACGGACGATTCCGAGGTGGAGTCCCAGAAGGGGCCTGGCCAGGAGGAGGTAGCCCCGGAGACGCCGCAAGGTGACCTTCCGGACTCCAGGCGCAAAGGGGATAAACCCCAGAGGGATCTAAGTCCGGCCCTGGGCCAGACACCGCACCGGAACCTTCAATGGTTCTGGAGTCCGGCAGGCAGCCCCTTCGTAAGAAGGGAAAGCCTACGACACCAGTGGCCTCCATCCAACCAGAGGCACCGGACAATTTGCTGGAGGTGCTTAACGGCGCCTCCATCAATGAGGAGCACCGCACTATTATGAGTGCGGTGATCCAGAAGGTTCAGTCCGCCAAGAGCGGGCTGACAGAAGCCTGTGCCAGCCTTCTAACGGGCTTTGAGGTATGTATTTAAAACATGTAAAAATGTTACCGCGTAGACAGTAGCCCATGATGCTCAGTTTGGAGTTCGGAAAGAAAAGCCGGACTGAGGATCTAAAAATATATACGCAGGAGTCTAACATAAATATGTCAATATGGGAATGCAGGCTGCGCTGCTGACCTCTGCCGCACTGACTGCGGAGGCCGATGCATTGAAGCAGAGCCTCGAGCGGTCCGAGAACGAGCTCGGCCTTGCCAAGAAGCAGCTCGAGGACAAGGAAGGTAGGTAGTACCTTATGTAAGTATATATAAAAATACCTGGTTGCAAATAGTGACAGGACCAACGTGAATGTTACAGGGGCCACAACCGAGGTGGCGACCCTGAAGGAAGCGTTGTCCAAGGCCAAAGACAATGTGGCCATGGAGTGCACCGAGCGAGAAAAGCAGGAGGCGCGGGCGTAGGAGGTGCAGCAAGAGCTCCATGCTCTTGTGAAGAAACACGAGAGATTGGAGCTTGAATCGAAGACTCAAGAGTCCGAGCTTGCCTCGGCCCTTGACAGCGCCAAATCCGCCAAGGCCGAAGCCCAAAAAGCCCTCCAGGAAATTGAGGCGATGAAGAAGATAGAGGCGGGTAGGGAATTGTTTATGCAAAGCAAGCACGTGAAAGTGAATTATTTGTTACTTACCCAAGTCCAGAGCTCTCCAGGAGCATTCGCAGATCTGCCCCGCAGTGTGTCCACCGCCGCCGCATTCTACCGAGCCGAGGAAGGGAGCTCGACGGAGAAGGTGTTCTGGTCCCAGTATGTTGAGGCCGGACACCCGGTGCCCTTGAGCGACCAGCTGAAGTAGCTGCTCGAGCTCCATAAGGTAGCCGAATAGGCCATGAAGGGCCTAATAGTCCGGCTATGGCCTGGGGAGGTTATGCCTGGGAGCTACTTTGGGCTGGTGAGGCGTCTTGTGGATGCCTGTCCACGGCTTGAAGTCATCAAGCGCTCCATCTGCATCGAAGGTGCCCGTAGGGCCCTTGCCCGTGCTAAAGTGCACTGGGGCAAGCTGGATGCTGAGAAGCTGGTGACAGATGGGCCACCGAAGGGGAAGGAGCATCGCAGCGTCGAGATGTATTATGAGTGTCCTGAAGGGTACCCGCCTTGTGGTGAACGAATGTTCCAAGGATTTAATTTTTGAGTAAACTCGCTCGTGTTTATCCTGTGCGCTGAAAACTTGTTCATATGCGCTAAGCAGCGCCCTTTTTGAATTAAAATATTACCTTCTGTGCGGGCCGTTTGTTAAATCTGAGAGATGCAAGTCGTCGACTTGTACCCCCATGCCACGAGTGCTGGGGTGTTCGGGATAAACCTGAGCGCTCTTGTTCCCATTCTTCGGTCCTTCGAGGGAGGCGCTCAGCACGATGAACAAGGCAATCGGACTATAATTCTTTATCACTCTCACCTAGCCATAGAATTCTATAATTTTAAATTTCGGGGAAGCCCCTAGTATTCGGAAGACCGAGTTCGGGTCGCTATCCACGCCTAGGCCGGACAAAGCCAGCTCCTCGCTCTAAGCGGCATAAGTCTTTAGGGACTCGAAAACCTCTCGAACAGCGACTGGCTCTCGCCCTATCATGACGGTCAGTTTTAGCTTGCTCTACTGAGGTGCTCAACCCAGCTCAACTGGGGCACAACCGCAGTAGTTCTCCCAGCGCTACCTTAGCCGATATAGCGGAACGTAAGGTACCAAAACATGGGAGCCGGGCAAACCCAACTATTGACCCAAGACATGATTCAGAGCCAATGCATATAATGCTATAAGTTCGGGGTGCCGCACTTGTGAGAGTGTTCGTACTTCTCACACCATATTCCGGGGTACTTGAGCCCCTAGTGTATTGGCCGTACCAAAGTGTACGGTTGCATAATGTCATAACTGAACATATTTACATAAAAAATTAATGCAATAATAGACAAAAGCTATGTATCGTTTATTAAAAGGCTGCTATGAAAGCAGAACGATACAAATAGTGCGATAAGCAAGAGATGGGATTATTTGACATGTCCCCCTAGGGGCAAGCTGCGAGACTTTAAGTAAGATAGGTATTTAGCTCGTTATAGAGACCACCTGGACATTCGACGTGGCTTGCTGTCTCCCTGGCTGTTGCATCATGTGTTCGGCGATTGTACTGCCGGACAGGCCTTCCTGAGAGTTGAGTCCTGAAAATAAGAAAAGAGAAATGACAAAATTGGGAGCCCCTAGTGCGGTTGAGCCGCATTCTGGGCGTGCCGTGGTTGTGCCCCTCCCCTTATGCCCATGGTATTTCCAGAGCGTAATTATGTACGCGTGGTACTGGTTTCACAATCTCGCGAGGGCTAGGGTTGGGGCCACACTGCTATGCTTGCTCGAAACGTGCCAGAAGGTCTTGTTGTAGGTTACTCCGGGCGCGCTTGACGGTGTCCGGACGTTTAACAGCTGGACTGGAGAATTGCCTTGAGAGGCTACTTTGTACTTCCGCCGCGAGGGCCGCCGTGTGCTCCTCTGTTCGGAGAGAGCGTTCGGTGTTTCCATTGACCGTAATGACTCCTCGAGGGCCTGGCATCTTGAGCTTGAGGTATGCATATTGCGGCACCGCATTGAACTTTGCAAATGCGGTTCGCCCGAGCAGGGCGTGATAGCCACTGCAGAACAGGACTATGTCGAAGATTAACTCCTCACTTCGGAAATTATCCGGGGATCCGAAGACCACTTCGAGTGTAACTGAGCCTGTACAGCTCGCCTCTACACCTGGTATGATGCCTTTAAAGGTCGTGTTTGTGGGTTTAATCCTTGAGGGATCTATGCTCATTTTTCGCACTATATCCTGATAAAGCAGGTTCAGGCTGCTGCCGCCGTCCATGAGGACTCTAGTGAGATGAAATCCGTCAATGATTGGGTCTAGAACCAATGTGGCGAATCCGCCGTAACGGATGCTAGTGGGGTGGTCCCATCGATCAAAAGTGATCGGGCAGGAGGACCATGGGTTGAACTTTGGAGCGACTGGCTCCAACGCATATACATCCCTCAGTGCATGCTTCCGCTCCCTTTTGGGGATGTGGGTTGCGTATATCATGTTTACTGTCCGCACTTGTGGGGGAAATCCCTTCTGTCCTCTGTTGTTCGGCGGCCGAGGCTCCTCCTTGTCATCGCTATGCAACCCCTTGTCTCTGTTTTCGGCACTTAACTTGCGTACCTGCTTGAACACCCTACAATCCCTGTTGGTGTGATTGGCTGGTTGTTCGGGGGTGTCGTGTATCTGGCACGAGTGATCGAGTATCCGGTCCAAATTGGACGGGCCCGGAGTATTTCTTTTGAATGGCTTTTTCCGCTGACCGGGTTTAGAGCCTCTGAATCTGGCATTAACTGTCGTATCCTCAGTATTGTCGCCGTTAATGCGGCGCTTGTGCTTGTTGCAATGCGACCTGCCATTGTTGTCCATGGTATCCGAATTACAAGGGCTTTTGGTCATGTTATTGCTACGAGCTAGCCAGCTATCTTCTCCCGCGCAAAAGCGGGTCATGAGTGTTGTGAGGGCTGCCATGGATTGGCTTTTCCTGTCCTAGGTGCCGGCAAGCCATTCGTCACGGATGTTATGTTTGAAGGCTGCAAGGGCCTCTACGTCCGGACAGTCGACTATTTGATTTTTCTTGGTTGGGAACCGTTTCCAGAATTGTCTGGCCGATTCCTCTGGCTGCTGAATTATGTGGCTTAGGTCATCGGAGTCTGGTGGTCGCACATAGGTGCCCTGGAAATTGTCGAGGAATGCGGATTCCAGGTCCTCCCAGCAACCAATTGACTCTGCTGGCAAGCTGTTAAGCCAATGTCGAGCTGGTCCTTTAAGCTTGAGTAGGAGGTATTTGATAGCGTGTAGATCATCACCGCAGGCCATGTGGATATGAAGGAGATAATCCTCGATCCATACCACAAGATCTGTTGTGCCATCGTATGATTCGATGTTTACGGGTTTAAAACCCTCAGGGATTTGATGATCCATTACTTCATCTGTAAAGCATAGTGGGTGTGCGGCGCCTCTGTACTGGGCTATATCACGACGTAGTTCATACGAGCATTGCCTGCCGTGTTCGGCATGGCCGTATTTGCTATATCCGGCATGACGGTTATCGTCACGTGTCGTGGGGCTCCCACGCGATCCGTAGATCGATCTTGTTTGCCTTGCCTTGTCCTCCAATATGTCTCGCAGGTCTGGCGCATTTCCCCGTGCGTTGGTATTTTTTCAGCGGCACCGGGGTGCGGCTTGAATGGATGGCCGAGAGGCCTCTCTATCGCGGCCACGAGGTGGTCGGTCGGCCGCGTCCTGAGCTGGTGATGTAGGTTTAGGTGCTTCCTCCTCTAATTGGGGTAGCAGCGTGCGCTTCGGGTAGCTCTTGGAGGGGCGTTCGAGTTTGTACTCTTCGGCCGCAAGGATTCAGTCCATCTGTCGGCTAGCAAATCTTGGTCAGCTCTAAGCTGCTGCTGTTTTTTCTTGAGGCTACTTGTCGTGCCCATAAGCCTGCGTTGGAAACGCTCTTGTTCGACGGGATCCTCAGGTACGACAAATTCATCGTCGGCGCGGCTTGCCTCGTCTTCGGAGGGAGGCATGTAATTATCGTCCTCTACCTCTCTGTCTGCCGCTGAGGGAGTTTCGGACTAGGGGGTGTCCGAATAGCCGAACTATCATCATCGGCCGGACTCCAAGACTATGAAGATACAAGATTGAAGGCTTCGTCCCGTGTCCGGATGGGACTTTCCTTGGCGTGGAAGGCAAGCTTGGCGATACGGATATGTAGATCTCCTACCATTGTAACCGACTCTGTGTAACCCTAGCCCTCTCCGGTGTCTATATAAACCGGATTGCTTTAGTCCATAGGACGAACAACAATCATACCATAGGCTAGCTTCTAGGGTTTAGCCTCCTTGATCTCGTGGTAGATTTACTCTTGTAACACACATCATCAATATTAATCAAGCAGGACGTAGGGTTTTACCTCCATCAAGAGGGCCCGAACCTGGGTAAAACATCGTGTCCCTCGTCTCCTGTTACCATCCGCCTAGACGCACAGTTCGAGACCCCCTACCCGAGATCCGCCGGTTTTGACACCGACATTGCTGCTTTGATTGAGAGTTCCTCTGTGTCGTCGCTGATAGGCTCGATGGCTTCTTCGATCGTCATCAACGACGCAGTCCACGGTGAGACCTTCCTCCCCAGACAGATCTTTGTATTCGGCGGCTTTGCACTGCAGGCCAATTCGCTTGGCCATCTAGAGCAGATCGAAAGCTACGCCCCTAGCTGTCAGGTCAGATTTGGAAGTTTGAACTTCACGGCTGACATCCGCGGGGACTTGATCTTCGACGAATTCGAGCCACAGCCGAGCGCGCCGCACTGTCACGACGGGCATGATTTAGCTCTGCCGCCGGACAGTACCCTGGAGGCCGCACTTGAGCCCGCTACGACCTTCAATTCAGAGCCGGCTGCGCAGATCGAGGACGGATGGCTAGACGCCACCTCGGGGGCTGCAACCCCTACCGCGATAGAGCCGAACACTGACCTTTTCCCTCACATAGCTCATGACTCCAAGGTGCCGGACTCCTTGCCGGACTCCTAACCTCCCATGCCCTCACCAATCGAATCCGGTTGGGCGCCGATCATAGAGTTTACTACCTCAGACATCTTTCAACACTCACCTTTCGGCGACATCCTGAGTTCGCTAAAGTATCTCTCGTTATCAGGAGAGCCCTGGCCGGATTGCGGCCAGGACGGTTGGGATGCGGATGACGAAGAAATTCAAAGCCCACCCACCACCCAATTAATAGCCACTGTCGACGATCTAACCGACATGCTAAACTCTGACTCCGAAGACATCGACGGTATGGACGACGATGCCGGAGACGACCAAGAACCAGCGGCTACCGGGCACGGGAAAGCCACCCCAACTCACGACGTATACATGGTGGATACACCAAAAGGAAGCGATAATGAGGAAAAACGGGACGTGGAGAAGGACAACTCCCCCAACAAACAACCAAAATGGCGACGCAAGCGCCGCCCGAAGACCGGCCTCGATAAAAACGGCACCCATACGGACCCGGCCTTAGAGCAGGACGAAGCAGTGGACGACGCACATGCCACCAAGCAGCCATCCGAACATGATGAACTGGACAGGCAACCCATCCCTGGCGAAGATGATCTCACATCACCAGAGCATACGAATCTTCATAAAAGGCTCGTCGCCACGGCAAGAAGTTTGAAGAAGCAAAAGCGGAAGCTCAAAACAGCGGAGGACGCACTCAGAATGAGATGGAGCAAAGTACTCAACAGCGCAGATAAACATGGTGCTAGTCACCAGACAAAGAGCTACCCGAAGCGCAAGCTGTTGCCCGAATTTGACGAGGAGGCCTTAGAGCCCCCGCAGTCAAAAAAGAAAGAAGCCGCCTGGCCGGATAGACGACCAGATGACAGGCCAAGAGCAACAAGGGGCGCCGCACACAAGCCGGCACACGATCAGCATAAAGATCCTCGGAAAAAGGACGACCCAGTCAGATCTATTTATGGGCCAAAAAAGAAGACTCCAGGAAGCAGCATAACCCGTAGAGCATTTGAAGACAACGGCACACCCAAATCAGGGGCGCCGCACACCCACTATGTTTCACCGACGAGGTACTGGATCATGGATTTCCAGCGGGATTCAAACCCGTAAACATAGAGGCATGTGACGGAACGACAGACCCCGGAGTCTGGATTGAGGATTATATCCTACACATACATATGGCCAGAGGAGACGATCTCCATGCCATAAAATACCTACCCCTCAAGCTCAAAGGGCCAGCTCGGCATTGGCTTAAAAGCCTCCCAGAAAATACCATTCGAAGTTGGGAAGAGCTTGACGATGTGTTTCGAGCAAATTTTCAAGGGACTTATGTCCGCCCTCCGGATGCAGACGATTTAAGTCACATAACTCAACAGCCCGGAGAGTCAGCACGCAAATTCTGGAACAGGTTCCTCACTAAAAAGAACCAAATAGTCGACTGTCCGGACGCTGAAGCCTTAGCAGCCTTTAAACACAACGTCCGAGATGAATGGCTCGCCAGACACCTCGGCCAGGAAAAACCAAGAACAATGGCCACACTAACAAGCCTCATGACCTGCTTTTGCGCGGGGGAAGACAGCTGGCTGGCTAGATGCAGCACCAGCGACCCGAGTACATCCAAAGTCAGGGATGGAAATGGGAAATCTCAACGCAGAAAGGATCAGCGCCGGAATAAGGAAAATGGCCCAAACAGTACGGCGGTCAACGCCGGATTCAAAAACTCTCGGCCAAACAACAAAACGCTGTCCCTCAAGGACAACAGTGACGAGCTATCCAACCTAAACAAGATTCTAGACAGGCTATGTCAAATACATGGTACCTCCGGAAAGCCTGCAAACTATACCCACAGAGATTGTTGGGTCTTCAAGCAGTCCGGCCGACTTAACGCCGAACACAAGGGGCTCGATACACCGAGCGAAAGTGACGAACCCCAAAAGCAGCACTACAGAAAACAGAAGACTTTCCCACTAGAAGTCAAAACAGTGAACTCACTTCATGTGATAACACGACAACACAGCATGGCTCCTGCCATATCAGGACACTGTCCGCAGAATGGGGATAGACCCTACCTACATTCGCCATAACAGCACTCCCTTGAAAGGAGTGACGCCAGGCCGTTAAGCCAATTATACGAGCTCTGTACCACTAGAGGTTGTGTTCGGTTCATCCGACAACCGCCGTCGCGAAAGGCTCACTCTTCGTCGCGCCCCATTATACAGTGGCCATCAAGCACTACTGGGACGCAAAGCTTTCGCCCGCTTTAACGCCATACCACACTACACGTCTCCTATACTTACAATGCCCGGTCCACGCGGCATAATCTCATTAAAGAGTAACTACGAGTGTTCCTTGACCACGGAGAGCGTGGGGCTGCCTTGACAGCCACTCCGACCTTGCAGGTCAAGGCCCCTAAACACAGGTTATTCAGACCATGGACACGGTTAGGCGAGTCCGGCGTAAATAAACAAGGGGCTTCCCAGCCGCATACCCCCTTTATAAGGGGCCACGCGTTTCAACGATGAGAGCCAATAAAGCTCAACTTTCTTTATCTACCAAATTATACTTTATTTTAACACAACTTTTGCACGATATTTCTTAGAAACTAAGTCGTTCTCTTTTATAGATGAAGCACGTGCTACACCTGTCCAGGATACAGCACAACGGAGACACAGGCGCAGACGTGCAGCAGGGACCCGTTGCAAGGATTCTTTTCAGATTAAGACCCTGCGTAAACCTTTCTTACTGTCTCTTGTTGATACACATCCTCCGGTTTCCTACCATAGCCGAGGAGGAGGCTGGCGTTTTGGCATCAGCCGCGTCAGAAGTTCCCATCTGTACCTGGACACTAGGGGCTTAGGGCATTGTTTTGCCCGGTATCATAAAGACCGAACACCTCAGGGAGTGTTCGGCATCTCGAGTTAGGCCTTATATGCATCAGCTCCGAATCATGTCTTTGGTCAAATGTTGGGTTTGCCTGGCTCCTGTGTTTTGCTGCCTTATGTTCTGTATCATCAGCTAACCCGGCACCAGGAGAACTACTGCGATTGTGCCCCGGTTCGGCCGGGCGAGCACGTCAGTAGAGAAAGCCGAAAACTGACTTTCATGATATAGCGAGAGACTGGTCAACCACTCGATCGACCATTGGAATGTTTAGAATTCCTCCGCTTTGACGAAGGACCGCTTCCCGGTCAGGCACATACGCACCCCGAGTTCGGAGATGAGCGGTGCCGCCAGGGGCTATATAGTAGCCCCACATTCGAGCTCCTATGGCTAAGTGAAAATGATAAAGCATTATAGTCCGGTTTCCTAGTTTGCTATGCTATCACCTCCTTAAAAGGACCAAGACATTGGATTAAGTGTGAAAAAGCGTTTTTCTTTTTGCAAACACCCCCGCACCATGTGCGTGGGGGCTGAAGCCAAAGACTGCCATCTTTCAGATTATACATAAACATACGGCCGCACAGGAGATAGTTCAATACTTGAACGCACAAGTATAAAAAGCTATTGTATTATAAACATGATCTCAGAAATCATACATGTCATTCAAACATAACATTTTTTGAGCACTGCGACTCTATTAAACGAGCGCCCTGCAGGACTTCCTCAAAATAGTGCTCGGTGGGGAATCGGCTTTTATCCGAACCCCGGGATGCAACAACGGTGGCATCCGTCTCAGCCCAGTATGTCTTACCACGGGCGAGAGCCATCCGCGCACCTTCTATACACGCCGACCGCTTCATCGCCCCAATACGCGGCACCGCCCCAAGGAATTGCTGCAACAAGCCAAAATAACTCTTCGGCTTGGGCCTTCCCGGCCACAGATGAGCGACCACCTCCGTCATGGCAAGTTCGGACAATCTATTTAGCTCAGCCCACTCAACCAGCCGATCACTCGACGGAAGTGGACGCTCCGGACTATGGAATTGAGACCAGAAAAGCTCTTCCATTTTGTGATCCTTCTGGCTTCGGAAGTGCACGACTGCGTCCGCCGCACTCACTGCCAAGTCCAGATAAGGATCCTCCGCACCATACAATCGGCCTAGCTGAGCATTCTTCGGATCCATGAACTTCCTGCGCAGCATAAAGGGCTTTCCAGCCACAATGTCTCGGACCTAATGCAGTTCCTCCTTCATAGCCCGCATCGCACTACGGGCATCCTTGGCTTCGGCGTCGGCCTTCTTCAGGTCCTCTTGCTCCGCTCGACGTTCTCTTTCAAGAACCTCCTGGCGGTCGGTAGCAACTTTTAATTTCGCGGCCATTTCGGCCATCTCCTCCCTGCTTCGGCAGTGAGCAGCCTTCTCGGCTTCTAGCTCTTCCGCTGCCTTCGAGGCAACTGAGGGAGTCCTGGACTAGGGGGTGTCTGGATAGCCGAACTATCATCATCGGCCGGACTCCAAGACTATGAAGATACAAGATTGAAGACTTCGTCCCGTGTCCGGATGGGACTTTCCTTGGCGTGGAAGGCAAGCTTGGCGATACCGATATGTAGATCTCCTACCATGGTAACCGACTCTGTGTAACCCTAGCCTTCTTCGGTGTCTATATAAACCGGATGGCTTTAGTCTGTAGGACGAACAACAATCATACCATAGGCTAGCTTCTAGGGTTTAGCCTCCTTGATCTCGTGGTAGATCTACTCTTGTAACACACATCATCAATATTAATCAAGCAGGACGTAGGGTTTTACCTCCATCAAGAGGGCCCGAACCTGGGTAAAACATCGTGTCCCTTGTCTCCTGTTACCATCCGCCTAGACGCACAGTTCGGGACCCCCTACTCGAGATCCGCCGGTTTTGACACCGACATTGGTGCTTTCATTGAGAGTTCCTCTGTGTCGTCGCCAATAGGCTCGATGGCTTCTTTGATCATCATCAACGATGCAGTCCAGGGTGAGCCCTTCCTCCCCGGACAGATCTTTGTATTCAGCGGCTTTGCACTGCGGGCCAATTCGCTTGGCCATCTAGAGCAGATCGAAAGCTACGCCCCTGGCCGTCAGGTCAGATTCGGAAGTTTGAACTTCACGGCCGACATCCGTGGGGACTTGATCCTCGATGGATTCGAGCCACAGCCGAGCATGTCGCACTGTCACGACGGGCATGATTTAGCTCTGCTGCCGGACAGTACCCTGGAGGCCGCACTCGAGCCCGCTCCAATTTTCAAATCGGAGCCGGCTGCACAGACCGAGGACGGATGGCTAGACATCGCCTCGGGGGCTGCAACCTCTACGGCGATAGAGCCGAACACTGATCTCGTCCCTCATGAAGCTTGTGACTCCGAGGTGCCGGACTCCTCGCCGGACTCCGAACCTCCCACGCCCCCTCCGATCGAATCTGATTGGGCGCCGATCATGGAGTTCACCGTGGCGGACATCTTTCAAGACTCACCTTTTGGCGACATCTTGAGTTCGCTGAAGTATCTCTTGTTATCAGGAGAGCCCTGGCCGGACTGCGGCCAGGACGGTTGGGATGCGGACGACGAAGAAATTCAAAGCCCACCCACCACCCACTTGGTAGCCACTGTCGATGACCTAACCGACATGCTAGACTACGACTCTGAAGACATCAACGGTATGGAGACGATGCCGGAGACGACCAAGAACCAGCGCCTACTGGGCACTGGAAAGCCACCTCATCATATGACATATACATGGTGGACATCCCAAAGGATGGGAATGGCAAAGGGGCAGCGGAGGATGACCCCTCCAAGAAATAGCCCAAGTGTCGGCGTCAGCGGCGCCGCTCTAAATCCCGCCACAGCAAGAATGAAGATTCCGGCACCAGAGATAATAATACACCGGACAGTGCCGAAGACAATCCTCTCCAGCAAGTTCCAGCGCAGGAGGACGGAGACGCCAGCCCTCATGAGAGAGCGGCAGAAGAAGAGGTAGAGGACTACATGCCTCCCTCCGGAGACGAGGCAAGCCTCGACGACGATGAATTCGTCGTGCCTGAGGATCCCGTCGAAGAAGAGCGTTTTAAACGCAGGCTTATGGCCACGGCGAACAACCTCAAGAAAAAGCAGCAACAGCTTAGAGCTGATCAAGATCTGCTAGCCGACAGATGGACTGAAGTCCTCGCGGCCGAAGAGCATTAGCTCGAACGCCCCTCCAAAAGTTACCCTAAACGCAAGTTGCTCCCCCGATTAGAGGAGGAAGCATATGAACCCACATCACCAGGAGACAATACGGCTGACCGACCACCCCGTGGTCATGACAGAGAGGCTTCTAAGCCCTTCGCTAGACCCGTACCCCGGCATCACTCGAAAAGCACAAGGCCACAGGGGAACGCTCCGGACTTGCAAGATATATTGGAGGATAGGGCAAGACAATCAAGATCGATCAATGGATCATGTGGGTGCCCCAGGATACGTGACGACAACCGTGGCTCCGGACACAGTAAGTCCGGCCGGGCCGAACAAAACAGACAAAGCTCTTTTGAGCTCCGTCGCGATATCGCCTAGTACAGAGGCGCCGCACACCCACTATGCTTCACAGATGAAGTAATGGATCATCAAATCCCCGAAGGGTTTAAACCCGTGAATATTGAATCTTACGATGGCACAACAGACCCCGCGGTTTGGATCGAAGACTATCTCCTTCACATCCATATGGCCCGCGGTGACGATCTTCACGCCATCAAATATCTCCCCCTCACGCTTAAAGGACCAGCCCGGCATTGGCTTAACAGCTTGCTAGCAGAGAAAATTGGGAGTTGGGAAGACCTGGAAGCCGCATTTCTCGATAACTTCCAAGGCACATATGTGCGACCACCAGACCCTGATGACCTAAGCCACATAATTCAGCAGCCAGACGAATCGGCCAGACAATTCTGGACACGGTTCTTAACCAAGAAAAACCAAATCGTTGACTGTCCGGATGCAGAGGCCCTTGCAGCCTTCAAGCATAATATCCGCGACGAGTGGCTTGCCCGGCACCTGGGACAGGAAAAGCCAAAATCCATGGCAGCCCTCACATCACTCATGACCCGCTTCTGCGCAGGTGAGGACAGCTGGCTAGCATGCAGCAACAACCTCAGCAAACATTCTGGCAGTCCAGATACCAAGGACCGTAATGGCAGGCCGCGTCGTAGCAAAAACAAACGCCACATTAACGGCGACAACAGTGAAGATACGGCAGTCAATGCCGGATTCAGAGGCTCTAAACCCAGTCAGCGGAAAAAGCCATTCAAAAGAACTACTCCGGGTCCGTCCAATTTGGACCGAATACTCGACCGCTTGTGCCAGATACATGGCACCCCTGAAAAGCCATCTAACCACACCAACAGGGACTGTTGGGTATTCAAGCAGGCAGGCAAGTTAATTGCCAAAAACAGTGACAAGGGGCTGCATATCGATGACGAGGAAGAGACCCAACCGCCGAACAATAGAGGACAGAAGGGTTTCCCCCCACAGGTGCGGACGGTGAACATGATATACGCAACGCACATACCCAAAAGGGAGCGGAAGCGTGCACTCAGGGATGTATACGCGATGGAGCCAGTTGCCCCGAAGTTCAATCCATGGTCCTCCTGCCCGATCACTTTTGACCGGAGGGACCACCCCACCAGCATCTGCCATGGCGGATTCGCCGCATTGGTTCTAGACCCAATCGTCGATGGATTTCATCTCACCAGAGTCCTGATGGACGGCGGCAGTAGCCTGAACCTGCTTTATCAGGACATAGTGCGCAAAATGGGCATAGACCCCTCAAGGATTAAACCTACCAAGACGACCTTTAAAGGCGTCATACCAGGTGTAGAAGCCAATTGTACAGGCTCAGTTACACTAGAAGTGGTCTTCAGATCCCCGGATAACTTCCGAAGCGAGGAGTTAATCTTCGACATAGTCCCGTTCTGCAGTGGCTATCATGCCTTGCTCGGACGTACGACGTTTGCAAAGTTCAACGCGGTGCCGCACTATGCATACCTCAAGCTCAAGATGCCAGGCCCTCGAGGAGTCATCACGGTAAACGGAAACACTGAACGTTCCCTCCGAACGGAGGAACATACAGCGGCTCTCGCGGCAGAAGTACAAAGCAGCCTCTTAAGGCAATTCTCGAGTCCGGCTGTTAAACGGCCGGACACAACTAAGCACGCCCGGATAACCTACAACAAGACCACCTGGCACGTGCCGAGCACGCGTAGCAGTGCGGCCCCAACCCCAGCCCCTGTAAAACGTCAAGACAGGTCCTTCGCGTACACCATTACGCTCTGAAGATACCATGGTCATGGGGAGAGGGGTGCGACCACGATAGGCCCAAACTGCGGTTCAACCACACCAGGGGCTCTCAAGTGTGTCGTTCTTTTTTTTTCTTTTTTTTTACCCACAGGACTCCGTTCGTCAGAGGCCCTGTCCGGCAATAGACCTGCCGAACTCACGATGCAACAGCCAGGGAAGAAGAAAGGCTACAGCGAATATCCAGGTGGTCTCCATTAAGAGCATTAAATCTGTTTTATGCACCATTCCGCAGCCTACCCCTGGAGGGGGACATGTTTAACAGTCCCATCCCTTGCTTATCGCACCATTTGTATCGTTCTGCACTTACAGTAGTTTTTCTTGAATAAGTAATGCAGCACCTTTTTGCTTCCAATTGCATTTCTCTTTTATACATATGTTCCTTTTTGACATTACGCATCCGTACGTTTTGGTATGGCTAAATACAGCAGGGGCTTATGTTTCCCGCATCATGGTGTGATAAGTCCGAACACTTTCTGTCGGGGATATACCCCGCGGTGTAAACCGGCCGGAAGTTAACCCAGCCGGACTTGGCGGATTATTTGAGGTCCCGCTGGCACTTGGCGATATTCATCTGGTGACCCGCCCAAACCTGGCGATTTACCAGCAACCCGCCAGGATGTTGTAACTCACTGGTGACCCGGCGGACGGGTCAGAGGAGCGACAAGACCCGGTGGCCCGTCTGGCGGTTCATGAAGGCCGGTTCAAATATTGTGGGCCGGTTTAAGAGGAAAGGCATGAGGAATATTTACCTTACAAGGAGTTAAGACCAGGACTTGTATCCGGTTTGTATTAGAGATAGATTAGTCCTAATCCTGATAGGACTCCACATGTAACCCGCCCCTTCAACATATATAAGGAGGGGCAGGGCTCCCCAAAGGGGGACAAGCTACAAGCAAGAAGAAACAATCTTAGGGCTAGACACAAAGAGGAGAGCCGGTTTACGGCGACCCCTCGTGATGATAATGAGACCTAGCCTCAAACAGCATGTAGGGTTTTTACCGGATGATGTTTCCCGGGGCCCGAAGCTATCTAAACCCTTGTCTTGCGTGTTGATCCGCCCTGCGTCTCTCGATTCCGCTTAACCCCTCTCAAGCTACCACATAGATGCGTTGGCCTCGCGACTAAGTCCTCACACTAGGACATCTGCCGTGACAATTCCACGACAGTTGGCGCCCACCGTGGGGCATGCGCACGGTGGTGTTGAGTTCTTGAAGGGATATCTTCTAGGGTTTCAAGAAGTACGCAAGTTTTTGGATGAAGAAGAGCTGGTTTGGAAGGAGCTGGGTCAGCCTCAAGTCATCAGTCCAGTTCATAGTTTATGCGAGATTAATTCAACGGAAATTAGGTTTCTGTCATGTGCGCCGCCGCATGCAAGTTTTCGGTGCATTGATCCAAGGACAACAGATACAACTGCAAAGGAATATTTGAGGCAGTACACGCGTGGATGAAGCCAGGGACTCGTCTCCGCATCTGGTTCTAAATCGCCGAAACGCTCCCTCTCGGTCTCGGCTGAGAAGCCGCCATCTCCGAGACGCGGCCGCCCGGGCCAGCTGCAGCCCGAGCCGGCCACGACTGTGGATGGTATGGACCCCGCCTCCCGTCCGGGTCGCTGCCGCGCCCCGTCTCCCGTCCGAGTCGCTGTCTCACTTTGCCTCCTTGAGCCGCACTTGTCGCGTCGGGGTACATCTACATCAATCGATCAAGTTGCCAACGCTAGTTGCTCCATTATAATATTTTTTCTACTTGGAGGCCTGGACTTGTTCATCTGCCGGATTGGCTCTGTGTCTGAAACGCTCTCCACGTGGATCCCCGAGCCATACAAGCTGGAGCTGTCGCGCGCCACTACTACTTCTTCAAGAACAACAAGACGCTCCACGTGAAGAGCAAGAAAGAAAATACTGGCATGCATCTGCACTGTGTACATGTTACGTGCAGCTAAAAAAAAGGAGGCCAACTACTGCTTCGTGTTCAAGTGCTACTTCTCACGAAGAGGTCAAGAGCCACTATCAAGATAGAAAAAGAGGGAAGAAGTGCTGGTGACTCATATATCAAAGTTAATTCCTACCCTGCGTACGGATCATCTGTCGTCCAGATGAATCAGGTGATATCCGTCCGGTTTATTTCAGCACATATTAATTTTTGTGTGAACAATTACTTTGCCTTGCAATATTTTTGATGCAGGACAATTGTTCATTACTAATGAGGTATTATATTACGGGTACGGAGCACGCGATAGCAGCATTCTGCACCGGCGTTTCGTCTGTGTCATACCGCCCGGTGAATGAACATGTACAAGTCGCCACCCTTGTGGCCCGGTTTACGTCAGCTCGTTGGGACCATGCTCGAGATCGACTCGCCGTCCACGCGGCTTACTGCGCCTATGATTGACTCACCCGTCCCTGCCGGCTTACAACGCCGCGCCCGGCTCATCTGTCTGCTCCCACGGCCGACTCACTCGTGAGTGATTTCAACTTAACCTAGTGATCATCAACTTCATGGCGGATTATTTCTGGCCTGGCACATCAGGTGATATCCATTTTAAATATATTTTATTGGCACATATTATTTTTGTCAAAAAGCAGTTTATCTTTGCCTTGGTCTGCAATATTGTTGATGCAGGACAATTGTTCACTACATCAAAACGACGCGATTAACTCGCCCGTCCGTGCCGGTTTACGACACCGGTGCCGATCTTCCCCGTCCGCACCGGTTTACAATGCCACGGCCGACTCATCTATCCGAGCTGCTTCTGATGTTGCGGTCGTTTTTGTTGTTCATCTCTCGCGGCCTGGTCTACATCAACATACCGGGCCGCACCTGTCTGCATGAGCTGTTTATTGAGTATGAGCAAGTCACAGCTTGGGTAGCCCGGCTTTCTTTCAACAAAAAGGAGGCAAATTATCATATACTATCAACCGCCGTTTACACTGGATGGCAGAATGGGCAGGCGCACATGTCGCCGCCACTACAGTTTGGTTAACTTCAAATCGCCAGTTGGAAGGAACCATTGGCCGAGTTGCTGACACGGCTCATATGGGATCATTTATAACCCGTCGCAGTCACCTCAACCTTCTGTGGATTTACATTGTGCTATCAACACCAATGATATACAAGTTATCTCGGTTTATATCATGGTCAAATATGAAGAGTTTCAAGCCAACTCCTCGAGTCACCTTGAGACTCGGGGGCTACGATGACATGACTCAGCAAATCTTGCTAGTTTCAGCAAATTTAAGAACCCCAGGACGATGGAGGGAAAGATAACCCGGTCCAGGAGGCTACTGTTATTGGAAGGCCGTCAGAAAATTTCCGGCTTAGAAAGTATATGACAGTTACAAAATCTTGGCTCAATGAAGAAGATCCGGGTCATCAGAAAGGATTCCGGTTTAAAATGCGGCTCAAGGGAAGTCAGTCTCATTGAAGCTCTCAAATATCTGGTTTACAATCCGGTTCAAGGGAAATCTGTTCTCCCACAAAGCTCTGAAGCGCCCAAATCCGGTTTAACAATGTCCGGTTCAAAAAGGAATTAACTTCTCACAAGTTCGAGTTTAAAGACCGTCAGAAAATTTCCGGCTGAAAATGAAGATTCCGGTTTAAAATCCGGGTCAAGGGAAAGATGTCTCCCACAAAGCTTTGAAGCTCTCAATATCCGGTTCAACATCCCGGTTCAAGAAGAATTTATCTCTTGCAAAAAAGTTAAAAATTACCGAAGAGGACCTGCTGCCATGATGCGCGGTTCAAACATGGGTATCCTGCCTTATTGGCCTAACATATTATTGATCACATGGGGGCTTCTGCTTCGTAAAGCGGGGTCTCTATTCTTTTTTACATCATGCGTGGTTACACGGAGGTTCTGTCTTAAAGCGGCCTCCGGTTTACCTCTTGGGTTAGCTTTTCAAAGCACCATGTTATGTCACTTGGGGGCTTGGTCGTGTCCGAACCAATGCAACACCTCTTGATAGGCGAAAGCCACCAGATCACTTGGGGACATGGTCAAGTCTGAACTAGTCATGCCTCTTGATCGTCCTAAGGCGACAGAGTCACTTGGGGGCTTGGTCAAACCCGAACCATTGCCACGCCACTTGATCGGCATAATGCCACGGTTTCAGTTGGGGACCTGGCTGACTTGAACCATAGCTACACCTTATTGGGAGCTTGGTCGTGTCCGACCATGGTAACACCATCTCATCGGCTCAGTAAAGCCTCTTTTTGCAAACGGTTTTGTCATTGCCTTTGCTTCCATATTTTTTCATAACTGTTATTTGATTTTTGTTGCGTTTTTTAAACGATAACATTTTTAAACCGGTTCAAACTGTCAATTGACGGAACACGGTCAAATCTTAATCCGGAGACTATCTGCCCGGTTTGATTTTATATTACCATCTTATTATGGAGTAAACCGGCGTTCATTAACCCGGCTTGACTTTCAATTACAAGTTGTCAGTACATGATCAAATCATAAACCGGTGTTTATCGCAATCCGGTACGGTTTTATCATAAACCGACAAAGTATGAAAGGAGTTATCATTACTCAAGATTGGGGTTATCACCCTTACTACAAAAAGTTGGTAAACCAATGATGTGATTCAATGTCACAGGTATGATATATTTCATTGATTATTCTTAAGTGCAGCCTTGGTTATAAACCTGGGTTATATGTTGGGCAATATGACCCGTCCGGCGGTAAACCGGCAGGACACTTTAAACTTGTTGTATGCAGAGACAGGTTGAATAAAGCATGGTGATAAATTATCCAGTGTTTATTAAACCGGCCTGGCCTTAAGACGATAAGTCGCCAGTATATGATGAGAAATTATTCGGTGTTTGTTAACCCGGCCTGGCTTTGGACTATAAGTCGCCAGTACATATTTGGATTGCGCCATTGTAATCATGCGCTTATAAATCATTGGGTTATATTATTCAAATAGCCAAACTTGGCTGAATTTTCATTATGATATTGAATGAATAAGGTTTTTCATACCAGATTATATTATCTTGAATAAGCCAACATGGCTAGATTTTTATTATGGTTATCAATAACCAATATTATGATTAAGGTTTTCAAAGTCGCTTCAGCGCAATGGCTATTATTTCATTAATGGGTATGATTTATTCTACAATGAAGGGAATAGTCCCGAGTCGCTGCAGGCTTACGACCCGGCACTTGGGGGCTACATCATTTAAGTTGAGATTATATCAAATATGCAAGTCTCATGTCGCTGCAAGAATGCACCATGACACTTGGGGGCTAACGCAAAGTAAGTTTTTGCTCATATTATTGAAGACCCGACTCATCACATTATAAGGAGTCGGCCCTTGGGGGCTACCAATTGCTCCTGTCAACAGTTGAAGGTACAAAAGCTTTTTATTCATTATATTGAAGGGTCCACTGCTCAGTTGGTAAAGCACAAGGCTCTTAACCTTGTGGATGTGGATTCAAGTTCCATGATGGGGGCTACACATCATTGCTCAACTCTACATGATTATACCTACAAAGTCCCTGCTCATTATTGCATAATGACCCGGCCCTTGGGGGATACACTGGTTGAAGTTTTTATGAGTATAAGACAATTACAAGTCCCAGGTTGCTGCAAGCATGACAACCCGGCACTTGGGGGCTACATAGTATGGAGTATTCAGTTTTTACTAGTCACTGGGATGAACAACATGAATTTCTTAAGCAAAGTCTTAAGCCACCACTTTGTTCTGCTCAAAGACTTGGGGGCTACAGGTATTATATTATTATCGAAGAAATATTGTCAAATTTTCTGATTGAGCAAACTAGGTTGACCCGGCGTCACCAATCATTATGACCCTGTGGCTGCAACCCGGCGTCATTAATAATCATGAACCAGCGTTGGCAACAATCATGAACCGGTGTCTGCAACAATCATGACTCGAAATTATCAAGTTTTTATAACCCGACAGTCTTTGGCAATGATAAAACCGGCAAGTTCTGCATCTTCAAACCGGTTGAATATCAGATGAGTATTTCAAGACCAATATTTCTTAAACCGATGCTTTGGAAGCCGACTCAAGTGGATTATTGTTCACAATATTTTTTCTATAAGAAGCCAACATCAGCAATTTGAGTATGAAGCTGGTTATTGACCCGGATTTTCTAGGAGGAAATGACAAAGGACTTAAGGACGATCAGGTGCCGGTCTACAAGAATTCTTAACCCGGGCACAACCTGCCAAATTTGTTCTGGTGTTTATTTTGCAGGATCAGTTTAACATGGATAAATCCAAGCTAAACTTGGGGGCTAATGTCGGGGATATACACCGCAGTGTAAACCGGCCGGAAGTTAACCCGGCCGGACTTGGCGGATTATTTGAGGTCCCGCTGGCACTTGGCGATATTCATCTGGTGACCCGCCCAAACCTGGCGATTTACCAGCAACCCGCCAGGACGTTGTAACTCACTAGTGACCCGGCGGACGGGTCAGAGGAGTGATAAGACCCGGTGGCCCTTCTGGCGGTTCATGAAGGCCGGTTCAACTATTGTGGGCCGGTTTAAGAGGAAAGGCATGAGGAATATTTACCTTACAAGGAGTTAAGACCAGGACTTGTATCCGGTTTGTATTAGAGATAGATTAGTCCTAATCCTGATAGGACTCCACATGTAACCCGCCCCTTCAACATATATAAGAAGGGGCAGGGCTCCCCAAAGGGGGACAAGCTACAAGCAAGAAGAAACAATCTTAGGGCTAGACACAAAGAGGAGAGCCGGTTTACGGTGACTCCCTCGTGATGATAATGAGACCTAGCCTCAAACAGCATGTAGGGTTTTTACCGGATGATGTTTCCCGGGGCCCGAAGCTGTCTAAACCCTTGTCTTGCGTGTTGATCCGCCCTGCGTCTCTCGATTCCACTCAACCCCTCTCAAGCTACCACATAGATGCGTTGGCCTCGCGACTAAGTCCTCACACTATGACATCTGCAGTGACAATTCCACGACACTTTCACAAGTTTGGCACCCCAAACTTATAGCATTATATGCATCGGCTCCGAATCATGTCTTGGGTCAATAGTTGGGTTTGCCCGGCTCCCATGTTTTGGTACCTTAAGTTCCGTTATGTCGGCTAAGGTAGCACTGGGAGAACCACTGCGATTGCGCCCCAGTTGAGCTGGGTTAAGGCCTTAGTGGAGAAAGCTAAAACTGACCATCATGATGAGGCGAGAGCCGGTCGCTGTTCGAGAGGTTTTTGTGAGTCCCTAAAGACTTATGCCGCTTAGAGCGAGGAGCCAGATCCTGTCCGGCCCAGGCGTGGATAGCGCCCCAAATTCGGCCTTCCGAAGACTAGGGGCTTCGCCGAAATTTAAAATTATAGAATTCTATGGCTAAGTGAGAGTGTTCAAGCATTATAAGTCCGGTTGCCTTGTTCGTTGTGTTGAGCGCCTCCCTAGATGGACCCAAATATGGGAACAAGAGCGCTCAAATTTATCCCGAACACCCCAGCACTCGTGGCGCGGGGGCTGAAGCCGACGACTTGCCATCTCTTAGATTTGATAAACAGCCGCACAGAAGGTAATATTTTAAATTAAGAAGCGTTGCTTAGCGCAAATGAACTAAGTTTTTAGCGCACACGATAACAAAATGCGAGTCTACTCAAATATTACATCTTTGGAGCACTCACCCGCAATAGTGCGGGCGCCCTTCAGCACACTCTTATAATACATCTCGGGCGTGCGATGCTCCTTGCCCTCTGGTGGCAGGTCCGTCACAAGCTTCTGGGCATCCATCTTGCCCCAGTGCACCTTTGCGCGGGCAAGGGCCCGACGGGCACCCTCAATACAGGCGGAGTGCTTGATGACTTCAACCCATGGGCACGCATCCACCAGCCGCCGCACCAGGCTGAAGTAGCTCCCAAGCATGGCCTCCTTAGGCCACAGCCGAACTATGAGGCCCTTCATGGCCTGTTTGGCCGCCTTGTGGAGCTCGACCAGCTGCTTCAGCTGGTTGCTAAGGGGCACCGGATGTCCGGCCTCAGCATACTGAGACCAGAAGACCTTCTCCGTCGAGCTCCCCTCCTCGGCCTGGTAGAATGCGGCAGCATCGGACACACTGCGAGGAAGATCTGCGAACGCTCCTGGAAAGCTCTGAATTCTGGTAAGCAATAGGTAATTAACACTCACATGCTTACTTTGCATGAAAAATGCCTTACCCGCTGCTATTTTCTTTACCGCCTCGATCTCCTGGAAGGCCTTGTAGGCTTCGGCCTTAGCGGCTTTGGCACTCTCAAGAGCTGTTGCAAGATCAGACTCTCGAGTCTTCGAGTCACGCTCCAGGCTCTCATGTTTCTGCACGAGATCCTGGAGCTCTTGCTGTACCTCCGCCACCCGCGCCTCCTGCTTCTCTCGCTCGGTGCGCTCCGCAGCCGCATTGCATTCGTCCGCAGCCACCGCCTCTTTCAGGGTCGCCACCTCGTTAGTGGCCCCTGCAATACCCATGTTATCCTTGTCATTCTTTTTGCAACCAAAATCCTTTTCTGTAAGGTACAATTTTAATAAGGTGTTACTTACCTTCCTTGTCCTCGAGCTGCTTCTTGGCACGGCCGAGCTCGTTCTCGGATCGCTCGAGGTTTTCCTTCAAAGTATTGACCTCCGCAGTCAGTGCGGCAGAGGTCAGCAGCGCAGCCTGCAATCCCATATTGACATATTTTTTATGACTCATGCGTATATCTTTTTTAGATCCTGAGACCGGCTTTTCTTTCCGAACACCGAACCGAGCATCAGGGGCTACTGTCTATGCAGTACCATTTTATACATATTGAAATTCCTACCTCAAAGCCTGTTAGAAGGCTGCTGCAGGCTTCGGTCAGCCCGCTCTTGGCGAGCTGCACCTTCTGAATCACCGCACTCATAACAGTGCGGTGTTCCTCTTCGATGGAGGCGCCATTGAGCGCCTCCAGCAAATTATCCGGCACCACCGGTTGGACGGAGGCAGCCGGCGTCACGGTCTTGCCCTTCTTGCGAAGGGGTCGCCCGCCGGACTCCGGAGCCACTATGGGTTCCGGGGCCGAGTCCGGTGCAAAGTCCGGGAGGTTGTCCTGCGACACCTCCGGGGCCCTCTCCTCCTGGTGGGTCCCTTCCTGGGATCCCACCTCGGCATCGTCCGCGTCACGGGGGGTGGAGGCAGTCGGAAGAGAATCCATATCCGCCGCCCCTAAGGACCCGCTCGACGAAGTGGGAAGATCATCCTTAGGCGGACTGCAGGGTTGTATGCGGCATTAGAAAGACATTATGTGACGGAAAATAAAAACCTTAAAGTTATTCGGGAGTCCGGATACTTACGATCTCGCCAGGGGCTTGGCCCTTGGAGGCCAGTCCTCGTCGTCGTCACTAGCGTTGGCAAAGCAGTCCGGGGGAAGAGTTTTTCCCTCCCCCCGCTGGGGGAGAGGCATTCTTCTTCTCCTCCTCGCCTTGGTGGGAGGAGTAGGCCTCGGATTCATCATCCGACAGCACCTGAAAACGGCAACTCTTCCGAGTCCCCGTGGCCTTCTTCTTGGCCTTCTTCTTCGGCACCACGTGGGGTGCCGGAGCCAGCAGCCCCGTTAGGCGGGCGTCCGCTAGGTCCTCTGGCAATGGGGCCGGACAGATAGCCTGTGCGGCCTTCTTCAGCCAGTCCTGTCAAGGGAAAGGGAGTTTAGATCCCACATAGAGTCAAAGTATGGAAAACAAGTGTCCCTTAAAGGACAAAATAACTTACCTCATCAGCTGGACGCTCCAAGCTGAATCCGCGATCTTCGGTAGCGGATGCGGGAGCCTCGGCGCCCTTGAATAGCACCTTCCAGACATCTCCGTACGTAGTGTTGAAGAGCCCATTCAAAGTCTGGTGCTGCGCTGGATCGAACTCCCACAGGTTGAAGCCCCGTCGTTGGCACGGGAGAATCTGGCGGATGAGCATGACCTGGACTACGTTAACAAGCTTGAGCTTCTTGTCCACCAGCTTTTGGATACAGGCTTGGAGTCCGGTCAGCTCCTCCGAATCGCCCCAGATCCGGCCACTCTCTTTCCAGGAGGTGAGCTGTGTGGGGATGCTGGATCTGAATTCGGGGGCCGCTGCCCAATCAGGGTCACGCGGCTCGGTAATGTAGAACCACCCCGATTTCCACCCCTTGATGGTTTCCACAAAAGTGCCCTCCAGCCATGTAACGTGGGACATCCTGCCCACCATGGCACCTCCGCACTCCGCTTGGCTGCCCTTCACAACCTTCGGCTTGACACTGAAGGTCTTGAGCCACAAGCCGAAGTGGGGCTGGATGCAGAGGCAGGCCTCGCACACGACGATAAACGCCGAGATGTTGAGGATGAAATTCGGGGCCAGATCATGGAAATCCAGGCCGTAGTAGAACATGAGCCCCCGGACAAAGGGATGGAGCGGGAAGCCTAGTCCGCGGAGGAAATGGGGAAGGAATACTACCCTCTCATGGGGCTTGGGGGTGGGGATGAGCTCTCCCTCGATGGGGAGCCGGTGCACGATGTCCCTGGACAAGTATCTGGCATTGCGCAGCTTCTGGATCTGCCCCTCCGTGACGGAGGAGGCCATCCACTTGCCTCCCGCTCCGGACATAGTTGGAGGAGGTTGAGGTGAGAAGTGCGGGCTTGTGCGCTGGAGCTCGGGTTCGCAGAGATGGATAAGCCAAGGAGGAAGAAGGCGCAGGTAATAGGGTTGGATCTTTATCCCCTTATATGGGCGGACAAAAACATGCGTCCCCACCGGCCTGATAAAACTCGCTTATCCCCCAAGCGCTGCAATCAATGGCGCGGTTGGGTTACCCACGTCCGTATTGATGGGGATCCCGGAATAAGGGGAACACGATCTCTGCTTCGACTAGACATGCCAAGGAAACCGCTTCTCTAAACACGCTGAGGTGGTACAATAAAGACGATTTAAGTAAAGGCTTGGTAGTGGTGTAACATCACACCATCAAATACATCAGTAGATTGAGTTTGTGTAAATATTATTCTCTCTACAGTGGTATGTGGAAATTATTTTTGCAGAGCCGGACACTATCCTGGTGTTCACAATCTTCTATAAATTATTTGGAGGAGGAACCCGCCTTGCAATGCCGAAGACAATATGCGCGCCGGACTCATCGTCATTGAAGCCTGGTTCAGGGGCTACTGAGGGAGTCCTGGACTAGGGGGCGTCCGGATAGCCGAACTATCATCATCGGCCGGACTCCAAGACTATGAAGATACAAGATTGAAGACTTCGTCCCGTGTCCGGATGGGACTTTCCTTGGCGTGGAAGGCAAGCTTGGCGATACGGATATGTAGATCTCCTACCATTGTAACCGACTCTGTGTATTCCTAGCCCTCTCCGGTCTCTATATAAACCGGATGGCTTTAGTCCGTAGGACGAACAACAATCATACCATAGGCTAGCTTCTAGGGTTTAGCCTCCTTGATCTCGTGGTAGATCTACTCTTGTAACACACATCATCAATATTAATCAAGCAGGACGTAGGGTTTTACCTCCATCAAGAGGGCCCGAGCCTGGGTAAAACATCGTGTCCCTTGTCTCCTGTTACCATCCGCCTAGACGCACAGTTCGGGACCCCCTACCCGAGATCCGCCGGTTTTGACACCGACAGCAGCCGCCTCGCTTTTTCTGGCTTTCTCCTTGGCCCGAGCAAGTTCTGCTCGAAGGCCTTCCATAGCAGCAGCACCATCTGCACCAAGCATACAAGTTGTAAGGAATGGGCGTCAGCTCCCTTACTAGGCGACCGCGGAGCAACCACGTACCTTGTGACTCATCAAGTCGTTTATTGACCAGCGAGATGTACGCATCCGCAACGTCGAGTTGCCTTCTCAGCTCGGCAAATCCATCAGTCCGGCTGGCCACCGGATGTTCCGCCACCTGCATAGGAAAGGTGACATTCTATAACTGAGATTGTGATCCTTGGCAAGCTATCGCTTTCGACAGCATACCAAGTCTCAGGGGCTACTATCTATATAGGGCGCACTTCATGTGCAAAACTGTCAAAATGTATGTCATTTTTTGCATACCTCAAAGCCCGTCAGCAAGCTTCCGACGGCCTCATACAACCCGCTCTCGGCGGACGAGATCCTTTCAATAACCGTACTCATTAATGTGCGGTGATCTTCTGAGATGGACGCCCTCTTAAGCAAATCCTGCAGCTCTACCGCCCGTACTCCAATGGGTGCCGAACTCTCTGGCCCCGCCGGACTCGGGGAGACCCTCCGCGATGACACCTCAGGGTCGTCCGCCCCGCATGATGGGGCAGCAGATGGAGGCGTTTCACTCGCCATCATCTCCGGACGAAGGTCTCCCAAAGATGAGCTATGCTGAGACGGGCTGAGATCTGAACTACAAGATGAAAACTTCGGTTACCCTTAAAAATTAAGCAGGGGTATCCACTATTACAAAATTCCTCCTTTTTTACTTATGGCTCGCTGGAGGGCTGATTCCTCCGAGGAGACAGTACAGACAGGACTCTTCCCGGCACAGGACCTTCCGGTAAAGATTTCTTTCCCCGCTTCGAGGACTTGGCCTCCGGGTCTTCGGAAGCTGTTCTCTTCTCCCCCTGGAAGGAGGGACTCTTGATTCCTCCCTTACTGAAAGCCTCCTTGGCAGAGGTGGTAGTTCCCCTGCGCCCCCCTTCGCCCTCCTCCGAAGGTGCAACCTCCAACATTTTAATTAACACGGGATCCTGCATGGTCTCAGGGAGGGGGGCCGGACACCGTATCAGTTTTGCTAGCACTATCCACTCCTGTCCAAGGGATAGCTGGTTAAAGGGCAAACCCACGATAAATAAGTGGACAGTGTGTCCAGGGCTACTTACTTGAGTATCCGGGCGATTGCAGCTTAGGACAGCGTCCTCGGTCAAGTCCGGATGCATCTCTTGTGATCCGAAGAAGAATTTGTACATCTCCATGGGTGTCAAACCCATGAAGTGTTGAAGAGCTCGTGGCCCCTCCGGATTAAATTCCCACAGGCGGAGGGGGCGAAGTTTGCAGGGCAGTAGGCACCGAATCAGCATAACCTGTACTACTGCGACTAGATTGATCTTCCTTTCTTGGAGGCCTCGAATCCGGTCCTGCAAAAGGGGTACGTCTTTGGGCGGCCCCCAGTCACGCCCCTTGTTGACCCATGACGTCAACTGTTGTGGAGGGCCCGAGTGGAAGACGGGCGGCGGCCTCTGCCTACTGCCCCTGGGAGCGGTGATATAGAACCACTCCTGTTGCCACACGCCGAGCTCCTCTTGAAAAGAGCCCTCGGGCCATGGAGCATCGGCCATCTTGCTTATGATCGCCCCTCCGCACTCTGCCTGACGCCCCTTGATCATCTTCGGCTCCACATTGAAGGTTTTGAGCCACAAGCCGAAGTGAGGGGTAGTGCGGAGGAAGGCTTCGCAAATGACAATGAACGATGAGATGTGGAGGATGGACTCCGGAGCCAAGTCATGGAATTCCAGCCCATAGTAAAACATGAGCCCCCTCACGAAGGGGTCCATCGGGAAGCCTAAGCCCCTACGGAGGTGAGACACGAACACAACGCTCTCGCCTGGCTCGGGAGTAGGAATAACTTGCCCTCGGCAGGCAACCTATGCGAAATCTCATAGGTCAAGTACCTGGCGTCTCTCACCTTTAACACGTCATCTTCCGTGATGGAAGAGGGCATCCACCGGCCCCGTAGGTCGGAGCCAGACATTGTCGAAGGTCGAAGGTACCCGAATCTGGAGCCCTGGGTGTTGGAACTGGGGGACGAGGGGCGGACTTGATTGAGGATTGAAGAAAAATAACTGGCCTTGGTCTCATTATAAAGAGGAAGAATACCGAGAGCCGTCCTCGTGACCGTTTGGAACCCGCCTTCGATGGAGGGGGCGTGGCACCGGGCGCGGTTGGGTTACCCACGTCCGTATTAATGGGAATCCTGGAATAAGGGGAACACGATCTCTGCTTCGACAAAGACGTGCCAAGGAAACCGCTTCGCTAAACGCGCTGAGGTGGTATAATAAAAATAATTCGAGTAAAGGCTTGGTAGTGGTGTGACGTCATGCCACGAAATACGTCAGGAGATTGAACTTGTGTAAATATTATTCTCTCTACGGTGGTATGTGGAAATTATTTTGCAGAGTCGGACACTATCCTGGTGTTCACAATCTTCTATGAATTATTCAGAGGGAGAACCCGCCTTGCAATGCCGAAGACAACATGCGCACCGGACTTGTCGTCATTGAAGCCTGGTTCAGGGGCTACTGAGGGAGTTCCGGACTAGGGGGTGTCCGGATAGCCGAACTATCATCATCGGCCGGACTCCAAGACTATGAAGATACAAGATTGAAGACTTCGTCCCGTGTCCGGATGGGACTTTCCTTGGCGTGGAAGGCAAGCTTGGCGATACGGATATGTATATCTCCTACCATTGTAACCGACTCTGTGTAACCCTAGCCCTCTCCGGTGTCTATATAAACCGGATGGCTTTAGTCCATAGGACGAACAACAATCATACCATAGTCTAGCTTCTAGGGTTTAGCCTCCTTGATCTCGTGGTAGATCTACTCTTGTAACACACATCATCAATATTAATCAAGCAGGACGTAGGGTTTTACCTCCATCAAGAGGGACCGAACCTGGGTAAAACATCGTGTCCCTCGTCTCTTGTTACCATCCGCCTAGACGCAAAGTTCGGGACCCCCTACCCGAGATCCGCCAGTTTTCACACCGACAGCCGCTCTCTTATGAGGGATGGCTTCTCCATCCTCCTGCGCTGAATCCTGCTGGAGGGGGTTGTCTTCGGCACTGTCCGGGGTGTTATTGTCTCCGGTGCCGAAATCACCGTTTTTGCTTTGGCGGGATTTAGAGCGGCGCCGCTGACGACGGCGCTTAGGCTGCTTGTTGGAGGGGTCATCCTCCGTTGTTCCATTGCCATTCCCTTCTTTTGGGGTGTCCACCATGTATATGTCATATGACGAGGTGGCTTTCCAGTGCCCTATAGGTGCTGGTTCTTGGTCGTCTCCTGCATCGTCGTGCATACCGTTGATGTCTTCGGAGCCGAAGTCGAGCATGTCGGTTAAATCATCGAAAGTGGCTACGAAGTGGGTGGTGGGTGGGCTTCGAATTACTTCGTCGTCCGCATCCCAACCTTGCTGACCGTAGTCCGGCCAGGGCTCTCCTGATAAGGAGAGAGACTTTAGTGAATTCAGGACGTCGCCAAAGGGTGAGTGCTGAAAGAAGTTCGCGGCGGTGAACTCCATGATCGGTGCCCAATCGGGTTCGATCGGCGGGGGTGCGGAAGGCTCGGAGTCCGGAAAGGAGTCCGGCACCTTGGAGTCACGGGCTTTGCAAAGGACAGGGCTGGTATTCGGCTCGATCGCCGTAGAGATTGCAGCCCCCGAGGCGGTGTCCAGCCACCCGTCCTCGATTGGCGCAGTCGGCTCCGGGCTAAGGGTCGGAGCGGACACTGAGGCGGCCTCCTGGGCACTGTCCGGCGGCAGAGCTAGATCATGCCCGTCGTGATAGTGTGACACGCTCGGCTGTGGCTCGAACCCGTCGAAGATCAAGTCTTCGCGGATGTCAGCCCTGTAGTTCAAACTTCCAAACCTGACCTGATGGCCAGGGGCGTAGGTTTTGATCTGCTCCAGATGGCCAAGTGAATTGGCCCGCAGTGCAAAGCCGCCGAATACGAAGATCTGTCCGGGGAGAAAAGTCTCACCCTGGACTGCATCGTTGTTGATGATCGGAAGAGCCATCGGGCCTAAAGGTGACGACACAGAGGAACTCTCAATGAAAGCACCAATGTCGGTGTCAAAACCGGCGGATCTCCGGTAGGGGGGTCCCGAACTGTGCGTCTAGGCGGATGGTAACAGGAGACAAGGGACACGATGTTTTTACCCAGGTTCGGGCCCTCTCGATGGAGGTAAAACCCTACTCCTTCTTGATTAATATTGATGATATGGGTAGTACAAGAGTAGATCTACCACGAGATCAGAGAGGCTAAACCCTAGAAGCTAGCCTATGGTATGATTGTTGTTCGTCCCACGGACTAAAACCCTCCGGTTTATATAGACATCGGAGAGGGCTAGGGTTACACAGAGTTGGTTACAATGGGAGGAGATCTACATATCCGTATCGCCAAGATTGCCTTCCACGCCATGGAAAGTCCCATCCGGACACGGGACGAAGTCTTCAATCTTGTATCTTCATAGTCCAGGAGTCCGGCCAAAGGTCATAGTCCGGCTATCCGGACACCCCCTAATCCAGGACTCCCTCACCCATCTTGAATCCATTCACATCTTACTTGCATATGCCCCTTTCAATGGTTTTACATTACATCAAATGGATGTGAAGAGTGCTTTCCTTAACGGTCCTCTACAAGAAGAAGTATATGTGTCACAACCACCCGGGTTCTGTAACATCCCAAATTTTCAATTTGGAATGTTATACATAGATCATCATTGCATATCATATTTTCTTGCATTATTGGCTCGATCCTAGAAATTCTATGCAACTCAAGGACCCACGGAGAGAGTTGGGGATTTCGTTATTTTCTTATTTGGGTATTTCTCAAATTTTGAAAATAGGATCATTGATTTTATTTATTTTATCTTCAATTATTTCTACTACCAAAAATTCAGAGAGGGAATAAAATGACTTCCCCAAAATAAAGAAATAATGAAGATTTAATAAAAAAATCAAATAAGATTTTATTTTGGAGTTTTTTCGCTTTTATTTGAATTTAGGAAAATGCGCGTTTTTCAAAATTGCATTTAGGCCCCGAATAAATGTTCATCTAGTCCGGCTTGATTTTAGAAGTCGGGGAAAATTTATTTCGGGAATTTTGGAGTCCGTTTAGTATTTCTTTTTATTTTTCTTCTGCGCGGAATTATTTAAAAAAAACGCGCACCGACCTACGTGCCGTGCCCGAGCGGGACTCCGCTCGAGGGGGGGGCACTATAAATAGCGCCGCCCCGGCGCCCCGGCCCAGCCGCCCGACCCCGCCAGCCCGATCCGCCGCCACCGGCCCACCCGCGCCCCAAACCCTAACCCTAAACGTCGCCGTCGCCAGATCCGCCGCCACCGCTGCCGTCGCCGGAGCCCCGCCGCACTTCGCCGCCGCCGCCGCCGAGGTTCGCCGCTGCCTCGAACTGCGTGCCGCCGGTTTTCTTAAAAACCGGACGGTTTTATTTCGGTTTTGTTTCGGTTTTTTTAGATTCGTTTTTTTATTTTAGTTTTCAGTTTTTTTTCGGTTTAGGTTAATTAGCGGATGTTCGTCCGTTAGTTCGTTTTAACGAACGCTTTCGTTAGATTCGTTTAGTTAACGAACGTTCGTTCGTTAACCCATTCGTCGTTTTTTCTTTTTCTCGGATTTAATCCGCGATTTTTCCGATCGCGATTCCTGATCCGATTTTCGTTTTAGTTTAACTTTTCACTCGTTTATCGGAATCAGGCGATTCAAGTGCCTGAAGTTTCATCTCGAAACCCTCTTCCTGAGTAATCTACTTAAACAAGTTTTTGCTTCTGTAAAATTTGACTTAGATCCAGATTAGTAAAACGAAGCTGTTTTCTTTCGCCGTTTGACTTTCGTTGCTTTATTTGATTTGATTCTTTTTGCAAACCGGAGTTCTTCAGTTGAACATTCTGGCTAGATCTTTTACTCGAGTTTTATCTGTGCATTAGATGAGTACTTATTGTATGCTTGTTTGTTTGGCTGTGATAGAATACCCGGAGTGCGCCGCCTGTTACTTCGTGTCTCTAGGTTTCGCGGATCATCAGCAAGGCAAGTAACACTTGATCATACCTTTCTACTACCCAGTTTTATGCATTAGATCTATCCTCAAACATTGCATTGACTAGGATCTAATTAAATTGTGGGATGGGAAGTAGATTGAGGTAGTACTCCCTCCGTTTTTATTTAGTTCGCATATTAGCTTTGGTCAAAGTCAAGCTTTACAAACTTTGACCAAATTTATAAACAAAAATATTAAGATATACAATAACAAATCAACAACATTGGATTTATTATTGAATGTACTTTCACATCGTATAGATTTATTATGATAAATGTCTATATTGTTTTCTATAAACATGGTCAAATGTAACGAAGTTTGACTTCAGTCAACTCTAATATGCAGAGTAAATAAAAACAGAGGGAGTACCTATTACCTGTTTTATTTTCAAACCTTTGGGAGTTACTTCTACGTTTGCCTATTATGCCATGCTATGCTAGTAGACGTGGATTGGGTGAGTGAATATCCATGACAGATGTGAGATTGTTAATTAGTGGTTTATTTAAGGTGGCAACTTAAACACACATCTGGGTGGATTGAGGCACCTGTTTTCTAGCAGGACTTGCCTGTATTTCTTCGGACCGCCACCCAGGCTGAAAGGGATCATGAGATTATTCAAACTAGAAACTTCCGTGTGCAGCCACATGCTATTATGGGCTCTAGCATAGTTGACTAAGTTGTGCGAACTCTTACAGGGTGGACTAGCAGATGTAGGGGATGTAGGTTGGTACGGTCTACCCCTATGTAAGGTGCAAGTGCTTCTGAAAGACTATGTCTTGGTCGTCCGTTTCTCAAACATCATGTAGTGCGAGAAACCAAGCGGAGGCGATCGAGTCATGTGGGGAAAAGTGCGCAAACCTCTGCAGAGTGTATAAACTAATCATGATTAGTCGTGTCCCCGGTTATGGACATCTTGAGTATCTAGTACCTGGATATCATGTGAATCTCATCATGTTACTTTAATTAATATTGTTGGGTTTTAATGAGTACTTTTTAATTGGGATTGAGAATGCTGTCAACCATTCTCAATGTTTAACAACCACCATGATAGTTAAATGAATTTATTCCTTTGAAGTAGGGAAAAATTGGCTTTATGCAAAACTGTAACCATAGAGCTTTACCACTAGCCAAATATGCGTGTAGTATAGCCTATCTCCATTGTTATTCTCTATGTGTTACATTGCCGGCATATTCCATGTGCTGACCCGTTTTCGGGCTGCAACGTTTCATGTTGCAGACTTTTCAGACGACGAGTAAGGTGCTGTTAGGTCGTGGTCCTATACTCAGTAATGCCGTTGGAGTTGATGGACTCGCTTATCTTCCAAGCCTTCCGCTGTTATCGTTTTAGATGGCCTTAAGCCATACTTATTTCAATAAGTTCTCTCTTGAGACATTCGATGTAATAAGTGTGTGATTGCTACTCTGTTATAAATCCTCCAAGTACTGTGTGGTGTCAGCATTACTGATCCAGGGATGACACCGAGCACAGAGATCAGACTGTTTGAGGTCTGGTCGCTACAAGGTGGTAACAGAGCACACGCTGACTGTAGGACACGGCCACTAAGCTTAAGCCCTAGATCACTACTCTTTCTTCTCATTTCTGACTCCTCATCTTTTCTATTCTTTAGGATGGCGGATGCAAGGATCAAGTTCGCGCAACCAGATGAGAATTCACCTTTTGGATGTCACTTGAAGGAAGCCACTAGATACTTGAACATAGGACTACCAAGCTTCACCGGGACCTTCAACGCAACTTTACCTGAAGAGGAGCGCTGGAGGATTCAAGTCTACATTCCAGGAAGGACATTTGCACCAGTCACGGAGCCAATAGAATTTACCTTTGATGTGCCAACATGGAGCCTAGGAAAGAGCATGGCAGCTCACATCGCCATGGGACGAATTGGAGAAGTTTACTACAACAATCTCAAGAATACTATCTACCAGATTTGTGGGCGCCGAGATGAGCATTGGGAGATGATCACCACCAGGAGGGACAGATCAGTCGCAGCTTATATGCAGGAGTTAAACCAACACATCCGACGCCAGGAGAACCAGATGTGCGCAGATATGGAGGAGCTACAGAAGGCTATGACCAGGATCAAGGAGCTAGAAGCAGAACTCAAGGCTACGCGTAAAGACTATATGGAAGAAATCGTCGCTCTAGTAAGACAGAACGGTGACCTTAAGGAGAAGATTGGAGTATTCATGGGAGGTTCAGCACCCCGAGCAGAAGAGGATGAACCTACATGTCCAGATAATTATATCATCGTCGACGACACCGACTCGGATCCCGACGACAGCGATGATGACTATGTTGATGAAGCTGGAGCAGATATCATGGAATCTTCATCGGAGCAGTTTTTCTAGTTGACCACCATAACAGTAGTAGAATTTTCCACCATTTAACTAGTTTAGTCCAAGCACTTTTGTAACGACAGTTAGACCGTTGTATGCCCTTGTTTGAGTTGATTGGAATGATATTGTGTGTTTTTGACTCATGTGCATATGGGTAGTGTTATCTCACTAGACCTCATTCTATTCTTAACTCTTCCCTTTAAACCCTCAGATGCCTCCGAGACGCGACCCCGAGTTTGTTTTTCTGCCAGAGATCACTTAGTTGATTCAGCAGCAGAATACCTTGATTCAAACATTGGTACAGAACCAAGGCAACAACAACCCACCACCACCACCACCTGTTGACCATCTGGCACGTTTCTTAAGGTTGAATCCACCGGTGTTTTCCAGTAGCACCGAGCCGATAGTAGCAGATGATTGGCTCCATAAGATAGGAAGGGAGTTGACCACTGCAGGATGCACAGATGGAGAAAAGGTGAAGTTTGCCGCATACCAGCTTGACGGACCCGCAGCAGCATGGTGGGAGAATTTTACAGCCACTTACCCTGTAGACACTGTCACATGGAATCAGTTTCAGCAAGCTTTTCGTACTGCCCATGTTTCAGCAGGAGCTATGGCCATGAAGAAGCGTGAGTTTCGCAATTTATGCCAAGGAGGACAGACAGTTGGCCAGTATGTGGATGATTTTAGTAAGCTAGCATGTTATGCCCCAGATGACGTTGCTACGGATGCAGCTAAGCAGGAGAAGTTTCTAGAAGGCCTGAATGATGAGCTGAGCATGCAATTGATGGTAGCCACTTTCAATAACTACCAGGAGTTAGTAGATCGTGCTCTTATGATTGAAGGAAAGCAGCAGCAGATTGACAATCGTAAGAGGAAGTATGGACAGGGGAAGTACAATTTTGGAGCTCAGCAGAAGCCACGCTTTACCCCAAAGTCAGGAGGGCATTTTCAGCATACTCATGGAGGAGGCAGCTCGCACAATCACAATGGCACAAGGAATGGGAACGGGAATGGAGGAAGGAATGGACAAAGCCGCACCAACCCGTCAACACCATCCAAGGCAGACCTGAGCCATATCACCTGTTACAAGTGCCGCAAGACGGGGCATTATGCAAATGACTGCCCAGAAGCCCAAAATGGAAATGGCAATGGAAGCTCAGGAAAGAAGCCGAACCCTTTCAACAGGGGGAAAGTAAACCACGTTACCGTGGAGGAGGTTGAAGCTCAGCCAGATGCAGTAATAGGTAAGTTTTTGGTTAAGACATTTATTGCAGTTGTTCTTTTTGATACCGGTGCATCGCATTCATACATATCAAGGGGATTTGTGGATAAATATAAATTGCCAACCCAAGCACTTAGGTCACCCATTCTAGTAACCTCACCCGGAGCAGAGTATACGACTAGTAAATGGTGTGATCGACTGCCATTAAGGATTGGACACCATGTATTTCCCTCGGACCTAATAGTTTTGGAATCGCAAGGTTTGGATGTGATATTAGGCATGGATTGGTTATCAAAGTATGGAGGGAACATTGATTGCGCCAGTAAGACAATTTTGCTTACGACACCAAAAGGGATAAGGATCAAGTATGTATCACAGCATGAGCCGAGGAGAGCACATGTAAATTCCTTATCATGAGTTGTGCAGGAGGAAGTACCAGTGGTAAAAGATTTTTCCAATGTATTTCCAGAAGAGTTGCCAGGCATGCCACCGGATAGAGACATTGAGTTCTTAATTGAGCTACTGCCAGGCACCGGGCCAATATCCAAGAGACCGTACAGGATGCCAGCCCAAGATTTGGAGGAAATTAAGAAGCAGATTAAGGAGTTGTTGGACAAAGGTTTTATTCTCCCAAGTTCTTCACCTTGGGGATCGCCAATACTTCTAGTGAAGAAGAAGGATGGATCGTTAAGAATGGTTGTTGATTATCGCGGATTGAATGAAGTAACAATCAAGAACAAGTACCCACTGCCAATGATCAATGATCTGTTTGATCAGTTGCAAGGAGCTAAGGTGTTTTCCAAGATTGATTTGCGATCAGGGTACCATCAGTTAAAGATTCGGGAGAAAGATATCCGAAGACGGCTTTCACCACCAGATACGGGCTTTATGAGTATACCGTTATGTCATTTGGTCTGACTAACACCCAGCCTATTTTATGAACATGATGAACAAGGTGTTTATGGAGTTTTTGGATAAGTTCGTCGTGGTGTTCATTGATGATATTTTGGTTTACTCGAAGAACGAAGAGGAACACAAGGAACACTTGCGATTAGTACTCGAGAAGCTCAGAGAACATCAGCTATATGCCAAGTTCAGCAAGTGTGAGTTTTGGTTGAAGGAAGTTGGATTTCTTGGACATGTTATATCCGGAGAAGGTATCGCAGTAGACCCCACTAAAGTTATCACTGTGACAAACTGGGAAGCACCAACAACAGTTGGAGAGATCAGGAGTTTCCTTGGACTCGCAGGATACTATCGAAGATTCATTGAAAATTTCTCGAAGATTGCCAAGCCTATGACAGAGTTGTTGAAGAAGGATACTAAGTTCATTTGGACTGAGGAGTGTGAGGCTAGTTTCGAAGAATTGAAGAAACGTTTGGTTACCTCACCAGTGTTGATTCTGCCAGATCAGACTAAGGATTATGAAGTGTATTGCGACGCTTCACGTCGAGGACTTGGAGCAGTGCTTATGCAGGAATGAAGAGTTGTTTCGTATGCTTCACGACAACTTAAGCCTCATGAGTTGAATTATGCTACTCATGATTTGCAGTTAGCAGCTATAGTGCATGCACTGAAAATGTGGAGACATTTTCTCATTGGAAATCATTGTGAGGTGTACACGGATCATAAGAGTTTGAAATACATCTTCACGCAGAAGGAGTTAAATCTCAGGCAGTGGAGATGGTTGGAACTTATTAAGGATTATGATATGAGATTGCATTATCACCCCGAGAAGGCTAACGTTGTAGCAGACGCGTTGAGTCGCAAGAGCCATGTCAGTACTCTAATGACGGGAGAAATACCCAAGGATTTAGCCGAGGACCTTCGAGAGCTATGTTTGGAAATAGTTTCGAGAGGCTATGTAGCAGCATTGGAGATTCAGTCTACGTTGATGGATAAAATCAGAGAAGCTCAAAAGGCAGATACGGAAGTTGCCTCTATTAAGGAACAGATAAGCAAGGGGAAGGCTAAAGGATTTCGTGAGGATGAGTACGATACCCTATGATTTGAGGACTGTGTTTATGTGCCCAATGACCCAGCGATCAGGAAGCTGATTCTGCAAGAGGCACACGATTCACCATACTCGATTCACCCCGGAAATACAAAGATGTATTTGGATTTGAAGGAAACATTCTGGTGGACCGGAATGAAGAAGGATATTGCAGAGTATGTAGCAGTTTGTGATGTATGTCAGAGGGTGAAGGCAGAACACCAGAAGCCAGCTGGATTGTTGCAGCCATTGCCTATACCCGAATGGAAGTGGGATAAACTAGGCATGGATTTCATCACGGGATTGCCCAGGACTCGTTCAGGCTATGACTCGATTTGGGTTGTAGTTGATCGTTTGATGAAGGTAGCTCATTTCATCCCAGTAAAGACTACCTACAGCAGTGCCAAATTGGCTAAGATATACATGACGAGGATTGTATGTTTGCATGGAGTTCTGAGAAGTATCGTATCAGATAGAGGAACCCAATTCACCTCGAAGTTCTGGAAGCAGTTGCACGAAACATTGGGAACCAGACTGGAGTTTAGCACAGCTTTCCACCCACAGACAGATGAACAGACCAAGAGAGTCAATCAGATTTTGGAAGATATGCTTAGAGCTTGTGTTTTGGATTATGGATCAAGTTGGGATGACAACTTGCCATACGCGGAGTTTTCTTACAACAATAGTTACCAATCCAGTTTGAAGATGGCCCCTTTCGAAGCCTTGTACGGAAGGAGGTGCATAACCCCGTTGTTGTGGGATGAGGTTGGAGACCGCCAGTTGTTTGCACCAGATTTGATTAAGGAGTCTGAACAGAAAGTAAAGTTGATTCATGACAGGCTCAAGGTAGCTCAGTCAAGGCAGAAGAGCTATGCAGATTCGAAACGCAAAGAGACAGAATATGAAGTCGGAGACAGAGTTTATCTTCGAGTATCTCCACTTCGAGGAGTTAAACGCTTTGGAGTTAAAGGAAAGTTAGCGCCACGTTTTGTGGGGCCATACAAGGTTTTGGAACGCATGGGAGAAGTAGCATACAAGTTGGAATTACCTGAGGGATTGCTAGGAGTTCACGATGTGTTCCATGTTTCACAGTTGAAGAAGTGCCACGCGGAGATGGCTGATATACCATTGAGAGATACGGTGCCATTGGAAACGATTCAGTTGAAAGAAGATTTGACCTATGAAGAGAAACCTGTTAAGATTTTGGATTATGCCAGCAGAGTTACCCGCAGCAAGGTTATCAGGTTTTGCAAAGTTCAGTGGAGCCACCACACTGAGGAGGAAGCCACCTGGGAGCGAGAGGAAGATCTGCTCAAGGACCACCCTCACCTATTTGCTAGCCAACCCGAATCTCGAGGGCGAGATTCATCTTAAGGGGGGTAGGTTTGTAACATCCCAAATTTTCAATTTGGAATGTTATACATAGATCATCATTGCATATCATATTTTGTTGCATTATTGGCTCGATCCTAGAAATTCTATGCAACTCAAGGACCCATAGAGAGAGTTGGGGATTTCGTTATTTTCTTATTTGGGTATTTCTCAAATTTTGAAAATAGGATCATTGATTTTATTTATTTTATCTTCAATTATTTCTACTACCCAAAATTCAGAGAGGGAATAAAATGACTTTCCCAAAATAAAGAAATAATGAAGATTTAATAAAAAATCAAATAAGATTTTATTTTGGAGTTTTTTTCGCTTTTATTTGAATTTAGGAAAAATGCGCGTTTTTCAAAATTGCATTTAGGTCCAGAATAAATGTTCATCTAGTGCGGCTTGATTTTAGAAGTCGGGCAAAATTTATTTCGGGAATTTTGGAGTCCGTTTAGTATTTCTTTTTATTTTTCTTCTGCACGGAATTATTTAAAAAAAACGC
>NC_041383.1:103766084-103792599 GCF_002162155.2 Triticum dicoccoides
CGCCGCCGCCGAGGTTCGCCGCCGCCTCGAACCGTGTGCCGCAGGTTTTCTTAAAAACCGGACAGTTTTATTTCGGTTTTGTTTCGGGTTTTTTTAGATTCGTTTTTTTATTTTAGTTTTCGGTTTTTTTCGGTTTAGTTTAATTAGCAGACATTCGTCCGTTAGTTCGTTTTAACGAACGCTTTCGTCAGATTCCTTTAGTTAACGAACGTTCATTCGTTAACCCGTTCGTCGTTTTTTCTTTTTCTCGGATTTAATCCGCGATTATTTCGATCGTGATTCCTGATCCGATTTTCGTTTTAGTTTAACTTTTCGCTCGTTTATCGGAATCAGGCGATTCAAGCGCCTGGAGTTTCTTCTCGAAACCTTCTTCCCGAATAATCTACTTAAACAAGTTTTTGCTTCTGTAAAATTTGACCTAGATCCGGATTAGTAAAACGAAGCTGTTTTCTTTCGCCGTTTGACTTTCGTTGCTTTATTTGATTTGATTCTTTTTGCAAACCGAAGTTCTTAAGTTGAACATTCTGGTTAGATCTTTTACTCGAGTTTTATCTGTGCATTAGATGAGTACTTATTGTATGCTTGTTTGTTTGTCTGCGATAGAATACCCGGAGTGCGCCGCCTGTTACTTCGAGTCTCTAGGTTTCGTGGATCATCAGCAAGGCAAGTAACACTTGATCATACCTTTCTACTACCCAGTTTTATGCATTAGATCTATCCTCAAACATTGCATTGACTAGGATCTAATTAAATTGTGGGATGGGAAGTAGATTGAGGTAGTACCTATTACCTGTTTTATTTTCAAACCTTTGGGAGTAACTTCTACGTTTGCCTATTATGCCATGCTATGCTAGTAGACATGGATTGGGTGAGTGAATATCCATGACAGATGTGAGATTGTTAATTAATGGTTTATTTAAGGTGGCAACTGAAACACACATCTAGGTGGATTGAGGCACCTGTTTTCTAGCAGGACTTACTTGTATTTCTTTGGACCGGCACCCAGTGAAAGGATCGATATGGTTGACTAGAGGGGGGGGGTGAATAGGCAACTAACAATTTTTAGACTTTTCTTTAACAAATTAAAACTTGCAATGAAATAGGTTGTCTAGATGTGTAACTACATGGACAACCTATATGATGCAAAGATATTCGCACACAAGCAAGCAATGGATATAACTCAAGTAAGCTTGCAAAAGTAAAGGGACAAGATAACCAAGAGTGGAGCCGGTGGAGACGAGGATGTGTTACCGAAGTTCCTTCCTTTTAAAGGGAAGTACGTCTCCATTAGAGCGGTGTGGAGGCACAATGCTCCCCAAGAAGCCACTAGGGCCACCGTAATCTCCTCACGCCCTCACACAATGCAAGATGCCGTGATTCCACTATTGGAGCCCTTGAAGGCGGCAACCGAACCTTTACAAACAAGATTGGGGCAATCTCCACAACACTTGGTGGCTCCCAAAAACACCACGAAGCTTCACCACAATGGAGTATGGCTTCGAGGTGACCTCAACTGTCTAGGGTGCTCAACACCCAAGAGTAACAAGATCCGCTAGGGATAAGTGGGGGGAATCAAATTCTCTTGGTGGAAGTGTAGATCTGGGCCTTCTCAACCAATACCAAGCAAATCAACAAGTTTGATTGGCTAGGGAGAGAGATCGGGCGAAAATGGAGCTTGGAGCAACAATGGAGCTTTGGGGGAAAGAGGTAGGTCAACTTTGGGGAAGAAGACCCCTTTATATAGTGGGAAGAACAATCCAACCGTTATTCCACTCACCTGCCCCGCACAGAGCGCTACTACCGCTGGGGAAGGGCGGTACTACCGCTCCGGGCGGTACTACCGCTCGACCCAGCGGTACTACCGTGCTGCCTGGGGCCCTGACCCCAGGGCGGTACTACCGCCAGGGAAGAGCGGTACTACCACTCCGGGCGGTACTACCGCTTAGACCCAGCGATACTGCCGCACTGCCCAGGGCCCTGTCACCAGGGCGGTACTACCGCTAGGGAAGGGCGGTACTACCGCTTAGAGCGGTACTACCGCCCCTACTACCTCCCTTAGTGCCGCAAAACCCAACACGAAAAATTCGTTCGAGAATCGAGGCGGAAGTAGCCCAGACGCACAGCGGTACTACGACCGAAACACCCAAGCGGTACTACCGCTCTGAGAGCGGTACTACCGCTTGGAGCGGTACTACCTGTGGAGTTTCGGCGGTACTACCGCTAGGGCAAAGCAGAGCATAGTAAGGGGAAAATAGCAGCTCCAAAGATGCGGAAGGAAAGACGACGGGTGTGATAATGATGTGTACGTGTGATTCCACCCAAGTCTTACCAAAGCGGATCCTCTCTTGATAGTACGGTGACTCCTACGAAACTAGTCCACCAACAACGAAATGAAGGAGCTACACCGTCTTGAATTACAACACCGAGGGGAGGAAATCGTCTCGTGCCAATGGATGACTCTCTGAAAGAACTAACGCACACGATTAGTCCGCACAAGCATTGTCATCAATCACCAAAACATATTGGGAATAAATATGCCCTTACAATCTCCCCCTTTTTGGTGGATTGATGACAATACGGGATTTGCACAATATGAAAGATATAGGATAAGCGCAAAAGTACAACCGTCCTAAAATGTAGAAGGGCTCCCCCTGGATGTGTGCTACCTAGAAAAGTGCTTTGGACTGCACGGCACAGATGCTAGGATCAATGGTCCCCCTATATTTTAGAGACCAATTGCCTAAGCAAGATATGAGAGCAACATATATATAACAAGATAGGCATGGAACTCATAAGCTAGATAGACATAGATAAAGATACGAAGAGATAAGGTAGCATATGTCTCACACCATATGACTCGAGCTTAGGTCTTACTGACAGAACCAGAACTTAGGTCTCACAGACACAAACCAAATAAAACGACAAGCGAAAGCACAAACACAAATGACGGAAGACACAAAACGCAAATCCCTAAACTCTCTCCCCCTTTGACATCGAGACACCAAAAAGGAGAGGGAGTGATGCTACGGCTCCAGGTGAAGGAAAACGATGGACACCCATCAGATCTCAGAGGGATCATCTGCGGTGCCATCGTCAGCCGGGAAGTGCTCAGCATCAGAATTAGTCCAGGGGCAGTGCTGCTGAATCCACTCCTCCTCCTCGGTAAGCTGATCCTCAGAACCACTAATCAAAATAGCACCCATCTAACGCATGAGCTCCTTGTGGCGACCTCGGGCCTTCTTCTCAGCCACATGAGTCATGTACTGACCGTGAGACTCCATGCAGAACAGCTTCTTCACCTTGACCTTGAGCTTCTTGGCCCAAGAGGGCTCTGCCTCAGAAGGCACGTAGTCATCATCTTCATCCTCAGCCTTAGCCCCAAACTCCTCCTCAGTCTCCATGGCAGCAGCAGATGAAGGAACTCCAGTCCTAGGGGCTTGAGTGCCCCAGTTATCCTTCTTCCTCAGACGCTTGACATTGTGAGAAACCAAGTCTCCAATATCCAGCACCACCTTGGGATAGACACGATCCCAGGCCTTCTCAATGAGCAGCATAATGAACGGACCATAAATCGGGCACTTGCGCTCGGAGATAACAGAAACCAGCTCAGACCACATAACATGAGAGATGTCCAAGGACTCTCCGGTGCTCTGCCCCTTCTCCCGCTGACAGAAGAGAAGCATGTCCACGAGATAAGAGTGAACCTGGTCCAGATTCCCGATGCGAGGGAAAAGAGTTTCTCTGAAGATACGGTGAAGAATGTCCAGATAGGCAGGCAGCTCATAGGTCTCCTTCTTCGTCTCATGGTTGATCCTCAGAGTGCAGTAGGGCCACAGAGCTTGCTTGTGAGTGGCATTGGCACGACGGTGGGGGAGAGAGCCGACAGCAGACTCAAGTCCAAGATCTTCCACCCCAATCAACTACATGAAAGCTTTCCACTTGACTGACAGCAACTTGCCATTTGTCATCCAAGTCAGAGTTCTGTCCTCATCGGTCCCAAGATGAACCGTGGCATAGAATTGGGCCACAATATCAGCATCATAGTCCTTGTTGAATTGCATGATCCCGAGAATGTTCAGCTGAGTGCACATCTGAAGAGCTTCACCAAAGTAGTCAGGATCATTCTTCATATGCTCGGTGTCGATGGAGTGCACGTTGACATGGAGATTGTTCTTGGCTTTGAGGACGTCAAAATAGATGGCAAACTGGAACCTGTTCCAGAACGGACGGTTGACCAAAGTGGGATCTTGGTCGACCTCATACGGGTTACGGCAGTGCCTTGCCCAGAACTCCTTGGGCGGCATTTCTGGCACGGTTTTGCTTGGCTTTGGCTTGACCCCAGGCTTCTTCTGCAGTTGGGGAGGAGGTGGAGCACTAGAAGATCCTCCGGCAGGCTCAGTGGGCTCAGTGGTGCGGCAGCGCTTGGACGAAGCACGACCGGGGTTGACACGACGAGCCTGATGCTCAGGAACCTCATCACCTAGAACCACACACACAAACACGCAAACAACCAGAAGGAACGAGCGTAAGCCACAAACACAAACAAAGAGATCACTGAGAGGTTGGAGGATGATGGAACTGGGTAGAGGGCGGTAGTACCGTGACCCTTGAGTGGTAGTACCGCTCCAAGCGGTAGTACCGCTCTGGAGAGAGCGGTAGTACCGCTCACAGCGGTAGTACCGCTCTGGGAGAGTGGTAGTACCGCTCGAGGCGGGGAAACAGCAGTTTCCAACTACCGTGGTCAGATCCGATACTACCGTCCTACCAAATTCAAAAATACTCCAACCAAACACTAATCCAAACAGTCTAGAAGCCTTCTCCATCCTACTCAATCCTAGATCTGGACAAAAATCTAGAGATGCAACTGCTATTGCCCCAAGAACACTAGATGGGAAAACTAGACAAAAGGAAACAGGGAACAGGGGCAATACCGGCATCCATGGCAAGAGGACAAGGTGGGCATCGATTCCACCGAAGGAAACGGAGAGGAGCGCCCCGGAGAGGGAGATCCGCCGGAGCCCTCCCGCGGCGCCGGTTGATGAAGAGAGAGAGACGAACGGGGCGAAGGGGTGAGCGAATGGGTATGGGGGAGAAGAAAACTCCCCCTGCCCCCGATATAACCCCCAGCCCGCGCCTCACAGCGGTAGTACCGCTCTGGAGGGTGGTAGTACCGCTGGGAGCGGTAGTACCGCTCTGGAGGGTGGTAGTACCGCTTCAGCAACCACGCTACTTCTAGACCAACGGCTAATGCTCACAAAGAAACGGAAAGCAAAGCCAAAAGAACGAGAGGACCAACACGACAACACACACACACAACAGACCAGAAACAACTCAAACACAAACAACCACACGAAACAGAGCAAGCTCTAGCCTCTCTCAGGAGAGGGCGGTGGCCGGAGCCACCTATGTTTGAGTCAATTGGTATGGCACCGCGAAGAATTATCCTTGGGCCCATGACCAAAACTCGTCTTTGAAGCACAAGTACCATCAAAAATGGCTATTGTGAAAGAGTTGATCGTTTTATGCATAATGGGGGGGAGGGAAAGTTCATTGAGAGAACAACACTCCCCCTATGTCCATGCCTACATCTAAGCAAGATACCAAGTTGAGTGGGGTGGGGTGTGCAAGGGTTCAAGTCACATTGCTCGAATCAATGATATTTAGCTCATGCCTTAACTCACGAAATCTTGCTTCATCCAAGGGCTTCGTGAAAATATCTGCAAGGTTATCATGAGTGTTGACATACTTGAGCTCGATCTCTCCTCGCCTAATTCGATCCCGGATGAAGTGATACGGAATCTCAATGTGCTTCGTCTTGAAGTGTTGCACCGGGTTGAGAGAAATCTTGATGGCACTTTCGTTGTCACACCAAAGAGGCACTTTGTCACAAATGACACCGTATTCCTTTAAAGTTTGCCTCATCCATAAGAGTTGTGCACAACAACTACCGGCCGCCACATATTCTGCTTCTTTGGACGAGAGAGACACACAACTTTGCTTTTTGGAAGACCAACTCACCAAAGAGCACCCAAGAAACTGGCACCCTCCGGAAGTGGACTTCCTATCCACTTTCTCTCCCGCCCAATCGGAATCCGTAAACCCTTCAAGCTTGAAGTTTTCCCCTCTTGGGTACCATAGGCCAAAGTTTGGGGTATGAGCCAAATATCGAAAGATTCGCTTGACCGCCACATAGTGACTTTCCTTCGGTGCAGCTTGAAACCGTGCACACATCCCCACACTCAACATGATATCTGGTCTAGATGCACAAAGGTAAAGCAGGGAGCCAATCATGGAGCGATATACCTTTTGATCCACCGCTTTACCATTGGGATCAATGTCAAGTTGGCAATTGGTGGGCATTGGAGTAGAAGCCGGCTTGACATCACTTAACTTGAATCTCTTGAGCATGTCTTGAGTGTATTTGGCTTGGTAGATGAAGGTACCTTCTCTTCTTTGTTTGATATCAAAACCAAGGAAGAACTTCAACTCTCCCATCGAAGACATCTTGAACTTGGAGGTCATGAGAGCGGCAAATTCCTCATTGAACACTTTGTTAGGAGAACCAAAGATAATGTCATCAACATATAGTTGGCATACAAACAACTCCCCTTTGACCTTCTTAGTAAAAAGAGTGGGATCGATTTGTCCTACTTCAAATCCACGATCTTGTAACAACTCGGTAAGGTGGTCATACCACGCACGTGGGGCTTGTTTAAGGCCATAGAGTGCCTTATCGAGTTGATACACATGATCCGGGAAGTAGGGGTCCTCGAACCCGGGGGGTTGCTTGACATAAACCAAGTCATTAATGGGACCATTAAGAAAAGCACTTTTCACATCCATTTGTTGCAACTTAAAGCTGTGATGGGAAGCATAAGCAATCAACAAACGAATGGATTCAAGATGAGCAATGGGAGCAAAGGTTTCACCATAGTCGACACCCTCGACTTGGGAGTAGCCTTGTGCTACCAATCTTGCCTTGTTGCGAATGATGTTCCCATGAGCATCTTGCTTGTTCTTGAAGATCCACTTTGTTCCAATGACGTTGTGGTTCCCCGAAGGTCTTGGCACCAATCTCCACACCTTGTTGTATTCGAAGTTGTTGAGTTCTTCGTGCATGGCATTGAGCCAATCCGAGTCTTCGAGCGCCTCATAGACCTTATGGGGTTCAACACAAGAGACAAACGCATGATGTTCACAATAGTTTGCTAACTGTCTACGAGTGCTTACCCCCTTTCTTAGGCTTCCAACCACATTCTCCATGAGATGACCTTTGGTAGTGAGTTTGGAAGCAATATTCGCGGCACGACGCTCCAATTCCTCCTCTGATGTCGAAGGAGGAGCGTTCACTTGATCATCCTGAGCGTCGTCATGAGCTTGTTCTTGATCTTGAGCTTGCTCATGATCTTGAACTTGCTCGAGGGGAAGAACTTGACCTTGGGCATCATGTGGAGGTTCATCACCATCTTGTGATTGATCTTGCCCGTGGTCTTGTTCCTTAGGTTGAGGGCCTTCACTTTGTTCTTTGGAAGTGTGTGGGTCTTGGGGAGGTGATGGCTCCACTTGAGTGGAGCATTGTCCTTCTCCTTCGGCCACAAGGGGTTCCTCAATGGGTAGGATATGACCAATACCCATTCTTCTTATGGCTTGGGGAGGAATTTCATCACCTACATCACAAGTACCACTTTGCTCCACTTGGGAGCCGTTATTTTCATCAAACTCTACGTTACACGTCTCCTCAATGAGTCCGTTGGACTTGTTGAGAACACGGTAAGCATGAGAGTTTGTAGCATAACCAACAAATATGCCCTCATGAGCTCTAGCTTCGAATTTAGACAAACGAACACCTTTCTTGAGAATGAAACACTTACACCCGAACACCCAGAAGTACTTGAGGTTAGGATTGTTCCCAGTGAGTATCTCATACGGAGTCTTGTTCAAGCCTTTGCGGAGATAGAGCCGATTGGATGCATGACAAGCTGTGTTGATGGCTTCGGCCCAGAAGTTGTATGGAGACTTGAATTCCGCCATCATGGTTCTTGCCGCATCCATCAACGTCCGGTTCTTCCTCTCCACAAAACCATTTTGTTGAGGGGTATATGGTGCAGAATATTGATGCTTGATCCCTTCATCACTAAGAAACTCATCCAAGGTGTAGTTCTTGAACTCGGTGCCGTTGTCACTTCTTATTGTCAAGATCTTTGCATCGTGTTTACGTTGAGCTTAATTTGCAAAGTCGATGACGGTTTGTTGAGTCTTACTCTTCCTCTTGAAGAAGTATACGCAGGTGTATCTTGAATAATCATCCACTATAACCAAGCAATACTTTCTACCCCCAAGACTATCAAAGGATGGGGGCCCAAAGAGGTCCATGTGGAGGAGCTCCAAGGGTCTCTTCGAGTAGATGATAGTCGTGGGAGGGTGAGCCGTCTCATGAAGCTTTCCTTCGATACAAGCACTGCAAACACGATCTTTGGCAAAACTAACATTCGTTAGTCCGTGGACATGGTCCCCCTTGAGAAGACTTTGCAAAGATCTCATATTGACGTGGGCTAAACGGAGATGCCAAAGCCATCCCACATCAACTTTAGCCATTAGGCATGTCGCGGTCTTAGTGGGTTGCTTCGAGAAGTTAACCACATAGAGACCGTTCTCGACATGCCCAACAAAGGCTACTTTAAGAGTCTTGCTCCACAAGAGGGCCACGGTATCAATATCAAAGAAGGTGGCAAAACCCATGAGTGCGAGTTGACGACCGGAAAGTAAATTGAATGCAAGGGACTCAACAAGCATGACTTTCTCGATCGTTAGATCATGAGAAATGACAACCTTGCCAAGACCCAATACCTTAGAATGTAAGGCATCACCCCATTCGACATTGGTGGGAATAGATGGGATATTGTGCACGTCCACCACCAAGTCCTTGCTCCCGGTCATATGATTTGTTGCTCCACTATCGAGCAACCATGATCCCCCACCGGAAGCAAACACCTACAAGAGATCAATGCTTGGTTTTAGGTACCCATTGAGTAATGGGTCCTTTGATGTTAGTAACAAGGGTCTTAGGAACCCAAATAGACCATTCAATGTACTCATAAGGAGAACCAACAAATTTAGCATAGACATGTCCATCACTAGCACGGCACAACACATAAGAGGGGTTAAAGTCGTCGGCTTTGTTGGGAGAGATGGCGTTGCGCTCTTTGGCTTCACCGCTCTTCCCATTGTTCTTCTTCTCCTTAGGAGCACCTTCTCCCTCCTTCACAAAGGTTTGCGTGAGCGGAGGAGGTCGATTGGTCTTGCTCTTCTTCTCCTTGTTCTTCTTCTTGTTCTTGGACTTGGGTGCGAACCCAACTCCCTCCTTGCCCACAATTTCCTTTTGATTGCTCAAAAGGTCATTTAGGTTCTTCTCGCCTTGTATGCATGACACAAGACCTTTCTCGAGTTGTTCCTTCAAATTGGCATTTTCCTCCACGAGATGCACATGCTCACAACATGGGTTAGTAGCATTTGCATTATCAATTAAGACCATGTGAGGAAATGTGGCCTTTTCCTTAGTTAGCTTAACTTGGAGTTGAGCATGTGACTCCTTGAGGGTGGCATGAGCACTTTTCAAGACCTTGTGGGCCTTGGCAAGTACATCAAACTCCTCCGTGAGTCTAACATGATCAACCCCAAGTTTAGCTTTCTCGGAATCTAGAACACGATACACAACAAGAGCATGATCAAGATCTTTCTTTAGTTTAGCATGACCATCGTTGTGTGACTCCTCAAGAGCCAAACGATGCTCACGCTCTTCCTCAAGAGCATTAGAGAGATCCGATATCTCATCGGCATAGTCACGACTATGACTTTCCATCTTAGTGATGGTTTCTTCATGAGCCTCGATCATGTCATTGGCTTCACCAAGTTGTTCCAAGAAAGCAACGAAATGCTTCTTGGATTTGCCCTTGAGCTTACTCATGAAGGACTCAAATTCATTTATCTCCTCATTAGACCCTTACCATTATCAAAGTCATCCGTTGAAGGAGGGTTAGGAATAATGGTGGTTTTGATGTTGGGGGTTACCTTGTTGGCGGCCTTAGCCATGAGGCACTTGGCGGTGATGTTCTCGTTAGGTGCATCGAAGAGAGACACCCGAGGAGTTGAGACAATGGCAACGGATGCCATGGCCATTGTTTCACCATCTTCATCATCATCGTCATCCTCACGGTATTCTTCTTGAACCACCAACCCGCGAGAAGGAGTCTTCTTGGTGAAGTTGTTCTTGTTGGGGCAGGACTTGGCTTTGTCTTTTCGAATGAACTTGCCACCATTGTCTTCCCGCTTCTCGTATGGACAATCCGCAACGAAATGGCTGACATTGCCACAGTTGAAACAAGTTCTAACTCGTTGCTTCCCCTTGAGGCCACTTGAGTTGTTCTTGTTGAAGTTGGGTCTTGTAGTCTTCTTACTCCAAAACTGTCTTGAGGCAAGAGCCATGTGCTCATGATAATCATACTTCGTGTCCTCGGGGTTGCTCTCCTCATCTTCATCTTCTTCTTCTTCTTACACACTAACCTTGGCCTTCAAGGCAAGATTCGGCTTCTTTGCCCTTTGGGAACGGAGCACCGCATTGTCGGCGGTCTTATCCAAGATGTTCATTGCAACAAACTCATCCAACACTTCACCAGAGGTCATGGAGTGGAAGTCCGGTCTTTGGCGGATGACGGAGGACATGGCCTTGTTGTAGGTCATCATGGCCTTTAAGAACTTGCGCTTGATCCAGTTGTCATCCGTGTCCTTACTCCCATGATCTCGGAGAGCGACCGCAAGTTTGGTCACTCTTCAAAAGAGCTCACGAGGTTCTTCATCCTCTTTCATTGCAAACTCATCGGCTTCATCTTGCACCACTTCATAGTTGGAGCGTTGAATGCTAGCACTTCCTCTATACATACGCTCAACACACTTCCATGCTTCTTTAGCCATGACATGAGGTCGAAGATGAGGGAGATCTTCGGGAAGGATAGCATCTTGGATGATGAAGAGAGAACTCTCATTGAATTGATTGTCCACTTCTTCTCGAGGGGTGAAGTTGCTTGGATCATGAGGATAGAAACCTTCTTCAATAATTCTCCAAAGGTTAGTATTCATATGTTTTAAATGACGCTTGAAGCGATAAACCCAAGAATCATAATCTTCATTTTTCACATATTTAGGAGGAGGACCGGCATGATTCAAATGAGTAGAGGGGATCGGTCCTCTATACACCGGGGGTTCCACATGGGCAAAGATGCCGGTGCCATTTCTACCACTTGTAGAAGGACGCTTTTCATTGTTATCTTCCCCCTTATCGGAGTTAGCATCCGTCACCTTGTTAGTGGGATCACCCACTTTCATTGGTGAGGTAGATAGTTTAAGCCCCTCTAGAAATTAAGTAAACATGCTTTTAACCTCGGCCATCATGGAGGTTTTCAATGTGTCTAAAGCCACATTGAATTCCTCACGTGAGACCGAGGTTCCCCCTTTGGCCGAAGACGAGATGGGATTCACACCGGAGTGTTCCTCCGCACCGTCGTTGACGTCAACCATACTCTTCGTACGGCAAAGTCCTTAATAAAGAGACGAGGCTCTGATACCAATTGAAAGGATCGATATGGTTGACTAGAGGGGGGTGAATAGGCAACTAACAATTTTTAGACTTTTCTTTAACAAATTAAAACTTGCAATGAAATAGGTTGTCTAGATGTGCAACTACATGGACAATCTATATGATGCAAAGACAATAAGCACACAAGCAAGCAATGGATATAACTCAAGTAAGCTTGCAAAAGTAAAGGGACAAGATAACCAAGAGTGGAGCCGGTGGAGACGAGGATGTGTTACCGAAGTTCCTTCCTTTTAAAGGGAAGTACGTCTCCGTTAGAGCGGTGTGGAGGCACAATGCTCCCCAAGAAGCCACTAGGGCCACCGTAATATCTTCACGCCCTCACACAATGCGAGATGCCGTGATTCCACTATTGGAGCCCTTGAAGGCGGCAACCGGACCTTTACAAACAAGATTGGGGAAATCTTCACAACACTTGGAGGCTCCCAACAACACCACGAAGCTTCACCACAATGGAGTATGGCTTCAGGTGACCTCAACCATCTAGGGTGCTCAACACCCAAGAGTAACAAGACCTGCTAGGGATAAGTGGGGGGAATCAAATTTCTCTTGGTGGAAGTGTAGATCTGGGCCTTCTCAACCAATCCCGAGCAAATCAACAAGTTTGATTGGCTAGGGAGAGAGATCGGGCGAAAATAGAGCTTGGAGCAACAATGGAGCTTTGGGGGAAAGAGGTAGGTCAACTTTGGGGAAGAAGACCCCTTTATATAGTGGGAAGAACAATCCAACCGTTATTCCACTCACTAGCCCCGCACAGAGCGGTACTACCGCTGGGGAAGGGCGGTACTACCGCTCCAGGCGGTACTACCGCTCGACCATGCGGTACTGCCGCGCTGCCTGGGGCCCTGACCCCAGGGCGGTACTACCGCCAGGGAAGAGCGGTACTACCGCTCCGGGCGGTACTACCGCTTAGACCCAGCAGTACTGCCGCGCTGCCCAGGGCCCTGTCACCAAGGCAGTACTACCGCTAGGGAAGGGCGGTACTACCGCTTAGAGCGGTACTACCGCCCCTACTACCTCCCTTAGTGCCGCAAAACCCGACACGAAAAATTCGTTCGAGAATTGAGGCGGAAGTAGCCCTGATGCACAGAGGTACTACGGCCGAAACACCCAAGCGGTACTACCGCTCTGAGAGCGGTACTACCGCTTGGAGCAGTACTACCACTCTGAGAGCGGTACTACCACTGTGGAGTTTCGGCGGTACTACCGCTGTGGACGCGGTACTAACGCTAGGGCAAAGCAGAGCATAGTAAGGGGAAAATAGCAGCTCCAGAGATGCGGAAGGAAAGACGACGGGTGTGATAATGATGTGTACGTGTGATTCCACCCAAGTCTTACCAAAGCGAATCCCCTCTTGATAGTACGGTGACTCCTACGAAACTAGTCCACCAACAACGAAACGAAGGAGCTACACCGTCTTGAATTACAACACCGAGGGGAGGAAATCGTCTCGTGCCAATGGATGACTCTCTGAAAGAACTAACGCACACGATTAGTCCGCACAAGCATTGTCATCAATCACCAAAACATATTGGGAATAAATATGCCCTTACACCCAGGCTCAAAGGGATCATGAGATTATTCAAACTATAAACTTCTGTGTGCAGCCACATGCTATTATGGGCTCTAGCATAGTTGACTAAGTTGTGCGAACTCTTACGGGGTGGACTAGCAGATGTAGGGGATGTAGGTTGGTACGGTCTACCCCTATGTAAGGTGCAAGTGCTTCTGAAGGACTATGTCTCGGTCATCCGTTTCTCAAACATCATGTAGTGCGAGAAACCAAGCGGAGGCGATCGAGTCATGTGGGGAAAAGTGCGCAAACCTCTGCAGAGTGTATAAACTAATCATGATTAGTCGTGTCCCCGGTTATGGACATCGTGAGTATCTAGTACCTGGATATCATGTGAATCTCATCATGTTACTTTAATTAATATTGTTGGGTTTTAATGAGTACTTTTTAATTGGGATTGAGAATGTTGTCAACCATTCTCAATGTTTAACAACCACCATGATAGTTAAATGAATTTATTCCTTTGAAGTAGGGAAAAATTAGCTTTATGCAAAAACTGTAACCATAGAGCTTTACCACCAGCCAAATATGCATGTAGTATAGCCTATCTCCATTGTTATTCTCTATGTGTTACATTGCCAGCATATTCCATGTGCTGACCCGTTTTCGGGCTGCAATGTTTCATGTTGCAGACTTTTCAGACGACGAGTAAGGTGCTGTTAGGTCGTGGTCCTATACTCAGTGATGCCGTTGGAGTTGATGGACTCGCTTATCTTCCAAGCCTTCTGCGGTTATCGATTTAGATGGCCTTAAGCCATACTTATTTCAATAAGTTCTCTCTTGAGACATTTGATGTAATAAGTGTGTGATTGCTACTCTGTTATAAATCCTCCAAGTACTGTGTGGTGTCAGCATTACTGATCCAGGGATGACACCGAGCATAGAGATCAGACTGTTTGAGGTCTGGTCGCTACAGGTTCATTGATCCCACTCACAAAGACTATGTGTATAAACTTCATAAGGCTTTGTATGGCCTCAAACAAGCACCTCGTGCTTGGTATGATCATTTGAAGAAGTTTTTACTCGATGATGGTTTTGTGAGAGGGGTGATCGATCCCACTCTTTTTACAAAGAGGGACAAGGGTGATTTGATCCTATGCCAAATCTATGTAGATGATATCATTTTTGGTTCTCCTAACATTCATTTGTGCAAGAAGTTTGCGGCGTCAATGACCAAGAATTTTGAAATGTCACTCAATGCGGATTTGAAGTTTTTTCTCGGATTTCAAATTCAACAATTTCAAGAAGGAATTTTCTTATCTCAAGCAAAGTACCTCAAGGATATCCTAGAGAAGTTTTGTATGTCTGATGCTAGTCCATGCAAGACACCCATGCCAACCAAAATTGCACTCACTGAAGACACAAATGGTACCCCTTTCGGCCCATCTATTTACCGCTCTATGATTGGTTCATTGCTTTATCTTTGTGCATCTAGACCAGACATCATGTTCAGTGTATGCATGTGTGCTAGATTTCAAGCTTCCCCTAAGGAAAGTCATCAAGGCGGTTAAGCATATTCTTAGATACCTTGTTCACACCCCAAAGTTGGGTCTATGGTACCCCAAGGATGCTATGTTTGATCTCACTGGGTACATGGATGCGGTTTGGGCTGGAGACAAAGTGGATTGTAAGTCCACATCCGGTGCATGTCAGTTTCTTGGACGCTCCTTGGTAAGTTGGTCCTCGAAGAAACAAAATTGTATTACCCTCTCTACCGCGGAAGCTGAATACATTGCAGCCGCCAGTTGTGCAACTCAGTTACTATGGATGAGGCAAACTTTGAAGGATTATGATATCACCTATAGACATGTGCCTCTTCTATGTGATAATGAAAGGGCCATCAATATTGCTGAGAACCCCAAAGATCATCTCCGCACCAAGCACATTGATATTAGGTATCACTTCTTTGGAGATCATGTTGAAAAGGGTGATATTCACATTGATCACATTTGTACAGATTTGCAACTGGTAGATATCTTCACCAAACCATTGGATGAAGCACGGTTTTGTCAACTTAGGCGTGAACTTGGTATCTTGGAGCTTGACAATATTATGTGAAATCTAGTAACCATTCATGCATGAATTTAATGTCTTGTCGTGATGTAGGCATATATTTAGGGGGAGACATTCAATTCATGAATATTCTCACCCTACATAATGCATAAATAGAACAAACACTCTCAATGTTATCATGGTTCTTGAAATATGGTGCTTTAACATGATGCAGTCGTGACTATGTGCCCAAAGTCTACATCTTTGCGGCACTATGTTACATATGCTCAAACATGGTGACCCCGGTCATCGCTTGTACATTGCTTGTGTGAACCTTTCGAACTTATGTTGGTAGGGCTGTTATTTCATCTTAGTATGGCCTTAGAATTACTCAGGTAGTCACCTTCATAAATTCTCTCAAAACTCCTTGGCGGAGTCTATATCAAATCATATTAGTTGTCTCCTTCCAAATCTCCCTCGTGCCTGGATTTGGTGTCCAGTGGCCGGACATTCGGCCCCAACGCCGGACATCCAGGCCCTGGAGCATTGTCGGACATCCGGGCTTTAGCCGGACATTCGGTCCCTGATCCTATAGCTGTCGGACCCTCACACGCCGGATATCCGGGCTTCTCCTTGGATATCCGGCCCCTTGTCCCCCGTTTTCTCAGCTCTCTGATCTCCTCTCGCCGGATATCCGGGCCAGGCCCCGAATATCCGGTCTGTCACCTGCAGCCACATATAACTAGGCAGGGACTCGGGCATTGGGGGAAGTTTTGCCCCATTCACTCTCGTTCCTCTTCCCCATCGCACCTCACAGCCGTCGCCACCGGGCCATCACTCCGGTGCCGCCTCGGCCCTCTCCTCCGAGCTTCGACTCCGATCTCTTTGTCACAGCTTCTCATCCTCCCGATCTATGATTCTATCCAATCCATTTCTTGGGTTGGGTTGTGAATCCGTCGGGAGGGACCGGTGTATTGTGGGAGTGACTGCCGGAGTTCCACATGGCGCGGACCAAGAACTGTGTCCCCGATCGCCCCGAGCCCTCTTCCAGCGGTATCGATGCTATTTGTCCTCCATTTTACTTCTATGGTGGCCGAAAAATCTTAGGGCATCACTCTCTCATGCATATCTGGTGCCTATGGCTCTCTTGAGTGTTGGTGTCTCTTGCCTAAGCCTAAAAATCTGTCAATGAACTCAGCTAATCAATTTAAATCATGGACATGTATCATTTTTTGATCTACCACTGGACTTATTCTATGGCCATGCTCAAAATGGTTATCCCATTGTTTAAAGTTGTTTTATCCATGTTCATACTTATTGGCACCATCTCATCGGGATCTCTCATCCATTCCAGTTGTTCGTCGGCAAGGCTCAACCGACTCCGATGAGCATGCTCGGCCTAAGAAGAAGAAGACCACCACCGCTAAGAAGAAGAAGCGGGCACCATCCACTAGTACGTCAGCCTCGGATCCAGATGATGCGGACTATGTTGGGGAGGAAGAGGATGTCAGTGCACCAAGACACTCCGTTGGACAGTCCAAGCATGGTACTAGGAGGGCACCGATGCCTCATGTTCGTGGTTCTGCAATGCCTATTGTCCATGGTCGTCGCATCTCCATGGAGCTTCCTGATAGCGGGGATCGCGCCCCTCACAACTTCAAAACTGTAGGGCAGCTCAATATCTTGCATTTTGTCGGGATGTCAATCAATATGAGATGGTGGCTGATGCGGAGGATCCTCGGTTCCGCACTCGTATGCAGCAGGATCTCTATTCCAGTTTCGTCCGTGGGCGTGGACTTGCTCCTCACTCATACTTGGATCTCAACTTCCTGCGTGAGAATACTGACATGTTTCCTAACAATCCTGTCAAGATCATTGATGATATGACTCTCGGTCTCGTAATGACCTTCAGGTGTGATTGGAATGAAGCTGCCATTCTACAGTTCTATGCCACCTGTTTCTTTGGTTCGGACAACACTCTCACTTGGATGACTGATAACACTACTCTCAGCATCACCTATGACAGGTTTGTTCAGATTTTAGGTCTCTCCGGTGTTGGCCATTGCATCCACAGTATGGATCCTGAGCACAAGCCCAAAGCAATTGATGCTTGCTTGCCACTTATCAAACCTACCTCTCAGCTCACTAAAGAAGAACTTGCATATCAACTCAATGCGGTATCTATCTTCTGTGCCCCTTACTTCATCCTCTATCAGTGTGTGCTTCGCACTTTCTATCCTAAGAAGGGATATCGCTCGCGGGCTTACAACTATTGCATTGACTTGATGGTTCATATGCATGACAAAACCCACTAAGCCTCTGGACACAGCCCATTTCATTTGGCATGAGATCCGTCTTTGCAGTTCCATTCAGTCGCGCCAGTTTCCTCATGCTCCATCCATTCGGCTCTGATTGATCACACTGCTCCCTTTGAGGTGGTGAAGACTGTTGTTCATTCTTGTTGGAAGCCTGCTCCTCATATGCGCGTGGTGGCTGCTGCTCAGCCAGCTGCTCCTTCTTAGTCTAGGAGGTCTGCTGGTGGGACTCAGCCTACTAGTTCCTCTGTTCCATCTTCCTCGATGGCTCCCTGTGGTTGCTTTTCCATGTTCATCAGCAAGGCTCAGTCTGCTATCATGAGGTCAATCACTTTCAGCTGTCAGCAGAATCATGATGTTCAGAAGCGCCTCATCTTCTCCAAGAATCAGCTCAAGCAGCGCCTCCGTAACCGTGGGAGTCCCGTGAGTGACGATGATCCTATTCCCGCGGCTCCATCCACCTCTACCTTTGGTTTCCCCTCTCGTGATGAGTATCCTGAGTTCTTTGATGATCTTGATGACATTCGCCAGGTGTGACCGAGTGCGTTTAGTTCTTCGCCCCTTTTTACTTGTTGCTGTCAAAGGGGGAGAAGTAGTATCTTAGTATGGTCGTACTTGATGTATTAGCTATTTGTGTTAGCCCTACTATTATTTGAACTTGTTATGTTGCTACCTATGATATTATCTTGATCATGTGAGACTATGTTGTTATCTTATTATCTTGATCATGTGAGACTATGTTGTTATCTTATTATTCTTGATCATGTGAGACTATGTTATTACCTTGTGGGTATGTTTTTTTAGTCTATGGTTTTTTTAGTCCATGTGTTATGGTGGATTCATATGTGCATGCCTCTCTCATATATATCCCCTGGAGATACATATGCATCCTAACATATTCATCTCATGCTCACAATGAGGGGGGGCCAAATACAAATAGAAACATCAACATACTTTGTATTCTTGCTCTCATGTTTGTCAATGCTGAGACTATTTATTACAACTGTGATACTACATGTGTGATTGTCATCAACAAACAAAAAGGGGGAGATTGAAAGAGCAATCATGCCTTTACATCATGTTTTGATGTTGATGACAATATACATGTAGGGGACTAACAATGGTTGTTAAGTAAATCTCACGTGTTAGTCCCCGGTTCATCGAAGTGTGTGGATCAAGAGCATATGAAGTGATTTTACTCAAGGATGAAGTATCAAAATTGATTTCATATTTGTATCCTTGAGTATAGGATCCCGCACTATTAAGAGGGGATCGATAGGATTAGTTTAAGGCTTGCTCATTCCACAAACATCCGTTCCAAATATACTATTGTTCCATCTTTATATTCTCTGGTATGGTTCTATCTCTGGCCTACCGGATGTCCGGGCTCACGGCGGATATCCGCCCTATAGGCCGGATATCCGGTCCTTGCTATCGAGAATGCACTTGTGCTGGTGCTATTTGCCGGATATCCGGCCCTCTATGTCGGATGTCCGGGCCCTCCAATCCGTGCCGGATGTCTGGGCCCTATCCTAGATGTTCGGCCTCTGCTACCCGTGGAAAACTAAGGTTCTGTAACCCCTTAGTGATCGTGCCGGATATCCGGCCATCTACCGGATGTCCAGGCCTTCCTGGTATACCAGATGTCCGGGCTTGGCCCCCGGATGTCCGACCCCTCTGTTTTCTGCTCTACTTCTGCCTTGTTCCTTGAGTTCCTTTGCCAGTCCGGATTTCTGGCCCCTAGCCCGGATGTCCGGCCTGCCCGTTCACTAGTGGTTTGGAGAGGGTTTGGAGACCACCCCAAGGTCTACCACTAGTGGTTGAGAAACGCCTCCGTGGTGTTCTCTCAAAGGGAGAATAGGGTGGGCCTTAATGCCGTTGGTGTGCCTTCGTGGTAACAACCACTTCTCTAACGGTGACTAGCTTCCCTCCAAGGAAGTGAACATCGGAATACATCCTCGTCTCCCGAAGTTGCGGTTATTCCTAACCCAAACATTCTACTTGTGGTTACTTGTCTCTTTGCACTTACTTATTGTTGGAAATATGCCCTAGAGGCAATAATAAAATGGTTATTATTATATTTCTTTGTTCATGATAATTGTCTGTTATTCATGCTATAATCGTATTATCCAGAAATCGTAATACACGTGTGAATACATAGACCACAACATGTCCCTAGTGAGCCTCTAGTTGACTAGCTCGTTGATCAACAGATAGTCATGGTTTCCTAACTATGGACATTGGATGTCATTGATAACGGGATCACATCATTAGGAGAATGATGTGATGGACAAGACCCAATCCTAAGCATAGCTCAAAGATCATGTAGTTCGTTTAGCTACAGCTTTTCCAAATGTCAAGTATCATTTCCTTAGACCATGAGATTGTGCAACTCCCGGATACCATAGGAGTGCTTTGGGTGTTCCAAACGTCACAACGTAACTGGGTGACTATAAAGGTGCACTACGGGTATCTCCGAAAGTGTCTATTGGGTTGGCACGAATTGAGACTGGGATTTGTCACTCCGTGTGATGGAGAGGTATCTCTGGGCCCACTTGGTAATGCATCATCATAATGAGCTCGATGTGACCAAGTGTCTGGTCACGGGATCATGCATTACGGTACGAGTAAATTGACTTGCCGGTAACAAGATTAAATGAGGTATTGGGATACCGACGATCGAGTCTCGGGCAAGTAACGTACCGATTGGCAAAGGGAATTGTATACGGGGTTGCCTAAATCCTCGACATCGTGGTTCATCCGATGTTGGTTATTGACCGGAGAGTCTTCTCGGTCATGTCTGCATTCTCCCGAACCCGTAGGGTCTACACACTTAAGATTAGGTGACGCTAGGGTTGTAGAGATATGAGTATGCAGTAAACTGAAAGTTTTTCGGAGTTCCGGATGAGATCCCGGACGTCATGAGGAGTTCCAGAATGGTCCGGAGGGAAAGAATTATATATAGGAAGTCAGGTTTCGGCCATCGGGAAAGCTTCAGGAGTCACCGGTATTGTACCGGGACCACCGGAAGGGTCTCGGGGGTCCACCGGGTGGGGCCACCTATCCCGGAGGGCCCCATGGCTGAAGTGGGAGGGGAACCAGCCCCTGGTGGGCTCGTGCACCCCCCCCCCTTGGCCCCCCCTGCGCCTAGGGGTGGAAACCCTAGGGGTGGGGGCGCCTCCACTTGCCTTGGGGGGCAAGCCACCCCCTTGGCCGCCACCCCCCCTAGGAGATTGCATCTGCTAGGGCCGCCCCCCCTAGGGGTGCTATATAAAAAGGAGGGAGGGAGGGCAGCCGCACCCATGCTCTTGGCGCCTCCCTCTCCCTCTGCTACACCTCTGCCTCTCGCAGACGCTTGGCGAAGCCCTGCCAAGATTGCTGCTGCATCCACCACCACACCGTCGTGCTGCTAGATCTTCATCAACCTCTCCTTCCCCCTTGATGGATCAAGAAGGAGGAGACGTCTTCCCAACCGTACGTGTGTTGAACGCGAAGGTGTCGTCCGTTCGGCGCTAGGATCTCCGGTGATTTGGATCACGACGAGTACGACTCCCTCAACCCCGTTCTCTTGAACGCTCCCGCTCACGATCTACAAGGGTTTGTAGGTGCACTCCTCTCTCTCGTTGCTAGATGAACTCATAGATTGATTGTCGTGGATTTGTTATGGCAGATGTCCTTGTGAAAGGACTTAGTCGTGGATCCATCGCTACGGGTTAACTTGAAGGGGTTAAAGCAGACACAAAGACACAAGGGTTTTATACTAGTTCGGCCCCTTCGATGAAGACAAAAGCCTACGTCTAGTTGTGATGGAATTGATATGGTTTCGATGGCTAGGGAGCAAACAAGCTTCGCCTAGGCTCGAGTTGTTGTTGTCTGTCCTTGAACCGCCGCCGGGTCGTCCCCTTATATACACGGGTGACACCCGTCGGTCCATAGAGTCCCACACCGGTTCATACTCGTATCCTGGTTGGTCTCTCTCTATTCCTAACTTACAATGCAAGTTTACATATCAAGCCGGTTTAGGGCTACAGGTTCTAAACCGACTACAGGCCTTGGGCCTTCATCTGCTTAATCACCTTTATACTACTAATGAAGTTAACCCGGCCCAGGTAGGCCGGTTCACGCCCAGTGGTAATATCCCCAACATTAGGCCCCAGATTGATTTGAACTGGTTCATGTCAATCCTTCACGAAAATCTTTGTCTTCAACATCTTCTGGTAATTGGTAAACCGCCATGTCGTCATCATCTCTGGTTGCTGTAAACCGGTATGACGTCATCATCTCTGGTTGCTGTAAACTGGCATGACGTCATCATGAAGTTAACATTTATGACGCCCTTTTTTTATTAATAGATCTGCGATACCCAAGGAAGCAGCTCCACTTCCGAATCTTGAGGCTCCTGGATTCGCGCGCCTGACACACGTCCCCTGCCTCATAAATAGGACCGAAGGGTCATTTCCTCTTCTCCCCTTTGTCTCTTTCTCTTCATCTTCCTCGCGTCGCCAGCCTCGGAGCTCCGCCACCGCCGTTGACCTCTGCACCGTCTTGGGCCGCTGCATCAACCTGTACACACCAGAGCACCGCGGTAGCCTTCCGCGTCTTCCTTGACTCTGGTAAGCCTTCTGTTCTTCTTAACATAGATCCATTCTAGGGTTTTGTGTTCTTGCCGTGTTCATCACTTGTTCATACTCGTACCTAGACTCCTGGATAGATCTGTGAAACCCTGCTCTGATTAGCAGTAGCCTTTTAGCATCCACTTGTAGTTTCATGCTCAAGTCCATAGATCTCATCTACATACCTGCCCATTGATTCACTTCCGTTCTGCTTTAACCTTTTGAATATTTTTTGTTTTTCTGAACTTGCCTCAGATCCATTGCTACAATAAGACCTTGTGAAACTTGTTTCTGCATACTTAGCCATCCGCAACCTCAACTGCTTTCAATGTTTGGATCAGGCGGTTTAACTTAATATAGAAAAAGTTAATAAACCGGTATATACCATTAGTCCCCCTGTTGAACCGCCAGAACTCTTTAGCCATATGATGCCACTTCATAAAAATCCGGTTTGAATATACTGCCTCCGGTTTAGCATTGTTCATACCAGCACCTTCTTTTATCCAACATGTTCTTGAACCGGAATCACCTATTTCTTGTAGATCTCATTATGGCCAAACAAGTATATGAATGCAACTGGGTTCCTTCTCGCGTCGCAGAAACTCAGCTGGATGATTTAGTTTCGATCGGCGCTTTAGACAGCAAAGAAACTATCCACTGGAGGGTTCCTGGTGATGAATGTCCTCCCACACCTCAAGAGGGAGAAGTTGTGATTTTTGCGGACCATTTAGCCCGGGGCTTCAAACCGCCCGGCTCTAAATTTTACCAGGATGTGTTAGCCAATTTTCAACTCCGCCCGCAAGATATTGGCCCCAATTCTGTTACCAACTTATGTCACTTCCAAGTGCTCTGTGAGGTATACCTTCAAGAGAAACCCACAGTTGAATTGTTCAGAGACTGCTTCCACTTAAACCGCCACACAGAATTCACTAATGGTCCCAATACCGAATTGGGCGGTATGGCAATTCAGAAGAGGAGAGAAATCACTTATCCCCATGCCAAATTACACAGTCACCCCAAGGAGTGGAATGCAACATGGTTTTACTGCAAAGATACTTCCCCTGATGATGAAAATCCTTTGCCTGTCTTTCGTCCGGAGCGGCTCAGCAATACACACCCCTTCCCACAAAGGTTAAGTACCAAGGAGAGGAGTAAATACGCTCCGCAATTATCCAAGCTCCGAGGCTTCATGGCCAACGGTTTAACAGGAGTAGATCTCGCACGCTGCTGGATATCATGGAGCATACTACCTCTCAGCCGGCGCTCCGGTTTAATGTGCAAGTATACTGGTAGCGTTGATGACCCACTCCGACACACCAACATTCAGCTCTCCGATGACGAAGTCACAGAGGCTGTGAAGAAAATGCTGAACGAACTGGAGCACCTCTGCGCTCAAACCGGCCTGGCCCGTTTCTGTGCTACCAACAAACCGCCAGCTGTAAGATTTTAATTGTACTTTTTACTGAACCTGTTATTGCTATCTCTGTCTGACATCAATTGCTGCTTAACCAGGGTGATAATCCGTTTTGGAGCAAGAAACTTCCGCAAGACAAACCGGAGAAAACAGAACGGTCAAACCGGCCCAAGACCAAGGTTGTCAAGAAGCCTGCTAAAAAGAGGAAAACCACTGCTTCATCTGATCCGGCTGTTGATGATGATGTGGGTAACTCGGACCTTGAGGTAGAACTCGATTCACTAGGCTTACTTTTTACACGCCTTATTGATGATGATACTTGTCAGGACGATTGTGAAGCCAGTAATGCTGATGTCGCTGAGGTAACTATTCTCTCTTCCCATTCAGATCCTTTGCCTTTGCCAAAATTTCGCCAAGCAAACCGGAAAGTTAAATTTTCTCATCCTCTTGCTTATTTGGATCCCAAATTTCTTATGAAGACTCAGCAACATGAAGCTCGCCGCACAACCCGGCACAGCGGCCAGGTAGTTACCTCCGCCGGTTTACCAAACAGTTCGGTTCGGAAACGCCGCTCCGAGGTCTCCGACCTTTTTATTAATTTATGTCCTAAAGCGGGTTTCATCCGTCAACCTCTTAATCCGTCCGACTCCGATTATCAGGTTACTTCCCATTCTTCCTCTGGTGAATCATCGGCCACTCAGCTGCCACCACTGAAAATGGTTCTTGGGTAAGCTAAACTGAACATATGCTTCTGGTGTACCACGTTATAACTTATGTTGTTCCTTGACTCTTTGTTCCTCTTTCAGGGCTAAACCTAAACCAAGCAAGAAAGCCCGCTTGAATAAAGCGGCTGAGGAAGACACTGCCCCTAAACAGGATAAAACACCAGATCTTGAAGCATTCTTTCCTGAGGATATTCCCAATGATCCTCCTTTGCAAGATGATGCCATTACTGATAAAAGGCCTTTCGATACCTCGGTCCCTGTTGACCATCCTGCCAGCTCCGTCCGGATTGATGGATCCCGCAGTCCTTCAAAGCCTGCCGATAAACCGACCGCGCAAACACAAACCGGTGAGTCCAAGGATGATGACGTTGTAATTACCGGTGTAGGTCGCTTTGAACCAGGGAATCCTGTCGCTTTGGCCAAGCATACTGTGAAAGAAGATTTTTCCGCCATGAACAAAGGCAAATGGGATGTTGATCTGGAAACATATGCTGCTCTGAGTGCCCGAGATCTTCATTCTGGTTACTTGAACCGGCTATATACTAGCCATGACTGTGAAGCTGGCATGATAAAGATGATGAGAGATAAATTTGAGGTAACATCCTTGTACTTCTTCTTTCTTTAATTACTGCCACTGTATTAATCCTCCTAGCCCCCAAGGGCCGATTTGTAACCTTCTTCAAGCCGGGACTTGAATATAGTCCTCAATACTTTGAAATCCATCAATGTAGCCCCCAAGGGCTGGTTCAACTTAAGTATAGTTAAACCGGGACTCCAATAAAGATTCGAACATCAGAACATAACTGAGCAAATAGCCATTAGCCCCCAAGTGCCAAGTTGAATACCTGTATTGAGCTTGGGACTTTGCAATTTAGTAATAGATGAAAATTGAAGGTGCATTAGCCCCCAAGTATCAAGCGTATAACTTGTTATGTGGTTGGTACTTCAAATTCTTGTACCGTTTGCTTAAAGCCAAGCACTGTCTTTATGCAGGCTGAAGTGAGGATCAAAGAGGACCGGATTACTGATCTGCAGGAAGCTTTAAAAACCCAACAAGCTGAAACTGACAAGGCAAAGGCAGAAATAACCAGCCCTTTGAGCATCACAGAATAGCTGAAAGAGGGCTTCAAGAAGGAGCGGACTGATTGGGCCACTGAGAAGGCCGATTTAATAAAAAGAGCTGAAAACGCTGAAGCTGCCCTTAAACCGGTGGTAGATGAGCTGACCGCCGTAAAGCGGCAAGTACATTCCATGACCGCTGCTATCTTTGGTAAGCTCCTTTTGGTTTCCTGGACAACTCTGGCCTGCTTATAATAGATCCGGTTTGTGATCTTTCCTGTATTGTTACAGGTACATGCATTGGTCACTTAGGGTCAGATGTTCGGAAGAAATTGAAGGCCGCTTACACTTTAATTGAACAGCTGTATACCGGAGCGCAACGGATCATCACCACTGCATCTCATAACAATCCGGCACCCACTTTAATCCAAGACACTCTTAATAGGTTGTCAATGCTTCCTGCGCGGATTGAAGAACTGAAAAAAATCTGCTGCTCGAACCGGAGCCATTAACGCCTTAATCCGGGCAAAAGCATGGGTGCCGGATTTCGATCATGTTGAAGCAGCTCAAGGCTATCCCAGCTTGAAGGAAGATGGCTTAGAGTTCAATGAAGATGATTTGAGGGCGATAAACCGTGCAGTACGCCCTCTAGCTTGTCAATTGGCTGAAGAGGCAGACTTATCGCATTATCAAGCTCAGTACAATGATCAGAACAAACAAGTGCCTGCACCAACTCCTGAAGCAGAGAATCTGATTCCTCCAAACCGTAAGCATACTTACGCTCCTGATATTGAACCGTCTTCTCTGATCCATGAAGAGGCTGTCTTTCAAGCTTTAATGGGAATCGACTGGACCACTGTTGATTTCCAGCCAATGGATAGAGATGAGAAAGCTGAAGCGGCGCGGGACGACCCGCAACCGTCAGACCGGTTCGATGAACAGGCTTGAACCGGAAGTCGGTTTAAATAGCTGCTTTATTATGATCCGCCGGAACAGCAATGATCTTATTTGGGCACCGCGTTGCCTTGTAATAGGATAGTCAATACTTCTGCCTTGAATATGCCTTCGTGCATAAGTACTGATGCTTTTGCTTGAAATCCTCAATTTATATTTCCTGCAATCAGAAAATCTTGAACTTCGGTGGTGGTTGTACCGCCCAGCGGTTTATAACCTTGAT
>NC_041383.1:103792978-103807955 GCF_002162155.2 Triticum dicoccoides
AACATATAATCAAGTATGCGATACAAAATACCTGCCATTGCTGGGCATGAAGTTGGCTTGGACAGGCTTAAAATGGAGTATTTAGAAACCGTTACCATCAAAAGGGGAGAAAACAACTCCCATGTAAACTGTGCTGGGTCATTATGAACCCCCCTGCTACTTCATGATGTTAACAGGAAAGTTAAACTGGGCATATTTCTCCGGAATATAAATGAACCGATTCCAGTCAGCTGAACCGGTAAAAAGATGTTGGTTGTAAAGGAAACACAACAAAAATTGAAGAATAGTCATAAAAGAAATATGGCAACAAAGGCAATGATAAAAACCGTTTGCAAAAACATGCTTTACTGAGCTGATCAGATGGTGTTACCACAGTCAGACAGGACCAAGCCCCCAATAGGAGTGACAATGGTTCAAGTCAGCCAGGTCCCCAAATGAAACCGTGGCATTTATGCCAATCAAAAGGCGTGGCAATGGTTCGGGTTCGACCAAGCCCCCAAGTGATTTTGTGGCCTTAGGCCGATCAAGAGGCATGACTGGTTCAGACTTGACCATGTCCCCAAGTGATCTGGTGGCTTTCGCCTATCAAAAGGTGTCGCATTGGTTCGGACACGACCAAGGCCCCAAGTGATATCACAAAGATTTTTTTGAAAAGCAAATTTCAAGGGGTAAACCGGAGGCCGCTTTAAAACAGAACCACTCCATGTAACCACGCATGATATGAAAGGACAGAGACCCCGCTTTAGCTGAGGATCCGGTTTTATTATATCAATGATAATATAGACACTGCCATAATATGTACATAGAGCCGATGGCTTAAGTATAGTAAGGCCGAAGATGAGCTATATTCCACGGCCTGTTGGTCTCCTCCTCCGATGTGCGTGAGTCTTTATGCTCTCGAATATCAATCAGATATTACGACCCGTTGTGCAGATTCTTGCTGACCACGAAAGATCCCTCCCAAGGTGGGGATAACTTATGCATATCCGTCTGATCTTGGATGAGCCGAAGCACCAAATCTCCTTCTTGAAAAGTTTTGGTTCTGACCCGGCGACTGTGATAGCGACGAAGATCTTGTTGATAAATCACCGAGCGGGCAGCCGCTATGTCACGCTCCTCATCTAATAGGTCCAAAGCGTCTTGCCGTGCTGTCTCATTGTCCGCTTCAACATAAGCCGCCACACGAGGCGAATCGTGCCGGATATCACTAGGGAGAACCGCCTCTGCTCCGTAGACCATAAAAACGGTGTGTATCCTGTAGATCGGTTGGGCGTAGTGTTGATACTCCATAGCACAGATGGTAACTCTTCAACCCAACATCCGGTGTTCTTTTGTAATGGAACCATAAGCCGGGGTTTGATGCCTCGCAAGATCTCTTGATTAGCTCGTTCTGCCTGCCCATTGGACTGGGGGTGAGCCACTGATGATACGTCAAGTCTGATGTGCTCACGTTCACAAAATTCTTTCATAGCACCCTTGGATAAATTGGTACCATTGTCAGTAATGATACTGTGTGGAAAGCCAAACCGGAAAATCACCATTTTAATGAACTGCACCGCTGTAGCTGCATCACACTTGCTGACAGGCTCTACTTCAACCCACTTGGTAAACTTGTCAACTGCCACCAAAAGGTGGGTTTTCTTATCCTTGGATCTTTTAAAAGGTCTAACCATATCCAGCCCCCATGTTGCAAACGGCCAAGTAATTGGAATCATCCTCAATTCTTGAGCCGGAACATGAGCACGCCTTGAAAATTTCTCACAGCCATCACACCGTTTAACCAAGTCCTCCGCATCAGCATGAGCTGTCAACCAGTAAAACCTGTGGCGAAACGCCTTAGCTACCAGAGACTTTGAACCGGCGTGCTGACCACAATCCCCTTCATGGATCTTGCGTAAAATTTCACAACCTTCCTCAGGAGAGACGCAGTGTTGAAACGCCCCTGACACACTGCAATGATGCAATTCACCATTGATAATTGTCATAGATTTGGATCGCCGGATTATCTGCCTGGCTAGAGTCTCATCCTCTGGCAACTCTCCCCGGTTCATGTACGCAAGATAGGGAACTCTCCAATCCGGTATAACATGCAGGGCTGCCACCAATTGAGCCTCCGGATCAGGAATAGCCAAATCCGCTTCACCTAGGAGCTTGACTGACGGATTGTGCAACACATCAAGAAAGACATTAGGCGGGACCGGTTTACGCTGAGAGCCCAACCGGCTTAAAGCGTTCGCTGCTTCATTTTTTCAACGATCCACGTGATCCACCTGATAACCCTTGAAGTGACCTGCAACAATATCCACCTCACGACGATATGCAGCCATGAGTGGGTCTTTAGAATCCCAAGTGCCAGACACCTGTTGAGCTACGAGGTCCGAGTCACCGAAGCACTTAACCCGACTTAGATTCATCTCTTTAGCCATCCGGAGACCATGGAGCAAGGCTTCATACTCAGCTGCATTATTAGTACAAGGGAACATTAAGCGGAGAACATAACAAAACTTATCACCTCGTGGGGAAGTTAACACGACTCCAGCCCCCGAGCCTTCCAATTGCCTGGATCCATCAAAATGGATAGTCCAGTATGTGTGATCCGTCTTCTCCTCTGGTGCTTGCAACTCAGTCCAATCATTGATGAAATCAACAAGTGCTTGAGACTTTACCGCCGTCCAGGGTACGTACTTCAATCCGTGCGGCCCAAGTTCTATAGCCCACTTGGCAATCCGGCCGGTCGCCTCCTGGTTCTGTATGACATCGCCCAAGGGAGCTGAACTGACCACTGTGATGGGTGCCCTTGAAAATACTGCTTCAGCTTCCGGCTTGCCATGAAAACTCCATATACCAGCTTCTACCAATGCGGATACCTTTGCTTGGATTCATTAAGCACCTCGCTGATATAGTAAACCGGCCGCTGAACCGGATACTCCTTGCCTACCTCCTTGCGTTCTACCACAATAGCCACGCTAACTGCACGAGCATTGGCCGCTACGTATAACAATAATGGCTTCTTGTCGACCGGAGCTGCAAGAACGGGCGGATTAGCTAATTGCCGCTTCAAGTCCTCCAACGCTTCACCAGCAGCTGGACTCCAGATAAATTGATCTATCTTTCTCAACATCTGGTATAAAGGGATGGCCTTCTCTCCGAGGCGGCTGATAAACCGGCTCAGCGCGGTGATCCGACCCGCCAAACGCTGAACATCGTTGATACACTTCGGTTTAGCCAGGGAGGTGATAGCCGTAATCTTCTCCGGATTAGCCTCAATTCCTCTGTTGGACACAAGAAAGCCCAGTAACTTGCATGCCGGAACACCAAAGACACATTTGGCAGGGTTAAGCATCATCTTATAAACCCGCAAGTTGTCAAAGGTTTCCTTCAAATCATCAATCAGCGTCTCCTTCTGCCTTGACTTGACTACAATATCATCCACATAGGCGTGCACATTGCGGCCGATCTGTTTATGCAGGCAATTCTGTACACACCTTTGATAAGTGGCTTGGGTGCTCTTGAGCCCAAAAGGCATAGATACATAGCAGAAGGCTCCAAAGGGAGTAATAAACGTCGTCTTCTCCTGGTCCTTAACCGCCATTTTGATCGGATGATACCCAGAATACGCATCCAAAAAACTCAAACGCTCACAACCCGCCGTGGCATCAATAATCTGGTCAATGCGGGGGAGGGCAAAAGGATCCGCTGGACAAGCCCTGTTAAGATCCGTATAATCCACACACATACACCAAGTGCCATTTTTCTTAAGAACCAGCACCGGATTAGCAAGCCACTCTGGATGGAACACTTCAATGATAAAACAAGCCGCTAAGAGCCTGGCTACCTCCTCCCCAATAGCTTTGCCCCTCTCTTCGTTAAACCGGCGGAGAAATTGCTTTACCGGTTTATACTTGGGATCAACATTAAGAGTGTGCTCAGCGAGTTCCCTCAGTACACCTGGCATGTCAGAAGGCTTCCATGCAAAAATGTCCCGATTCTCACGGATGAACTCGATGAGAGCGCTTTCCTATTTAGGGTCCAAGTTGGCACTGACAGTGAACTGCTTGGACGAATCGCCTGGCACGAAGTCAACAAGCTTGGTCTCAGCTGCTGATTTGAACTTCAGATCTGAATCATGCTCCGTAGTTGGCTTCTTCAAAGGGGTCATGTCCGCCGGATCAACATTGTCCCTATAATACTTTAACTCCTCCATGGCATAGACCGACTCTGCATAGGCCGCATCACCTTCCTCACATTCCAAAGCAACCTTGCGGCTCCCATGAACCGTTATTGTCCCTTTGTGACCCGGCATCTTGAGCTGCAAATAGATATAACAAGGTCGTGCCATGAACTTGGCATAAGCCGGCCCCCCAAACAAGGCGTGATACGGGCTCCGGATCTTCACCACCTCAAAGGTTAGTGTCTCGGATCGGGAATCATGCTCGTCCCCAAAAGCCACCTCTAGGGCTATCTTACCAACAGGATATGCTGATTTCCCAGGAACCACACCATGGAACACCGTATTAGACGGTCTGAGATCCTTGTCTGTTAGCCCCATGCGGCGGAATGTCTCATAGTACGGGATGTTAATACTGCTTCCTCCATCCATGAGTACCTTGGAGAATTTATAACCTCCCACCTGAGGGTCTACCACTAATGTCAACTGGCCCGGATTATCAACCCGGGGGGTGATCCTCCCTGCTCCACACGATAGGCTGCTCCGACCAGCGTAAATAACGCGGTACGGCCGGTTCAACAGAGTTCACTGCTCGCTTATGAAGTTTCCGGTCGCGCTTATCCGAGCTAGTTGTGAAAACGTGATACTGCCCATTGTTCAACTGTTTTGGCTGGCTCTGATAACCCGACCGCTGCTGCTGCTGTTGTTGGTTGTAACCCCCTTGACCGTTCTGATTATCCTGGTTATTATTACCGCCCTGATTGAAACCTGAACCAGAATCTCCATCGTGACCCGGCCCATCGAAACTGGATCCTGAGCCACCACCTAACCCACGGTCATACCGGAAGGCATTAGAGTTTTTAAATTCCTGCATAATGAAACAATCCTTCCAAAGGTGGTTAGCCGGTGCCTCCTTCGTCCCGTGTTTTGGGCAAGGCTGATTCAGCAAATAGTTTAAACGATCCAGGTTAGGATTTGGAGCCCCATTACGATTCGCTGCTTTACCTCTGTGCCGCTGACCCTTGTCCTGCGCATTAGTGTTAGCCACAAAGTCCATGCTGCCATCCACCTTACGCTTGCCTCCGTTTCCATGGCCCGCCGGTTTGTATTGATGCCCCTTAGAGTTGCTATTCTTTTTTCCCTTCCCTGCTTCGTCATCGTCAGTCTCGGGATCCTTGGTACTATCAGAATCAGCATACTTCACTAAAGCGGCCATGAGAGTTCCCATGTCATTACAGAACCACTTCATACGCCTTAACTTTTGCTTTAGAGGCTTAAACCGGCAGTTGCCCTCCAGGGTTAAGATCGCAAAGTCAGCATTGATCCTGTCAGACGAGTGCAAGACTTCAGAAACGCGGCGTACCCAATGGGTTGTTGACTCTCCATCCTCCTGAACACAAGCCGCCAAGTCTACTATGGATTTAGGCTGCTTACACGTATCTTTGAAATTCTGGATAAACCGGGTCCGCAACTGGGCCCATGAACTGATAGAATTAGGCGGCAGGCCCTTCAACCAAGTACGGGATGTGCCTTCAAGCATCATGGTGAAGTACTTTGCACACGCGGTCTCATCCACATCCAGCATCTCCATTGCCATCTCATAACTCTCTACCCATGCTTCTAGAGATAAATCAGCGGTGTAATTCGGCACCTTGCGCGGGCCCTTGAAGTCCTTGGGCAGGCATACATTGCGTAAAGCGGGGACTAAACAGGGCACTCCCAAGCTAGATGCGACCCCTGGCCCAGCAGAGGTGGTAGGACGAACCGGTGTAAGCTGATCCGCCTCGTTCTGTGCTGCTAACTCGGCCTCCCTTCGTGCCCGGGCCCGTTCCACTACATCCTGAGCATCATGAACACCACCGGCCGGGTTATTGCCACGGGCCAATTCACGGCCCCGCACATTGCTTGATATGGCCGGTTCATCCAGGCACCTGCTATAGCTCCGGCTTGGACGAGGTGTGGAATGAATCTGATCGTGGCTGTATGAATATGCCTCCTGTTGAATCAAAGCAGTCCGGAGAAGTTCCTTAACCCGGCGCGTCTCTATTGCTTGTGGAGAGTCTCCTTCGACCGGGATAGCTTCCAATCGCGCAGCAGCTGCGACAAGATTGTCCATAGGATTAGAATAATGACCCGGAGGTGTCTGGACCGGCGGAGGAATCACAATGTTCTGCCGAGGAGGTTCCATCAGGCGGGGTTGGACCGTCGCTCCTGGCCCTGTTGCCTCGACCCGGTTTACCTCCAGGCGCCCCGGCGGATTACTGGTTCCAGCTCCCGGGGTGTGAAAGAGATTTCGAGGGTCGAACCCTAACGGCAGGCGTGATCTGTGCTTCCGCTTCAAGACTTCCTGTGATGCGTTCTGGTCGAGCATGAGTTTATAGGCCTGGGCGTACAAAGCGGCCCGCTCTGCGGCCATCCTGTCTTTCTCTGCTGCCAGGTCGGCTTTGGCTTGTGCGATCTGCTCTCTCACCTTTGCAACCTCTGCATCATGGGCCTCCTGATCCGCCGGATTGGCCTTTGCCATAAGTACAGCTAGTGCATCAAACATGTCAGACAGAACTTGAACCGGTGGGCGCACAAGGCCTCCTGCCCTTGCTGCCGCTGCTGATCCGGAGAACATTGCTGCTGCGGTCGAGGAGTGATTTGCCGCCTGCGTACCGGCCATGAATATTCCAACCCGGTTGATCTACTCAGGGGGGTCCGGAATACTGTCACCATCGAAACAGCCCCTAATCTGGTCGTCTTGCAACTGGTACAATGATTCTATCTCTCCGGTTGAGGACTCGTCGCCGGAATAGACGATGGTCTCGCTACCATATACTGACTCGTCCCCTTGCTCTCCTTCGTGGATGACTCCCACGAAGGCACGCCTCACGGCCGGTTTAACCTGGGTAGATCTCGCACGCTGAGCCGTCTCGACGAGGTCGGTGCAGATGTACGGCTCAGGCCCAGGCTCACCAATCTTGCCGATAAAAACGTGTATGCCACCAAAGGGGACCCGGTACCCGTACTCGATCGAGCCGGCTTCGGGACTCCATCCTGCATCGTCGATGTAGAGCTTGCCGCGACGACTCTTGGTCATCCGGCCCACAGCATAGCCTTCGAGTCGTTTGAGCTTGCCCTCTAAGATCATCAAACCGTCGTGCGATAGCCCCACGGTGGGCGCCAACTGTCGTGGATTTGTCACGGCAGATGTCCTTGTGAAAGGACTTAGTCGTGGAGCCATCGCTACGGGTTAACTTGAAGGGGTTAAAGCGGACACAAAGACACAAGGGTTTTATACTAGTTCGGCCCCTTCGATGAAGGTAAAAGCCTACGTCTAGTTGTGATGGAATTGATGTGGTTTCGATGGCTAGGGAGCAAACAAGCTTCGCCTAGGCTCGAGTTGTTATTGTCTGTCCTTGAACCATCGCCGGGTCGTCCCCTTATATACACGGGTGACGCCCGTCGGTCCATAGAGTCCCACACCGGTTCATACTCGTATCCCGGTTGGTCTCTCTCTATTCCTAACTTACAATGCAAGTTTACATATCAAGCCGGTTTACGGCTACAGGTTCTAAACCGACTACAGGCCTTGGGCCTTCATCTGCTTAATTACCTTTATACTACTAATGAAGTTAACCCGGCCCAGGTAGGCCGGTTCACGCCCAGTGGTAATATCCCCAACATTGATGTTGGTGAAACGTAGGAAAAATTTTATTTTCTGCAACGTTCCCCAACAGTGGCATCATGAGATAGGTCTATGCGTAGTTCTCTTTGCATGAGTAGAACACAAATCTGTTGTGGGCGTAGATGTTGTCAACTTTCTTGCCACTACTAGTCTTATTTTGCTTCAGCGGTATTGTGGGATGAAGCGGCCCGGACCGACCTTACACGTACGCTTACGTGAGACAGGTTCCACTGACTAACATGCGCTAGTTGCATAAGGTGGCTAGCGGGTGTCTGTCTCTCCCACTTTAGTTGGCGCGGATTCGATGAAAAGGGTCCTTATGAAGGGTAAATAGAAGTTGACAAATCACGTTGTGGTTTTTACGTAGGTAAGAAAACGTTCTTGCTAGAACCCTATTGCAGCCACGTAAAACATGCAACAACAATTAGAGGACGTCTAACTTGTTTTTGCAGCATATGATTTGTGATGTGATATGGACAAAAGTTGTGATGAATGATGAATGATATATTGTGATGTATGAGATCATGTTCTTGTAATAGGAATCACGACTTGCATGTCGATGAGTATGACAACCCGCAGGAGCCATAGGAGTTGTCTTAATTATTGTATGACCCGCGAGTCAATAATTTAACGCCATGTAATTACTTTACTTTATTCCTAAACCGTTATCCATAGTAGTAGAAGTAGTAGTTGGTGAGCAACTTCATGGAGATACGATGATGGAGATCATGATGATGGAGATCATGGTGTCATGCCGGTGACGAACATGATCATGGAGCCCCGAAGATGGAGATCAAAGGAGTTACATGATATTGGCCATATCATGTCACTATTTAATTGCATGTGATGTTTATTATTATGCATCTTGTTTACTTAGAATGAGGTAGTAAATAAGCTGATCCCTCATAATAATTTCAAGAAAGTGTTCCCCCTAACTGTGCACCGTTGCAAAAGTTCGTCGTTTCGAAGCACCACGTGATGATCGGGTGTGATAGATTCTAGCGTTCACATACAATGGGTGTAAGACAGATTTACACATGCAAAACACTTAGGTTAACTTGACGAGCCTGGCATGTACAGACATGGCCTCGGAACACAAGAGACCGAAAGGTCGAACATGAGTCGTATGGAAGATACGATCAACATGGAGATGTTCACCGATGATGACTAGTCCATCTCACGTGATGATCAGACACGGCCTAGTCGACTCGGATCATGTATCACTTAGATGACTAGAGGGATGTCTAATCTGAGTGGGAGTTCATTAAATAATTTGATTAGATGAACTTAATTATCATGAACTTAGTCTAAAAACCTTTGCAAATATGTCTTGTAGATCAAATGGCCAACGCTCATATCCACCTCAACTTCAACGCGTTCCTAGAGAAAACCAAGCTGAAAGATGATGGCAGCAACTATACGGACTGGGTCCGGAACCTGAGGATCATTCTCATAGCTGCAAAGAAAGATTATGTCTTAGAAGCACCGCTAGGTGAAGCTCCCATCCCAGAGAACCAAGATGTCATGAACGCTTGGCAGTCTCGTGTTGATGATTACTCACTCGTTCAGTGCGGCATGCTTTACAGCTTAGAACGGGGCTCCAAAAGAGTTTTGAGCAACACGGAGCATATGAGATGTTCGAAGAGCTGAAAATGGTTTTCCAAGCTCATGCTCGGGTCGAGAGATATGAAGTCTCCGACAAGTTCTTCAGCTGTAAGATGGAGGAAAATAGTTCTATCAGTGAGCACATACTCAAAATGTCTGGGTTGCACAACCGCATGACTCAGCTGGGAGTTAATCTCCCAGATGACGCGGTTATTGACAGAATCCTTCAGTTGATTCCACCGAGCTACAAGAGCTTTGCGATGAACTTCAATATGGAGGGGATGGAAAAGACCATTCCTGAAGTATATTCAATGCTGAAATCAGCAGAGGTAGAGATCAAAAAGGAACATCAAGTGTTGATGGTGAATAAAACCACTAAGTTCAAGAAAGGCAAGGGTAAGAAGAACTTCAAGAAGGACGGCAAGGAAGTTGCCGCGCCCGGTAAGCTAGCTGCCGGGAAGAAGTCAAAGAATGGACCCAAGCCTGAGACTGAGTGCTTTTATTTCAAAGGGAAGGGTCACTGGAAGCGGAACTGCCCCAAATACTTAGCGGACAAGAAGGCTGACAACACTGAAGGTATATGTGATATACATGTAATTCATGTGTACCTTACCAGTGCTCGTAGTAGCTCCTGGGTATTTGATACCGGTGTCGTTGCTCATATTTGTAACTCAAAGCACGAGCTGCGGAATAAGCAGAGACTGGCGAAGGACGAGGTGACGATGCGCGTCGAGAATGGTTCCAGAGTCGATGTGATCGCTGTCGGCACGCTACCTCTACATTTACCTATGGGATTAGTTTTAAACCTCAATAATTGTTATTTAGTGCCAGCTTTGAGCATGAACATTGTATCTGGATCTCATTTAATACGAGATGGCTACTCATTTAAATCCAAGAATAATGGTTGTTCTATTTATATGAGAGATATGTTTTATGGTCATGCCCCGATGGTCAATGGTTTATTCTTAATGAATCTCGAACGTGATGTTACACATATTCATAGCATGAATACCAAAAGATGTAAAGTTGATAACGATAGTCCCACATACTTGTGGCACTGTCGCCTTAGTCACATTGGTGTCAAGCGCATGAAGAAACTCCATGCTGATGGACTGTTAGAGTCTCTCGATTATGAATCATTTGACACATGCGAACCATGCCTTATGGGCAAAATGACCAAGACTTCGTTCTCCGGAACAATGGAGCGAGCAACCAACTTATTGGAAATCATACATACTGATGTGTGCGGTCCAATGAGCGTTGAGGCTCACGGAGGATATCGTTATGTTCTCACTCTCATTGATGACTTAAGTGGATATGGGTATGTCTACTTGATGAAACACAAGTCTGAGACCTTTGAAAAGTTCAAGGAATTTTAGAATGAGGTAGAGAATCAACGTGACCGAAAAATAAAGTTCTTACGATCAGATCGTGGAGGAGAATATTTAAGTCATGAATTTGGTACGCACTTAAGGAAATGTGGAATCATTTCACAACTCACGCCGCCTGGAACACCTCAGCGTAACAGTGTGTCCAAACATCGTAATCGCACTTTATTGGATACGCTCTAGAGACAGCTACATTCACTTTAAATAGGGCACCGTCTAAATCCGTTGAGATGACACCGTATGAATTATGGTTTGGGAAGAAACCTAAGCTGTTGTTTCTAAAAGTTTGGGGATGCGATGCTTATGTCAAGAAACTTCAACCTGAAAAGCTCAAACCCAAGTCGGAAAAATGCGTCTTCATAGGATACCCTAAGGAAACCATTGGGTATACCTTCTACCTTAGATCCAAAGGCAAGATCTTTGTTGCCAAGAACGGGTCCTTTCTGGAGAAAGAGTTTCTCTCGAGAGAAGTAAGTGGGAGGAAAGTGGAACTTGATGAAGTACTACCTCTTGAACCGGTAAGTAGCTCAGCTCAGGAAGATGTTCCTGTGGTACCTACTCCGACTGGAGAGGAAATTAATGATGATGATCAAAGTACTTCGGATCAAGTTGCTACTGAACTTCATAGGTCCACAAGGACACGTTCCACACCAGAGTGGTATGGCAACCCTGTCCTGGAAATCATGCTGTTAGACAACGGTGAACCTTCGAACTATGAAGAAGCAATGGCGGGACCATATTCCAACAAATGGCTTGAAGCCATGCAATCCGAGATGGAATCCATGTATGAAAACAAAGTATGGACTTTGACAGACTTACCCGATGATTGGGGAGCGATAGAAAATAAATGGATCTTTAAGAAGAAGACGGACGCGAATGGTAATGTTACCATCTATAAATCTCGACTTGTCTCTAAGGGTTATCGGCAAGTTCAAGGGGTTGACTATGATGAGACTTTCTCTCCTGTAGCGAAGCTGAAGTCCGTCCGAATCATGTTGGCAATTGCCGCATACTATGATTATGAGATATGGTAGATGGACGTCAAAACGGCATTCCTTAATGGTTATCTTAAGGAAGAACTATATATGATGCAGCCGGAAGGTTTTGTCGATCCTAAGAATGCTAACAAGGTATGCAAGCTCCAGCGATCCATTTATGGGCTGGTGCAAGCATCTTGGAGTTGGAACATTCGCTTTGATGAGATGATCAAAGCGTTTGGGTTTATGCAGACTTATGGAGAAGCCTGCGTTTACAAGAAAGTGAGTGGGAGCTCTGTAGCATTTCTCATATTATATGTAGATGACATACTTTTGATGGGAAATGATATAGAACTTTTGGACAGCATTAAGGCCTACTTGAATAAGTGTTTTTCAATGAAGGACCTTGGAGAAGCTGCTTACATACTAGGCATCAAAATCTATAGGGATAGATCGAGACGCCTCATAGGTCTTTCACAAAGCACATACCTTGATAAGATATTGAAGAAGTTCAATATGGATCAGTCCAAGAAAGGGTTCTTTCCTGTATTGCAAGGTGTGAGATTGAGCTCGGCTCAATGCCCGACCACGGCAGAAGATAAAGAAGAGATGAGTGTCATCCCCTATGCCTCAGCCATAGGATCTATTAAGTATGGCATGCTGTGTACTAGACTTGATGTAAACCTTGCCGTAAGTTTGGTAGGTAGGTACCAAAGTAATCCCGGCAAGGAACACTGGACAGCGGTCAAGAATATCCGGATACGTGTTACTCGTTTATGGAGGTGACGAAGAGCTCGTCGTAAAGGGTTACATTGACACTAGCTTCGACACAGATCTGGATGACTCGAAGTCACAAACCGGATACGTGTATATTTTGAATGGTGGGGCAGTAAGCTGGTGCAGTTGCAAGCAAAGCGTCGTGGCGGGATCTACATGTGAATTGGAGTACATGGCAACCTCGGAGGCAGCGCATGAAGCAATCTGGGTGAAGGAGTTCATCACAGACCTAGGAGTCATACCCAATGCGTCGGGGCCGATCAAACTCTTCTGTGACAACACTGGAGCTATTGCACTTGCCAAGGAGCCCAGGTTTCACAAGAAGACCAAGCACATCAAGCGTCGCTTCAACTCCATTCATGAAAATGTTCAAGATGGAGACATAGATATTTGTAAAGTACATACGGACCTGAATGTGGCAGATTCGTTGACTAAACCACTCCCTAGGGCAAAACATGATCAACACCAGAATTCCATGGGTGTTCGATTCATCACAATGTAACTAGATTATTGAACTCTAGTGCAAGTGGGAGACTGTTGGAAATATGCCCTAGAGGCAATAATAAAATGGTTATTATTATATTTCTTTGTTCATGATAATTGTCTGTTATTCATGCTATAATTGTATTATCCGGAAATCGTAATACACGTGTGAATACATAGACCACAACATGTCCCTAGTGAGCCTCTAGTTGACTAGCTCGTTGATCAATAGATAGTCATGGTTTCCTGACAATGAACATTGGATGTCATTGATAACGGGATCACATCATTAGGAGAATGATGTGATGGACAAGACCCAATCCTAAGCATAGATCAAAGATCGTGTAGTTTGTTGAGCTAGAGCTTTTCCAAATGTCAAGTATCATTTCCTTAGACCATGAGATTGTGCAACTCCCGGATACCGTAGGTGTGCTTTGGGTGTGCCAAACGTCACAATGTAACTAGGTGACTATAAAGGTGCACTACGGGTATCTCCGAAAGTGTCTGTTGGGTTGGCACGAATCGAGACTGGGATTTGTCACTCCGTATGACGGAGAGGTATCTCTAGGCCCACTCAGTAATGCATCATCATAATGAGCTCAATGTGACCAAGTGTTTGGTCACGGGATCATGCATTACGGTACGAGTAAAGTGACTTGCCGGTAACGAGATTAAACAAGGTATTGGGATACCGACGATCGAGTCTCGGGCAAGTAACGTACCGATTGACAAAGGGAATTGTATACGGGGTTGCTTAAATCCTTGACATCATGGTTCATCCGATGAGATCATCGAGGAGCATGTGGGAGCCAACATGGGTATCCAGATCCCTCTGTTGGTTATTGACCGGAGAGGCTTATCGGTCATGTCTGCATGTCTCCCGAACCCGTAGGGTCTACACACTTAAGGTTCGGTGACGCTAGGGTTGTAGAGATATGAGTATGCAGTAAACCGAAAGTTGTTTGGGGTCCCGTATGAGATCCAGGACGTCACGAGTAGTTCCAGAATGGTCCGGAGGTAAAGAATTATATATAGGAAGTCAGGTTTCGGCCATCGGGAAAATTTCAGGGGTCACTGGTATTGTATCGGGACCACCGGAATGGTCCCGGGGGTCCACCGGGTGGGGCCACCTATCTCGGAGGGCCCCATGGGCTGAAGTGGGAGGGGAACCAGCCCCTGGTGGGCTGGTGCGCCCCCCTTGGGCCCCCCAGCGCCTAGTGTTGGAAACCCTAGGGGTGGGGGGCGCCTCCACTTGCCTTGGGGGGCAAGCCACCCCCTTGCCCCCCCCCCCAGGAGATTGCATCTCCTAGGGCCCGCGCCCCCCTAGGGGCCCTATATAAAGAGGGGGGAGGGAGGGCAGCCGCACCCATGCTCTTGGCGCCTCCCTCTCCCTCTGCTACACCTCTCCCTCTCGCAGACACTTGGTGAAGCCCTTCCGAGATTGCTGCTGTATCCACCACCACACCGTCGTGCTGCTGGATCTTCACCAACCTCTCCTTCCCCCTTGTTGGATCAAGAAGGAGGAGACGTCTTCCCAACCGTACATGTGTTGAACGCAGATGTGCCATCTGTTCGGCGCTAGGATCTCCGGTGATTTGGATCACGACGAGTACGACTCCCTCAACCCCGTTCTCTTGAACGCTTCCGCTCACGATCTACAAGGGTATGTAGATTCACTCCTCTCTCTCGTTTCTAGATGAACTCATTGATTGATCTTGGTGAAACATAGGAACTTTTTTATTTTCTACAACGTTCCCCAACACTTATATCATATTGTGATTGTTTACTTACATGCTAGTGTTACTTGTTTGTACTCAATACTCACTTGCAATTGTTAGGCTCACCTTCTTATTCCGCATTATTGCCTAAAGTTGCTAAGTAATAATTAAAATTTGTCATTGTACCTATT
>NC_041383.1:103808417-103850733 GCF_002162155.2 Triticum dicoccoides
CTATGCATCAGCCATTCGGCACGGTCATGGAAAAAATCTGGAGTGCAAACAAGGTCTTCAGAGCAGACAATGCTATCTGACGAAGCGCATGTCTTGCTGGTTACAGGTAGCTCCTCAGAGGAGGATTCAGAGACAGATGACCAGTCCTATTCCCCCCCCCCCCGAGGTGCATGCTCTAACTTGGCAATGTTATGTTGCTCACATCGTGCATATGGTATCTTGCATTGCTATGTCATTTGCTTAGTTTAGACATGCGTCGTGTGAATGCCACCTATTTAGTGTCTAATTACCATATATGTGAATTATGCAATGCCATCTTGTTACAAGACATTATATATGTGAATTATGCAATGTTATCTTGTTGCAAGGCATCATATATGTGAATTATGCAATGCCATGTTGTTTAGCCAAGCGTCATATATGTGAATTATATCATGCCCTCCTTTTTTTGTATTTCTCATTGCTTTTGTCGATAATGTTTGTATATTCAACTGCTCTTCCTGTGCATCAGCCATTTGAATTGGTGATGGAGAAATCTGGAGTGAAAACAAGGTCTTTAGAGCAGACAATGCTACCTGTTGAAGTAGATATTTTGCTGGTTACATATATCTCTTCAGAGGAGGATTCAGAGGCAGATGACTAGTCCTATTATCCCCTTGAAATTATGTCCTGCTATTCTGTTTGGTTAGACAACATAAATGTGAATTATTTCATGCCCTATTTTCTTCCATACTATCCATTGCACCAGTCTATCTTACAATGTCTGTACATTCAATTACTTTTCTTGTTTATCAGCCATTTCAATTGGAGGGTGATGGCAGTATCTGTGGGAGTAAAAACACGGTCTTCAGAAAAGATCGTGCTACATGTCGATGCAGATAGAACCACGGTTGTACTTGCCCAAGAACCAGCCCCACCACACATAACCCAGACTCACGCAGATTGTACCCCTACCCAGTTGGACAGAGAACCAGCTACACCCCTTCTAACCCCAACCCCAGAAGATAGTAACCTAGTTCCCATTGACACAGCACCGTCTCCACCACAGAGCACCCAAACACGAGCAGTTAGTAAGGAAACTGCAGTGCCCAAAGCACGAGCACCACCACTCCGAACCCCAAGTCAACGCTTAAAGCAGAAGAAGAATTGTTCTCAGGTCAGGTTCCATAGCCATTGTTCATACTACTTTGCTCTTGCATCACTGTATTTACTCATACCAACTAAATTTAAATTTGAAGGATGCAATTGAAACTCCAATGGCGCAACAGGTATGTTTTAAACCTGTTTATTTAACGTGTTTGCTGTTGTAACTTGTTCTATGTTGATTTCAGTTTCAATTGAATAAACAGTTATGTTCTCATGCCATGCACATTACAAGTGTTGTTCTTGTTGTGTAGTTTCCCACACTTATATTTTGTCTATGTTGCTTTGTCTTAAATAGATATGATTCGAACTGTATCTATCTTGATTTGGCAACATAAACTAGAATGATATAGACCATACAGTGACCATACTACATAGATATATGTTTGTTTCAGGTTGTTATCATCTCCACCTTACTACTGAACTGGTTTACCAAAATGAGTTTCATATACGACATTGTAAATCTGTGATGTGTTTGTTTATTTCTCTTTTAGAACACAGATAAAATATTGGAGAAGAGTACCCCGTTATGCAATGGTAAAGGAAGTAATGCAGATAAGGTTCAAGATAGTGAGACATCCCTGTTGGTCTCCAAGAAAGCTGATAAAACTATATTGAAGACACTGAGACAACCCCAAAGTCCTGTCATGATGTAGTGTTCGAGTTACTGGCTACTACTACTGGCACCAGCTCTTCGAACCCATTGCCTGAATCAGTTCTGCTTCTTGAGTCTCAACTTCAAGTTGAAATACATCGATCAGATGTTATGCGATAGGAAGCCGAAGGACTGAGGAAGACCCTGCAGAATTCAGATGCATACTTTCTGGTGCAACAGCAAGTGCTGGAGGATTTAAGCGCCAAACAAGAGAAAGTTAATAAGCTTGTTAAGCATCTTGCTAGCATTATGGGTACCCAGGATATTGTTTCTTGAGCTCTTCTGAAGTGGTTTCAGTTCTAGACTTGTTTTGCTGTGGCGTTTATATGCTGCTTTGTTCCCTATATTTGCAATAGTGGCAAACTTTGATGCCCAGTGGATGTAATATGTGTAATAGCCGTTATAGCCTAGCATAAGTTGCTTGCTTATTTATTTCCTTATTGTCTTGTTTATTTCTTTGCTTGTAGTCAGCGTAGTTCTTTTTCCGCGGTTTGCTAGTGGCCGCAATAACCTATTTTTAAAACTAGGCCACAATAACCATGGGCTACCTACGGGCCGTAGAAACAATGGGCCTTCTATGGGTCGAAGAAACAATGGGCCTTATACGGGTCATAGACACAATGGGTCTTCTACGGGCCGTATCATTAATGGGCCTTCTATGGGTTGTATCATCTATGGGCCTTCTACGGGCCGTATGATCGGTTGGCCAAACATGGGCCAATAATAGACCGCATTATGGTCGTAAACAGGCTATAGAGTTGGAATCATCCGTTCATGGGCTGACCATAACGGGCCGTCGTTAATCGTCCGTATTTGATGATGCTATGAAAACGGCCCAACGTATTAACAGGACACAAACGTGCCGACTGTAACCTCGGGCTGAATTTGGCCCACAAGCAGAAATTGACAGTGACGGCGCATAAGTAAACGAATGCTGGAAATGAGCCCAAGAATAAATGGGCCCTGAGAAGTCCTAAAGATAACATGGGATGGAAACGGCCCAACGGAATAACGGGCCGTTAATGGGTATAAAGTGATACACTGTTCATTACAGGCCAGTTTCACCACGGGCCGTTAATGGGTATAAAGTGATACACTGTTCATTACGGGCCAGTTTTACCACGGGCCATTAATGGGTGTAAAGTGATACACTGTTCATTATGGGCCAGTTTCACCACGGGCCTTTAATGAGTATAAAGTGATACACTGTTCATTATGGGCTAGTTTCACCATGGGCCGTTAATGGGCCAAGAGTTACAAAGGGCCTCATATGGGCCAAAAGATGTCATGGGCCATACATGGGGCAGAAGTTAAAACGGGCGAGAATCATATTGGACGGCCCAGATGACGCTACTGGGCCTAATTCAGATAGGTCGTAACAGGCCCTGGGTTAGCAGGCTGTAAATGGGCAATATGTGAACAGGCCATTAACAGGCTTTCCATGGGCCGACCCGCCACCATTTGACCAAGTCAAACGGGCCGACCTTTTCATAGGAATGGGCCTCTGTTGGGCTGTGCCACGTGTCGATGTGTCATAGGCGCCTTCTGTCCAATGAGGGGCTGACATCTGTCCCAACGGTGAGCGGACAAGTGTTTCCTCCAGCCAATGATGATTTTACAGGTGGAAAATCCAAATTGGTCGGGGCTGTTAACGGGTTATCGGATCCAAAACCGGACTCGGTAGCTTAACGGCGTTATGTTACGGTGGATGCCACGTGTCGGTCACCCTTGACAAATGCACTTTTGTGACGCGCGATTTATCGTCATGGAAGTGGACACTTCCGTGATGATAGTTTTGGTAATGTCATGGAACACTTCTACGACAGTACAGGTATGACTATCTTGATTCTGTCATAAAATCATCACGGATGTACATGCATGACAGAAAACGTGACCTAATGTGAGAAACACGTATCATCATGGAAGTGTATTTTTTTTGTAGTGATGGAGGACACCGCAATCCGATCATTTTGTGCAGCTCCACTAAAATCGAGCGGACCATCCCTGTTGCAAAGATATCCTGTCAGTGTGATTACAATAATAGTGGAACTAGATGATGAAACATAACACACACAAATAGAAGCCGATCACCTCTACGATCTCTCTTTAGGACTAACTACTTGTTGGAGAAGACTAGGCATGGAGTTGGATGAGGATAGCAAAACCAATCTCCCCGTTCTGCAGTCCCACGGAAATGTAAAAACATTTCCCGAATGACATATTGGCGGAACTGCACAAAACACTCTTAAGAAAAAAGTGATTTGTGCAGTTCACCAAAAGGTCGCAATAGCAACAAGGTGAAAACGGATAGCCCTGTTTGCAAAAGGAGGTAGAAAGGAAACAATTACTGCCGAATAACATGAGTTGAATACACATACGCCGACAAAAAAGAAGCATATTCCATGTAATAAGGGAAAGATAGCACATGGTGGTTTATCAAAAATGGTTTAAGGACGAGATTGCAAGATGGAAAGTACGTCGGCCGAGATACATTTTAAGCAAACAACTAAAGAAGATCCACATGTAGCAAGGTGGGAAGATGGGAAGTGGAGCAAGGCCGGAGGAAGCTATACCTGAGGTTCGTCGGGATGTTACTAGGAGGGCTTCGGCGGTCGGGATCTGCCCATACTGTGGCAGTGAGGAATTGGCGAAGGCCCTACCGTGCTGGAGCTTGGTCAGAGAGAACAGCGTGTGAGGGAGTCCTGGATAAGGGGGTATCCAGACAGCCGGACTATACACTTTAGCCGGACTGTTGGACTATGAAGATACAAGATAGGAGACTTCATCCCGTGTCCGGATGGGACTCTCCTTGGCGTGGAAGGCAAGCTTGGCGATTCGGATGTAGATCTCCTCCTCTGTAAACCGATTCTGTGTAACCCTAGCCCCCTCCGGTGTCTATATAAACTGGATGGTTTAGTCCGTAGGACAACAAAAATCATACCATAGGCTAGCTTCTAGGGTTTAGCCTCCCTGATCTCGTGGTAGATCAACTCTTGTAATACTCATATCATCAAGATCAATCAAGCAGGAAGTAGGGTATTACCTCCATCGAGAGGGCCCGAACCTGGGTAAACATTGTGTCCCCAGTCAACTGTTACCATTAGCCTTAGACGCACAGTTCGGGACCCCCTACCCGAGATCCGCCGGTTTTGACACCGACATTGGTGCTTTCATGAGAGTTCCTCTGTGTCGTTGCTACAAGGCTCGATGGCTTCTCCAACCTTCAACAATGCCTTCCTGGGTGAGACTTTTCCCCGGACAGATCTTCGTGTTCGGCAGCTTCGCACTGTGGGCCAACTCGCTTGGCCATCTAGAGCAGATCGATAGCTATGCCCCTGGCCATCAGGTCAGGTTTGGAAACCTAAACTACATTGCCGACATCTGCGGAGACTTGATCTTCGACGGATTCGGGCCCATGTTAGGAGCGCCGAACAATCACGACGTGCATGACCTAGATCTGCAGTCGGACAGCATTCGGAACATCGCACCTGCTATAGCTCCGGACTTCGTTCCAGAGCAGGTCGTGCCTTCCGAGGACGGGTGGATGGTACCCGCCCCGAAGGCCGCACACTCATCGTCGTTGGAGCCAAACATAGACTCCTCTCCTCAGGAAATCTGTACCTCCGGACCCCCGAACTCATCTCCGGTAGTGTGTTCCGGACCGCGCACATCCGCGCTCTAGTCATGGAGTTCGCCGCCGCGGATATCTTTCAGCACTCACCCTTCGGAGACGTGCTGAATTCATTAAGGTCTCTCTCTTTGTCAGGAGACTCCTGACAAACTATGTCCGGCTCGAGTGGGAAGCTGGCGACGAAGAAATTCATTACCCACCCACCACCCACTTAGTAGCCACGGTCGATGACTTAACCGACATGCTTAACTTCGACTCCGAAGTCATCGATGGTATAGACGACGATGCGGAGAAGAACAGGAACCACCGCCCAGAGGGCGCTGGACTACCACCTCTTCATATGATATATATATATATGGTGGATACTCCCAAAGAAACCAATGGCGATAAGGCAATGGGAGATAACCCCTCGGGGAAGAAAGCAAAACATGGGCGTCATCGGCGCCGCTCCAAGCCTCGCCACAACAATACCGGCACTGGAGAAAATCCAGATGGTGCCGAAGAGGAATACGATCCTGATCAACCCACCTTCGAGGAAGCCGAATAGGAACATGGGAAGGCTAGCCCAAACGAACAGGCGATAGACGGATACTTGGAGGATGATAACTATATGCCTCCCTCCGAAGACGAGGTGAGCCTCGGTGACGACGAATTCGGCGTACCAGAGGATCCCATAGAGCAGGAGCGCTTCAAGCGCAGGCTTATAGCCACTGCAAGAAGCCTGAAAAAGAAGGAGCAGTAGCTCCAAGCTGGCCAAGATCTCCTCATAGACAGACGGACTAAGGCCCGTGCAGCCGAAGAATACAGACTCGAGCGCCGAACAAAATACTACCCAAAGTGCAGGCTACTACCTCAATTCGAGGAGGCGGCACTAAAATTTAAATGCAGGCCTACACCCTGCCAACAGCACACTGCGACAAGGGGCTGTGCACAAGACCAGCATTACATACCAAACAGCAACATAGCAAGCACCCCAGACGCATCAGCGGACAAAAACAGAGTCTACAAACCTTGGTGCAACAAATATAAGCGTCCCAAGGCAAAAAATGGCGCCCAGGGAACGGCGATCAACACAGGAGCCCGTAATCCTCTACCCATTGAGCGGGAGAAGAGATTTCAACATCTTAATTCGGGCCCCTCCAGCTTGAACCACATACTTGACCGCCCATATCAAATTCACGGCACCCCAGGAGCGGCAGCCAATCACACCAATAGAGAATCTTGGATCATTAAACAAATCGGTAGGCCGGCGCCGGAAGGAGCATGAAGAAGCCCAGATTATCAAGTCTAGGGACAGATCACTCAAGGATCAGACCCACCAAAAAAACTCTTTTTAGAGTCATAAATAGGCATGACGGCCACCTAGGCCCTGCCACCCCGGAGATAGTCTCCGGATAGCCAAAAATGTCATACCAACTTTCAGTCTTACAGCTCTAGGGAGTAGCTATACAGCACCGCCAGGATACACTGCGACTCGATGCATTACCACCCAAGACCCATGTGATGAAGTCACAAATGCAGTCAAGACCGAGCTTCGCCTCGGCGCGGAAAAATATTCGGCTACTTATTCACTGAAGCAGCGAGTCACGGTTTTTTCAATCGAACTTAGATTTGACAGCCGAACTCCCGGACACCGACAAAGGAGTCCGAATTACTTCATGATACCCCAACCTAATCATAGCTCATACAAATCCTTCAGCATAAGCCGGACGGATCACAGCCACGGCTCAGCCACTGCTCACACACGCCTCTTAAGCATTATTTGCAGGTTTGCCCTCGCGCACAACTGGTCCGGCGACTTGGAAGCAGCTCGGACGCACACAGGGGGATCTCCACCCCACTTGAATACAATCCAGATATTCCTCCGGACTCGCGCACAGCCAACCACCGACCGGCCCCAATAGGTTCTGCCGTACCCATGCATAGACGTATTACTTAAATACAGCATGTAGAGTCATTTGACGCTTATCTGCTATTTCTCAATGACACTTTGTCATAATGGCATCCAATCATCGTGTTATGCCTTTGAACGTCAGGGGCTTCCTTGTACCCGTACTACCGTGACTAAAGTCCGAACACCTTCTCAGTTGTTCGGCACCCCGAACTTATAGCATTATATGCATCAGCTCCGAATCATGTCTTGGGTCATTGGTTGGGTTTGCCCGGCTCCCATGTTTTGGTACCTTACGTCCCGCAATATCGGCTAAGGTAGCGTTGGGAGAACTACTGCGATTGTGTCCCAGTTCTGCCGGACGAACACCTCAGTAGAGAAAGCCGAAAACCGACTGTCATGATAAGGCGAGAGCTGGTCAGCTGTTGGAGAGGTTGTAAACTCTTTAAGGATTTATTCTACATAAATGCCATAATAAAATGCAGCATGCGAAGGTTGCTCCACCGATCAGGCGCTATTAGAGCCCCCGTGCGCTTCCGAACACCAGGGGTTGCGCCTCCCATACTCGAATTCCTATGGCTAAGTGAGAGTAATTAATCCCTATAGTCCCATTGCCTGGTTCGCTGTGGTGAACACCTCCTTCATGGACCCAAGAATGGGATAAAGAGTGTTCAGGTTTATCCCGAACACCCCCGTAGTTCCTATGTGGGGGCAGAAGTCGATGACTGGCCAACTCTCAAGACTAACATATTAAATGGCCACGCAGGAATACAATTTACACATAGCAGGCACCTACATATAAGTGACTCTGTTTTGCCTTATAAAGGATAGCACATCTGCTTTTAGGGAAAAATAATGTCTTTCGTACATTCCTCGGCCACGAGGCAGGCGCCTTTCAGGACACCATCATAATATAGTCCGGGCTTGCGATGCTCCTTCCCCTCCGGCAGCCCCACAGTCTTAGTGTCAAGCTTCCCCCAGTGCACTTTCGCACGGGAAAATGCCATTCGTGCACCTTCTATGCAAATCGACCTCTTAATGACGTCCAGTCGAGGGCAGGCCCTCACAATCCGCTTCACGAGCCCAAAGAAACTACTCGGTATAGGCTCGACGGGCCACAGCCGGATAACCAAATCCTTCATGGCTAGTTCGGCCGCCTGATGCAGTTCGATCAGCTGTTTGGGCTGGTCGACAAATGGCACCGGATAGTTCGGCGCCAAATACTGCAACTAGAAGAGCTTCTCCGCAGTTTCCTTTTTCTTAGCTCGGCAGAATTGGGCATAGATATGCTGCGCGGCAAATCCACAAATGCCCCTGTAAAATCAGGATTCAATGGGTCACCATGAATATTCCCTACGAAAGCGTAAGGTGCTTTGAACAAAAAAAAATAAAACCCTTACCGGCCGCAACCTTCCGCACCTCCTGAATATCCTTCAGCGCAGCCTGGGCTTCCTCCCGAGCCTCATTCGTGGTCCAGAGAGCTTGGGCGAGTTCGGATTCTTTCAATGATAGACTCTGCTCCAAGCTCACGCTTCTCCCTACGGCCTCCAGAAGCTCTCATTCAGCTTCCACGACCCTCGCCTCGTGTTTCTCACGGAGAGCCTGCTCTGCGGCCGCTTTCTTTTCGGCCAAGGCAACAGCCTTCTTGAGTGCCTCAATTTTGGCATTTGCCCCTGGAGTGCGCGATATATATACTCTAAGATAGTCATAACTACTTTCTTGTGCTAAAACTTACTAAAAGCTTCAAAACATACCTCGTTTATCCTCCAGCTGCTTCTTCACTCGGCCGAGTTCCTCTTCAGCCTGCACCAAACTCTGCTTGAGTCCGGACACTTCCGCAGTATGAGAGGAGGCAGTCGTTGCAGACATCTTATTCATAAAATATATATGTCATTAGCTAAGTCTCCTGCGGACGGGAAGTTGATCCCTTGTCCAGTTCCTGTCCTCTATGAACAGTGTATCAGGGGCTACTATCTATACTATGACAGTCTTCTACACGTACCTCCAAGCCTTTTGTAAGCCTGATGTAGGATTCATTCAGTCTGCTCTTGGCGGCCTAAATCTTTTCTATCACCACACCCATAAGGGCGCGGTGTTCATCAATGATGGACGCACTTTCCAGTGTTGTCAACAGGCCGCCTGACACCTTTGGTTGGACGGAGGTTCCAGGCGGAGTAGGGTCGCCCCTCCAGTCAAGAGGGGTTGCCTGCCTGATCCCGGAGCCTTAAGGGCCTCAAGGACTGTGTCCGACTGCGGGCCGGATCCACGATCGCCCCCGCCGTCGACATTCATGGGAACCGCCGCTCCCACACGTCCGGCCCCCGAGGTATGCCCCCTGGCTCACGTCCCTTTTGGACGACACCTTGGTGTCACAGCCAGGCTCTGGGGAAGGGGCCTTGCGAGGTGTCTCACTCTCCAAGGCATCGGAACTCAACGAGTCCTCTGCTGAGGCCTGTTGGGCCGAAGACCTCGCCGGACTGTAAAAAGCACGGTGCGAATTAAAATACTACATTCTAGTAAATTCTGGATGCATGAATATGTTCAGATTTCGTGCACTTATGATTTTACCAAGGGCTGGGCCCTGGGATCCCCCTCCGGGCTACTGTCGGTAGCCGTGGTGGACACCTCGGGGAGGGATGTTCTTCCCCTCTTAGGCAAATCTGCCTCTAAGGATGAGGAGGTTGTCCTTTTCTTCCTCCCCCTCGTAGGGGACTCGGGCTCTTCTTCCTCCTCATCCTCTTCCTCCTCCTCGTTCTCTTCCTCCTCCTCATTCTCTCCAGAGGAGGGAGGGTCACTGGAGTCTTTGGACTTCGTGTACGAAGCACCGCGACAACGGAGACCGCTCGTGGTCTCCTTGGCCTTTTTGTTGGTCTCTTTCTTCGGCGCCTTGTAAGGCGCTGGGACCAGCATCTTCGTCAGAAGAGGTCCCGCCGGTTCTTCCGGCAGCGGGGCCGGACAATGAATCCGCTCCGCCACCTTCGTCATCCCTGAGGCAATCGTGGAAAGACACGTTAAAAAACATCTCCTTCGGGACATATCAATGAAACATGCGAATAGCCAAGATATGATGACGACTTACCGGACTGGCGGGGTGGGACAATTGGTACCCACGGTTTGCGGCCGAGTCCGGCCATGGTTTGTCGGACTTAAAGAGCACCTTCCAGATGTCCTTGTGTGAGGAGCCGAAAATCTCCCGCGGGGTCTGGTGCTCGGCCAGGTCGTACTCCCACAAGTCACAGCTTCTATGCTGGGAAGGAAGGATCAGGCGGACCAGCATCACCTGGACCACGTCAACAATCCTGATGGCCTTGTCCTCCATACCTTTGATGCGCGCCTAGATCATTGACAATTCATCGGATGAGGACCAGTTCACGCCCTTCTTGGGCCAGGATGTGAGCCGCAAAGGGGCTCCAGACTGAAACTCAGGAGCAGCGGCCCACTTTTTGCCACGCGGCTCAGTGATATAGAACCACTGTTGCTGCCACTCCTTGTTGGAGTCATTGAAAGTACCCGTCGGCCATGTGACCTTGGGCATCTTGCTCACCATGGCGCCTCCGCACTCGGCATGTTCGCCATTCACCACTTTGGGCTTCACGTTGAAGATCTTGAGCCATAGCCCGAAGTGCGGCGAGATACGGAGAAAGGCCTCGCACAAGACAATAAACGTCGAGATGTTGAGGAAAGAATTGGGGGATAGATCATGAAAATCAATCCTGTAGTAATACAAACATAAACCGCGGACGGACGGGTGTAGTGGAAATCCTAGTCCGGGGACGAAATGAGGGAGAAATACTACTCTCTCCCGAGACTTCGGAGTAGGGGTAATCTGTCCCTCTGCTGGAAGCCTGTGCGTGATAATCTCAGCCAGGTATCCGGCCTCCCGAAGCTTGGTAATGTTATCCTCTGTGACAGAGGAGGCCATCCACTTGCCTCCCGCTTTGGACATGATGTGGTCCTACGAAGAAGGTGAGAACTTGGGCGCTCGAGCTCAAGGGTGCCAGAACGGATGGGCAAAGGAGGAAGAAGGCGTGGGTGAAAACGGGAGATCTCTGTCCCTTTATAAAGGCGATGTAGACTGTACGCCTCCCCGCTTGCCTCTCAAAATCTCTTATCTTTCCAAGCGCCTCGATTGATGGCGCTGGTTGGGTTACCCATACCTGTATTGATGAAGATTCCGTGATAAGGGGACACGATCTCTGCTTTGACAAGATGTGCCAAAGAAACCGCCTCGCGATGTGTGCGGGAGCAGGTAGTAAAAACGGTTCGAATAAGTTACCAAGCCGTGGCGTGATGTTACACAGCAAAGAATTGTCAGCAGATCAGATTCGTGGATTATTATTCTCTCAACGGTGGTATATGGAATTTATATTCCAGAGCCGGACACGGTCCTTGTGTTTGGAATTTATTTTGAAGTATTCGGAGATGGAACCTGCCTCGCAATGCTGAAGACAATCTACGCGTCGGACTCATCATCATTGAAGCCTGGTTCAGGGGCTACTGAGGGAGTCCTGGATAAGGGGGAATCCAGATATCCGGACTATACACTTTAGCCAGACTGCTGGACTATGAAGATACAAGATAGGAGACTTCGTCCCGTGTCCGGATGGGACTCTCCTTGGTGTAGAAGGCAAGCTTGGCAATTTGGATGTAGATCTCCTCCTTTGTAAACCGACTCTGTGTAACCCTAGCCCCCTCCGGTGTCTATATAAACCGGAGGGTTTAGTCCGTAGGACAACAACAATCATACCATAGGCTAGATTCTATGGTTTAGCCTCTCTGATCTCGTGGTAGATCAACTCTTGTAATACTCATATCATCAAGATCAATCAAGCAAGAAGTAGGGTATTACCTCCATCGAGAGGGCCCGAACATGGGTAAACATCGTGTCCCCAGTCTCCTGTTACCATTACCCTTAGACGCACAGTTCGGGACCCCCTACCCGAGATCCACCGGTTTTGACACCGACATCGGGTACCGCAGATCGGGATGTGCTGCCTCAACACAGTCGAACGGAGAAACGATGCACATCCTCCCTTTCCGCCGGCGGACGGGATGCGTCTGCATCACCGACCAACGCTGAGAGAGAGAGGCCACCGTGGAGGGAGTCCTGGATTAGGGGGTCCTCGGACAGCCGGACAATATACTTTGGCCGGAATGTTGGACTATGAAGATAAAAGATTGAAGACTTCGTCCCGTGTCCAGATGGGACTCTCCTTTGCGTGGAAGGCAAGCTTGGCGATTCGGATGTCTAGATCTCCTTCAGTGTAACCGACCCTATGTAACCCTAACCCCCTCCAGTGTCTATATAAACCGGAGGGCTTAGTCCGTAGGACAACAACAATCATAATCATAGGCTAGCTTCTAGGGTTTAGCCTCTACGATCTCGTGGTAGATCAACTCTTGTAATAATCATATCATCAAGATCAATCAAGCAGGAAGTAGGGTATTACCTCCATCGAGAGGGCTCGAACCTGGGTAAACATCGTGTCCCCAGCCTCCTGTTACCATTAGCCTTAGACGCACAGTTTGGGAACCCCTACCCGAGATCCGACGGTTTTGACACCGGCATTGGTGCTTTCATTGAGAGTTCCACTGTGTCGTCACGGTAAGGTTTGATGGCTCGCCTCGTTGTCAAGGACAACATCACCTCTGTGGGATCCCTGGCCCTAGGCCAAACTGCCTGACTAGGCGGCTTCATCATGACCGCTCGATCGGTTGTCACACCGTCGATGACTTCTCGGGTCATCAAAAATAGCCTCCACATCAACTCGGAACTTGCCGAACAGATGGATCCGATGGAGCTCTCTTCCATGAATGAGCTCTTGGATCGCATCGCCACTCTGGGTGTCTACGGACTATTATCGGATTGGGCTTAAACCCAACCAATGGGAGATTAACTCTCCGTTGGCCACCCATCAGATAGCGGTAGTGGAAGAGCAACACATTGATTCTCCCTCTATTTTGAGGATGAATAATGTCCGGATTTCTGAGCTCTTCGAGCCGAATACCCGTTTGCGGGAGGACATGACCTAAACCCTGAACTTAGAATCGAGCGGCGGGCCAGAAAAATTGGGCAACATCCCGGAGCCCGAGCTGCCAAGCTCGGAAGCTTCTCTGCCCCTGGGTCTCAGATCGGGTCAGGGCTTGGACTTAAATCTACCCAACCACCCAGATACAAGCAATCTTTCCCACATCAGACAAGAGCCCCAAGGGACAGTACATCACTTCTGAGCCAGATTCCTCCTTGTAATTAACAAGGTTAAGGACTGTCGCGAGGAAGAAGCAATCTCATTCTTTTGGAAAAATTGCACAGACAAGGGAATCCTCAACGCCATAAGTCGCCATGACATAGTACACTTTGCTGACTTGGCGGCCATAGTACAAAAGTACTGTGCGATGGAAAGCGCCTGGAAAATGCAAACAAAATTCTGGGACCCTCCGGCTCTCACTAAACCCTTCATCTGAACTAAAAGGGTAAACTCTCGCAAGTCACCCGATTCAATTAGCAAAAAAACAAGGCCCGCTGCAGGGCGTGGAACCGTATTGGAGGAATGGCTCAATGGGCCATGCAAAATTCATAGCACACTGGATACCATACCAACACATAGCCTTAGAGCATGTTGGATACTCCGGCAGGTAGCGAAGAGCAGCGAGGATCTCCTCATCAACCATACCGCAGAGTAACATCCCGCCGAATATAACAATACGGTACTGATAGTCTTCCAGACTTTCGCCTCAAATAATAGGCATAAGCGAGCACTCCGCAGCCTCACCGAAGTCTGCCATGTTGCAGCAATAAATCCATCGAATGACACGGCTATAACTTTCAATGCCAGTGATGAACCTCAATTCCGAACATTTCGGGCACCAGCCGCTTTGGTCCTTAGTCCAATCGTGGATGGCTTCCCGCTTACTAAAGTGCTCATGGACGGCGGCAATGGATTAAACCTCATCTACAAGCAGACCCTCAACAAGATGGAAATAGACAAGAGCCACATTGAGAGAAGCAGCACAACCTTCAGGGGAATCATCCCTAGTCATGAGGCACGATTTGCGGGAAAAATCACACTAGATGTGGTATTCGGCACACCAAAGAATTATAGGTCCTAATAAATCACATTCCAAGTGGCCCCGTTCAATAGCGGATACCACGCCCTTTTAGGGCGGGATGCATTCACGAGCTTTCAAGCTTTACGCCATTACGGGTACATGAAGCTCAAAATGCCCGGGCCCAATGTAATCATCACTCTAGCTAGTGATCCGGACGTGGCACTCCGCACTGAAAATAAAACCACCACACTGGCCCTTGAGGCACTATCCGAAGCCCTGGCGGCTGAAGAACTAACCATGCTGCGCTCCAAAGTGGACAGGGATGACGTGATACTCGACAAATGACCCAAGTCCACCTCTTTCAAACCAGCGGACGAGATAGTCAAATTCCAGGTCCACCCGATGGACCCTACAAAAACAGCATCCATTGGGCACAGCTAAACCCCACAACAGACGCCGCACTGCGAGAGTTCCTGCGCGAGAATTGGGACATCTTCGCCTGGCATCCTTCAGACATGCCAGGCATCCCATGCAGGCTGGCCGAACATAACCTAAACATACTGAAGGGATACAAGCCGGTCAAGCAGACTCTTCAGCGTTTCTCAGAACCTAAACAACAAACCATGGGAGAAGAGCTATCCAAGTTACTCGAGGCCGGATTCACCAGAGATATAAAACATCCGGATTGGCTAGCAAACCTGCTGATGGTACCAAAGAAGGACAAATCATGGCGCCTATATGTCGATTTCAAGGACCTCAATAAGGCTTGCCCCAAGGATCCCTTCCCCCTCCCCCGCATTGATCAAATCATCGATGCTACCGCAGGACACGACTCATTTGCTTCCTTAACGCATACTCCGGATACCATCAAATAAAGATGGCGGAGTCCAACCAAGCCGCAAGAGCATTCATCACACCATATGGCCCCTTCCATTTCAACACCATGCCTTTCGGGCTCAAAAACACCGGCGCAACCTATCAACGCATGATTCAGACATGCCTGGAGAAACAAATCGGCAAAACGGTGGAGGCATACATGGACAACGTGGTCATCAAAACAAGACACGTCGAATCTTTAATAGATGACTTGAGACTCACGTTCGACAACCTCCAAACATATGACGTCAAGCTTAAACCAGAAAAATGTGTTTTCGGCGTACCCGCCGGGAAGTTGCTAGGCTTCATCGTTTCCAATAGAGGAATTGAAGCAAATCTGGCAAAAATCTGAGCTCTGTCACAGTTGGCTACCCCAACAGACGTCAAGCAAATCCAAAAGTTAACTGGATGTGTGGCTGCCTTAAGCCGCTTTATCTCCCGATTGGGAGAAAAGACACTACCTCTTTATCGCCTTCTTCGACTCACTGAACACTTCGAGTGGACGGATGCGGCCACAGCCGGACTGGAAGAAATAAAGGCCCTCTTGGCCAGCAATCCAATCCTGGCCGCGCCAAATACTGGTGAACCCATGTTGTTATACATAGCTGCAACACACCAGGTTTTAAACGCAGTGCTTATCATCGAACGAGAAACGGGCGGACATAAGTTCCCGCTTCGGAAGCCGGTATACTACATGTCCACTGTCCTCACTCCAGGCAAGTCCTGGTACCCACACTATCAAAAGATAGCATACGCGGTCTTCATGGCATCCTGTAAACTACGACACTACTTTCAAGAGTGTTCGATCACGGTGGCCTCTGAAGTACCACTCAATGACATAATAAATAACCGCGACGCCACGGGCCGGATTGCTAAATGGGCTATCGATCTCCTTCCGTTCGACATAACATACAAACCACGGCGAGCCATTAGGTCGCAAGTACTGGCTGACTTCGTCGCCGAATGGACAGAGGTCGAACTCCCTAAAGAGTACGGCGCATACTCCAATTGGATCATGCACTTCGACGGCTCCAAAATGTTGGCCGGATTGGGAGCGGGTGTTGTCCTGACATCCCCCACCGGAGACACGGTCCAATATGTACTCCAAATACTATACACAGACTCCAACAATGCAGCCGAATATGAGGCTTTGTTCCATCGTCTTCGGATGGCAGTCTCCATGGGCATCCAACGCCTAGAAGTGTGAGGGGATTAGAACCTCGTGATGTCTCAGATAAGTGGATACTTTGATGCCAAGGATCCAAAAATGGCGGCTTACCGTAATGCCGTCCTCAAAATGTCAGCTCGGTTCAAGGGGCTCGAATTCCATCATGTGGTTCAAGAAAACAATCAAGCGGCAGATATCCTCGCCCGCATCGGCGCCAAGCGCGACCTTGTCCCACCTAATATCTTCTTGGAAAGGCTGTTCAAGCCATCCGTGGTGTGGCAAGGGGAAACCGGCAATACTAGTCCGGATCCGGCCACAACCCCAGATACTGAGCACACTGACATAATCGGAGGCTCCGCCACCGAAATAACACCTTCAGCCCATGTAATCATGGTTGTCATCGCCCCGTGGACCGAGCCCTTCTTAGCATACCTAAATAGGCAAGAGCTCCCCAAGGACCAAAATGAGGCACGTTGCATTGTGAGGCGCTCCAAAGCCTATAAATTCCACAAGGGAGAGTGTCAGTATCAAAACCGGCGGATCTCGGGTAGGGGGTCCCGAACTGTGCATTTAAGGGTAGTGGTAACAGGAGGCTGGGGACACGATGTTTACCCAGGTTCAGGCCCTCTCGATGGAGGTAATACCCTACTTCCTGCTTGATTGATCTTGATGATATGAATATTACAAGAGTTGATCTACCACGACATTAGAGAGGCTAAACCCTAGAAGCTAGCCTATGGTATGATTGTTGTTGTTTTCTACGGACTAAACCCTCCGGTTTATAGAGACACCGGAGGGGGCTAGGGTTACACAGAGTCAGTTCACAGAGAAGGACATCTATATCCGAATCGCCAAGCTTGCCTTCCACGCCAAGGAGAGTCCCACCCGGACACGGGATGAAGTCTTCAATCTGGTATCTTCATAGTCCAACAGTCCGGCCAAAGTATATAGTCCGGCTCTCGGGATACCCCCTTATCCAGGACTCCCTCAGTAGCCCCTGAACCAGGCTTCAATGATGATGAGTCCGGCGTGTAGATTGTCTTCGGCCTTGCGAGGAGGGTTCTATCCCTGAATACTCCAAGGTAAATTCCGAACACAAGGACCGTGTCCGGCTCTGCAAGATAAATTCCATATACTACCATAGAGAGAATAATAATCCACGAATCTAATCTGCTGACAACTCTTCAAAAAGTGACATCATGCCATGGTCCGGTTTTTATTCGAACCGTTTTTACAACCTGCTACCGCACACATCACGAGGCGGTTTTCTTGGCACCTCTTGTCAAAGCAGAGATCGTGTCCCTCTTACTACGGGATCCTCATCAATACGGGTATGGGTAACCCAACCGTGCATGTTGGCATGACTCCATGTTTTTAGGCAAGTCCCAAATGGTTATGCTGGGGACGCTTGATATTCTCCCCCCTTTATAAAGGAGTTGAGGCCTACCCATCTATCTCCATGCTCGCGCCTCTCGCACCCTGAGTTCCAACACCCAAAGCTCGAGCCTAAGCACCCCGGATCTTCGATCATGTCCAGATCCAACCATCAAGGCCAGTGGATGGCTTCCTCTATCACAAAGGAGGATATTGCGAAGCTCAGGGAGGCCGGGTATTTGACCGCCGATGTCAAGCACAGGCTTCCTGCTCCCGAACAGGTTATCCCCACCACCGAGCCCAATGAGAGTGTCGTATTTGTCTCCCACTTCCTCCGGAGCTTGGGTCTTACTCTTGACCCCTTCGTGAGGGGGCTCATGTTCTACTACGGGCTAGATTTCCACGATCTAGCTCCGGATTCCATCCTCCACATCTCATCGTTTATCGTCGTGTGTGAAGCCTTCCTCCTCATTACCCCCCACTTCATCTTATGGCTCAAGACTTTCAATGTGAAGCCGAAAATGATTGAGGGGCGACACGCAGAGTGCGGAGGCGCCATAATAAGCAGGAACGCTGATGCCCCGTGGCCCGAAGGCTCCTTCCCGGAGGTATCTGATTTATGGCAACCGATGTGGTTCTATGTCACAGCTCCTCGAGGCTCAAAGTGGGCGGCCGTGCCCGCCTTCCGCTTGGGCCCTCCACCTCAACTGGCGTCGTGGGCCAACGTGGGACTGAACTGGGGGCCTGAGAACGATGTACCAATGCTACAAAGCCGCATTTGGGAGATCCTCGAGAGGGACATTATTCTTTTCAAAATAATCCAGGTAATGCTAGTTCGGCGGGCCCTGCCGTGCAAACGTTGGCCTCTCCGTATGTGGGAGTTCAATCCAGAAGGCTCGCGAACCATTCACCACTTCTTCGGCATGACGCCCGAAGGGATGTATAAGTTGTTCTTCGGACCACGAATAAAGTGTCCAGACACCACCGAGGACGGGCCTGAGCTGCAATCGCCTAGATACCCAAGTAAGTAACCCTATAACCAAACACTTTGCTTATATTCATACATTGTTCCGAATACTGTCCGCGACCAGGATTGGCTTAGTAAGGCGGAGAGGATCAGGTGTCCAGCCCCGCTTCCCGAAGGCTCGCCTGGTCTGGCAATGGCTAGGATTCTTAAACGGACGCTAAGTCAAGTGCCACCGGAGAAGGATGAAGGGAAGAGTGGGGAGGCCAAGAGTGGGCCTCACACATTGTGCATCTGAACCGGGGGAATTAATGTCTCCACGGAGGAGGAGAACTGGGGAGGCGAATCTGAGGTTTTCTCCCCCCGCGGGAAGAAGAGGACCGCTTCCAAAGACTTGGAAACGGGGGCGCCCAAACAAGGGAAGAAAACTTCACCAAAGAGCCCTGCCCCGAAGGGCGTTCTTACCTCACCGTGCCTGCTAATGATCCAGCCCTCCACCAAGCTGTAAGTTTAATAAACAAGAAGCTTATTGCTTTTTTCCTCTGAGAGTAATAACCGGGACCTATTTTTTGCAGTGCGGCTAGCAGTTCATCTCAACAAGGTTCGTCCTCGGGGGATCTTCTTCCGGAGATGATGGAGAGTGAAACCCGACCTACCTCTCTGCCCCGTGAGGCGGGCGACCCTGAGGTATCATCACGGAGGAGTCCAGATCCAATGGGGCCGGAAGCTAACACTTCGGCCACCCCGAGCCCAGCATGTTATGCTCCTGTGGCGGACAATGAAAAGGGTCCGGAAGAGTCCGGTGCCCGGCCGAACATACTGACGGGCCTCCTGGAGTCAGCTGCTCTCTCGGAGAATCACCGTACACTAATGGGTACGGTGTTGGAGAAAATTTCCTCCGCCACAAGCGGATTAAATGAAGCTTTTAGGAGCTTGCTCAAAGGTTTTGAGGTAAGCAGATACGCCGTTTTGGTTGCACTGCATGCGATAGATGTGCTTTGTATAGATAGTAGCCCCTGAGACTTTGGTTGCCAGCCAATGGCAGCGAACGGAGGATCACAATCCCAGGTAATAATCGCACTTGTGTTGATGTGCATGTTGCTAAGGGTCCGGCGATAGACCGGAATGCTGAGCTGGCCGAACTAAGGCGACAAATTGATGTGGTGGATACTGACGTCACGCTTATAAATAAGCAGATTGATGAGTCACAGAGTATGTGCTCGTTTTCCTTATTTTCTTTAAGAGATTGTAAGGAGTTTGTAATAGTAATATGATGTGATGTGGCTGCAGGCGGAGCTGCTGCCATTGAGGCCCTGAGGGCGGAGCTTGCTCTAGCCAAGGAACAAGCCCGGGTCAGCAATGCGGCTGCTCTAAAGGCGTCCGAAGACTTGAAAGCCGAACAGGACGCTCATCTTTGAAGCGAAGAAAAAATAGTCGAGATGGCTGTGGAGCTGAGGGACGCCGCCGGCCGGTATGAGCTTCTCGAGAAGGAGAATCAGGAAAAGGCGGCTGACCTAAAGAAGGCGCTGGATTCGCCTAAAGAGACGCGCTCTAAAATTGGAGACGCGCGGGGGGAACTTCGACAAGCTGGAGAAATCGCGGCTGGAAATCCTTATTTGTTGCGGATGAAGTTTTTAGATCCAAAATATGCTCCGTTGGATAAGCTATGGAGTGCTGCAGATGAGTATGTGGACTTGGCGAAGAGTGCGGCTGATGCGACCAATTTGTTCAAGGACCATGAAGATAACAAAGAAGAAAGGTTGTTCTGGTCGCAATTTAATGCCCCAGCGCGCTCCTTACCCTTGAGTGAGAAGATGGCCGCTATAGCCGAGCTCCATAGGTTGTCCGGCCTTGCAATGAGATCTATAATAGACCATCTGTGGCCGAAGGGGCCGAAGCCGGACAATTACTTCGGTTTGGTGCAACAATTATTTGGCGCCAGAGCGAGAATAGATGCCGAGAAGAGGTCGGATTGCATAGAGGGTGCGCGGATGGCTCTTGCCCATGTGAAGACATACTGGGCGGACATGGAGGCCACCAACATTGCAACCCAGGGTCCGGCAGGAAGCCAAGACCCAGCCGAGCACTATTTTGAGCAGGTCATAGAAGGTGCCCGTAGAATAGAGGCTCAGTGCTCAAAGAATGTCATGTTTGAGTGACGATTTTATTAATTGTAAACAATTATGTGTTTAATTATAGAGGCTGTTTTTTATACTTTTGCGTGAAAGTATTATAATGTCTCCTGTGCGGCTGTTTATCTATGCATATAACGTGAAAGTTAGCAGTCATTGGCTTCAGCCCCCACGCACATAATGCGGGGGTGTTCGAGAAAATATGCGTGAACACACTTGATCCAATGTCTTGGTCTGTTAAGGAGGTGATCACACGTTGAACCAGGCAACAGGACTATATAGTTGTAACACTTTTCACTTAGGCGTAGGAGTTTGAAAGGTGGGGCTACTATGTAGCCGCTGATACTTCCGTGAGCGTCCGGATATGGTGCGCGTACTTGACCGAGAGACCGGTCCTTCGTTAATGCGGAGGAATCCTATAGATTCCGATGAGTCCTCGAGTGGTTGACCAGTCTCTCGCTGTATCATGACAGTCAGTTTTCGGCTTTCTCTACTGAGGTGCTCATCCGAAATAACCAGGGCACAATCGCAGTAGTTCTCCTTTGGCCGCCTTAGCCGATAGAACGGAACGTAAGGTAGCAAACCCAGGAGCCGGGCGAACCCAACATTTGATCAAAGACATGATTTGAAGTTGATGCATATAAGGCCAAACTCGTGACGCCGAACACTCCCAAAGGTATTCGGACTTTATAACATATATTGGGCTGAGTAATGCCCTTGACCCTGTAATTCTAGGTACGTGCATTGATCTGTCGTGGCAAAAAGCCTATAACGCCAGTATCGCTTATAGGTGTATGAAATACCCATGGGATGTCGAGCAACAAAAGACAGTAAAGAAGGTTTACGCAGGGGCTTAATCTAAAGAGAAACATGTGGGCGGGGCCCTGCTGCACGTCTACGCCTTTGTCTCCATTGTGTCGTATCCTGGAAGGGTGTCACATTGGTAGTGTCTGTAGGAACGAAAACTCGTGAAGAAAAAGAGTAAGTGTGCGAAAAGTTAGTTATGCTCGATGGATGTTCGAGATATTTGCCTATTAATGAGGCAAGCCAAATTGTGGGCTTTGTTACATGTTTGCAGCCCCTCACATTATTTATGGGGACACATGTACAGCACCTAGCTCAGGTTTATCCGAGCCATTGTGAAAAATGGTGTACTGGACTCGTCTAACCGTGTCTGTGGTCTTGACGACCGGTCATGCGTTTCGATGGGAGAGGCCGCCTAGAGTCCGGTAGCGGGAGCTGCCGCATACTGCTCTGTGTTTCCGTTGACCGTTATGACGCCACGTGGACCGGGCATCTTGAGTTTAAGGTAGGCGTAGTTCGTTATTGCGTTAAAGCAAGCGAAGGTCATTCTTCCAAGCAATGCATGATAATAGCTGCTGAAGGGAGTGATGTTGAAGAGTAAGTTCTCGCTTCTGAATTTGTCGGGAGAACCGATTGTCACTTCTAATACGAGGGATCCCCCGCAGTGGGCTATGACGCCTGGAATCGCTCCATTGAAGGTGGCGTTATTTTGACTTATTCTGGATGGGTCTACCCCCATCTTCCGGATGGTGTCTTGATATATCAGATTAAGACTACTGCCGCTGTTCATTAGGACGCGAGTAAGATGGTATCCATCAATTATTGGGTCGAGCACCAAGGCAGCCGATCCTCCGTGTCGGATACTGGCTGGGTAGTCCCTGTGATCAAAAGTGACCGGGCAAGTCGCCCAGGGATTGAATTGGGGGGCTACGAACTCTGCATAAGTTATGTGTACCATGTTTACCATTTTGACTTCCAGTGGGAATTTTTCTGGCCCCCGGTGTTCGGCTGGCGAGGTTCGCCCTCATCTTTGCTTGGTGTTTGGCTTCCCTTGTGTTCGGCGTTTAACTTGTCGGCCTGCTTGAAGACCCAACATTCTCGGTGGGTTTGATTTGCAGGTTTGTCGAAAGTGCCATGGATTTGGCATAATCTGTCCAGGACTTTATTCAGGCCAGATGGTCCCTCTTTACTGCCCTTAAATGGCTTCTTTCCTTGACCAGGTCGAGAGCCCCTGAATCCGGCGTTGACCGCCGTGTTGTCCGGACTATCGTTATTCTGACGTTTGTGCTTAGTGCGTCATGGCTTCCCGTTGCCATCTCGAATTTCGGATGTGCCTGGGTCGCTGGTGCCTCTACGGGCCAACCAACTGTCCTCGCCCGCATAAAATCGGGTCATAAGGCTTGTTAAGGCTGCCATCGTTCTCGGCTTTTCTTGTTCGAAGTGTCTGGCAAGCCACTCGTCTCGGATACTGTGTTTGAAGTCCGCTAAGGCTTCGGCATCCGGACAGTCGATGATTTGATTCTTCTTAGTGAGGAATCTGTTCCAAAGCTTGCGGGCTGACTCTCCGGGCTGCTGTATTATGTGACTTAAATCGTCAGCATCCGGAAGCCGGACATAGGTTCCTTGAAAGTTGGCCCTGAAAGCATCCTCAAGTTCCTCCCAACTTCCAATTGAGTTTTCGGGGAGGCTTTTCAGCCAATGACGAGCTGGTCCTTTTAACGAGGGGGAGGTATTTGATGGCGTGGAGGTCATCCCCATGACCCATGTGTATGTGAAGGATAAAATCTTCAATCCACACCCCAGGGTCCGTCATTCCGTCGTATGACTCTATATTCACGGGTTTGAATCCCTGTGGAAATTCATGATCCAGCACCTCATCAGTGAAGCACAGGGGGTGCACAGCCCCTCTGTATCTGGCCGTGTCACGGCATGTTGTCGGCTGTTGTTGCTCTGGTATTCGATCAGTATGATCATTGTGGTGATCATAATCCCACGTCGGAGCACGTCCTCTGGACCCAAATATGGATCTGGCCGCACTGGCCTTTTTGTCCAGGAGCTTTCGTAAGTCATGTGCGGTATTGGTGGCTGCTCTATCACGGCCATGAGGTGGTTGGTCCGGCTGAGTAGCCGTATTGTTTTTTGGCCGAACGGGCGCTGCGGCTTCATCGTCGAATTCGGGTAGCAGTTTGCGCTTTGGGTAGCTCTTTGTCTGGCGATCGTCGCCACATTTCCCTTCGGTGTCCAGCACCTTATTCCATCTTCGGTTGAGCGTATCCTGCACGGCCTTAAGCCTTTGCTTCTGTTTCTTCAGGCTCCGCGCTATGGCCAGGAGTTTTCTGCGGAGGTTATCTTGTTCCGAACGTTCTTCCGGGATGATGAACGCATCGTCAACCGGACTGTTCTCCTCTTTCGAGGTACTATGATGAGTTCGGCCCTCTGGATTTCTGTGATCGAGTGTCTGCTCCGGGCTGTGTTCGGCATGACCTGGCTTATCCTGCTCCATCGCTGGTCCCTATGGTTGTTGTTGCCTTTGGAGTCAACCGGAGTGTCATCCTGTTTTGGGTTGTTATCGCTATTTTTACTGTGAATGGACTTAAGGCGGCGCCTGCGCCGTTGTTTTTGCTTTTGTCCGGGGGGTTTATCCTCCGTTGTGTCATTTTTGTCACCATTGTCTTCTTTAGGCGTGTCCACCATATAGACGTCGTGTGATGAAGTGGTTGTCCAGCGCCCCTTCGGCGGTGGTTCCAGATCGTCCCCTGCATCAACGTCCATACCGTCGATGTTATTGGGGTCGAAGTCAAGCATGTCTGTTAGGTCATCGACAGTGGCTACAAAGTGGGTGGTGGGTGGGTTGCGATTTTCTTTGTCCTCCGTATCCCACACGGGCCGGACATAGTTCGGCCAGGAGTCTCCTAACAGAGAGAGAGAGACCTTAATGAATTCAGCACGTCTCCGAAGGGTGAGTGCTGAAAGATATCCGCGGCGATGAACTCCATAACCGGAGCCCAGTTAGACTCGATGGGCATGGATGCGTGCGGTCCGGAACACACGACCGGAGATGAGTCTGGGGGTCCGGAGATACAGATCCCTTTAGGAGAGGAGTCTATGTTCGGCTTCAACACCGAGGAGCATGCGGCCTCTGGGGCGGGGTCCATCCACCCGTCCTCGGAAGGCACGACCTGCTCTGGAACAAAGTCCGGAGCCGTAGCAGGTGCGATATTCCGAATACTTTCCGTCGGCAGATCGAGGTCATGCATGTCGTGATTGTTCGGCGCTCCTGACACGGGCTCGAATCCGTCGAAGATCAAGTCTCCGCGGATGTCGGCAGTGTAGTTTAGGTTTCCAAACCTGTCCTGATGGCCAGGGGTGTAGCTATCGATCTGCTCCAAATGGCCAAGCGAGTTGGCCCACAGTGAGAAGCCGCTGAACATGAAGATCTGTCCGGGAAGGAAGGTCTCACCCAGGACGGCGTGGTTGAAGATTAGAGAAGCCATCTAGCCTTACAGCAACGACACAGAGGAACTCTCAATAAAAGCACCAATGTCGGTGTCAAAACTGGCGGATCTCGGGTAGGGGGTCCCAAACTCTGTGTCTAAGGCTAATGGTAATAGGAGGCTGGGGACACGATGTTTACCCAGGTTCGGGCCCTCTCGATGGAGGTAATACCCTACTTCCTGCTTGATTCATCTTGATGATATGAATATTACAAGAGTTGATCTACCACGAGATTAAAGAGGCTAGACCCTAGAAGCTAGCTCATGGTATGATTGTTGTTGTTTTCTACGGACTAAACCCTCCGGTTTATATAGACACCAGAGGGGGCTAGGGTTACACAGAGTCGGTTCATAGAGAAGGAGATCTACATCCGAATCACCAAGCTTGCCTTCCACGCCAAGGAGAGTTCCATCCGGACACGGGACGAAGTCTTCAATCTTGTATCTTCATAGTCCAACAGTCCGGCCAAAGTATATAGTCCGGCTGTCCGGATACCCCCTTATCCAGGACTCCCTCAGAGAGCTTTATAAGAAAAGCGCCACCGGAGTGCTCCAAAGATGCATCTCCGAAGAGGAAGGGCAGCAGCTCTTGGCCGAAATCCATGCCGGACTCGGCGGCCACCACGCCACAGCTCGGGCACTTGTAAGAAAGGCCTTCCGTACAGGTTTTTACTTGCCGACAGCCCGAGCAGATGCACAGGTCTTTGTCCAACATTGCGTCGGTTGCCAACTTTTCACCAATCAGAGCCATATGCCCCCTACCGCTCTCCAAACAATCCCCACAACTTGGCCCTTCGCGGTCTGGGGGCTTGATATGATCGGACCCCTTAAAGGGGGAAGCCATAAGAAAAAATACTTATTGGTCATGGTGGGCAAGTTCACCAAATGGATAGAAGTCAAACCAGTTAAATCGGCCGAATCTGGACCAGTGATAGACTTCATTTCAGGGGTTGTGCACCGTTACGGTGTCCCCCACAGCATCATCACTCACAATGGATCAAACTTCACAGCTGATGAGGTGAAAGCTTGGTGCGGCCATATGGGCATTAAGATCGATTACACCTCTGTCTATCACCCCCAAACAAACGGTCAATTCGAACGCGCAAATGGTCTTATCATGAGCAGCATCAAACCCAGACTAGTGCGGTCCTTGAAGGAATCAAATACACACTTGGTTGAGGAGCTCGACTCCGTACTATGTGGGCTGTGGACCACGCCAAATCGCACTACCGGATACATACCATTCTTTATGGTGTATGGCGCATAGGCGTTATTGCCTTGCGATATTATGCATGACTCACCCCGGGTGCACATGTATGAAGAGAGAGAAGCCGAGCTCGATCGGCAGGACAATCTAGATGCCCTGGAGGAGGAGCGCGATGTAGCAAAAGCCCGTTCCGCATTCTATCAGCAGCAGGCTCGAAGGTATCAAAGCAGAGAAGTGCGAGCCAAAACTTACAATATTGGTGAACTCGTTCTATGCTTACCGGAGAAGAAAAAGGACAAGCTCAAGCCCAAGTGGGAGGGTCCCTTCATCATTGATAAAGTTCTCACCGGAGGAGCGTACCGCCTGCGTGATGCATCGGATAATCGATTAGAGCCGAACCCATGGAATGCGGCCAGACTCCAAAGATTCTACGCCTAACCGCTGAACTCTGTGTTTGTCTCCTTACCTCCGCCCCTTTTATATTATATCCTCTCTCTTTTTTCTTCTTCCTTTTTTATATAGCTCTAGATGGCTTAAAGTGTGACACGTTTACAGAATTTCGACACGCTATGCGCGCTACTTATACCTAGGAGCTTCTTATACAGAAGCTTAATATAACTATTTTCCAGGCTTCATGCCCAGTGCATATGTGTAACTTCTCCATATGTGCCCTTTTTCGCCATTATATGCATCGATATGACTTAAGTTTTGGCCAAGCTGGGTTGCTTGGCTCTTGTGTTTATGCCCTACGTTCCCCTTAATTCGGCTAGGGCATAAGGGGAGCACCTCTACGATTGTTACTGCCGGGTCAGCCGGATGTGTACCTCAGACTGGGTGAAGCCGAAAGCTAGCATTCTTAAGGGAATATTTGGTCAGTGAACAAAAGATGTTTTTTATCTATTACAACATAAATCCCCAGATATTTTGTATCTTGCTCTCTGTTCGCAGCTCAGATATGCACATTAATGCATGCGTAACCAGGGAAAGGAACCCTTAACGGAACTATTCTCTGTGGAAGATGTTTCTTACTATCCATGTAATATAACATAACTAGTTGGGTACTTGTCTGTTCAAGCACTTATGACCCCTACACCTGGTTTCCACGCGTACCCTGGTTTTACGTAACTGAGCGGGTATTTGGATACACTTCAGACTGTCGGGTCCGGAGGCTGAAGCGAAAAGGTCCGCCAAGACAAATGATTTACAATCCGTCTAGGGACTACATACGTCCACTGAAGTACATAGTCACTTGGACTGGCTAAATTCTTCTTCTATACCATCCAACAGGCTGTCTAGCTTACAATCCTGTTGGGAATACTTTGCGGCTAATCCTACTTGGTCATATACCAGACTTACGGGGATCTCTTGCCCATTTGGTCCTACAGGTCCGACCTTGGCCATATGGTTTGGGTTAGCCTTGGCGTATCGCATCTTCATCATGGCCCAGGCTTCCCTTGCACCTTGTCGGCAGACCGATATCTTCCATAATCGGAAGCGCCGCCGTGCTCCCTTTGAGCATCTCCACAAGCTTCCCCATGCCTCCTGGCAGGGAAGCGGATGGGCACAAGGCCTGGGAAATACCCTACATCACCTGCCGAACTCGTTCATGCAGTTGTGAAATATCTTGCAGCAGATCGCCTGCGGATCTGGCCATCTCCTCTTCAGGACGGCCTGTCAGCATACCTACAGACATAAGTCTGTTACCTCGTTTCTTCGCCAAACTGTATAACAGTTCATTTAAAGAACCTACCATAAATGTCGCGTCGAAGGCTCCTATTCTCCTTCCCAGAGTCAGCAAGCTGGGCCCGAACATCTGCTAATTCGACGCCCAGTCGGATATTGGTATCTTGGAGATCATTTTTCTCTCGCCTAACCTGTGTAAGCATGCGCTCGCCAGCCATTAGCTGTCTTCGAGCTTGCGGCTCATCCTCTCATACGATCTCCGGATTCTCTCCGGGATTGTCTGCAGAATCTAATGTTACATTTGTCATACATGCAGAATATTAACTGGTGTACATACTTACATTCTCTTTGATTGAGACAAATATTACCAGATGAGGCCTTCTAGGATTCCTCTATTTTGGCAACTGCGGCCCTTGGTTGGGCCTTGCATTCCTCTAGCTCTTGAGATAAATGTGTATTCTTCTCTGCAAGAACCTATGCATACAATGATCCTTAAATCAGTTGTGCCAAATGTTTCAAGTCTCAGGGGCTACTGATATACATACTTATCAAATTTTCTCACCTGTATACCCTTTACATACTGGTCTGTGGCTCTGGTGAGTCCATCTTGAGCAGCTCGGATGTACGCGTCTCCTGAGTTGAAGGCATTAAATGCCTCTTTGGAGAACCTAGCGTCGCGGAGTATGGCCCGTCGGTGCCGGTGATTCATGGCGCTCTCCACTTCGGAATTCATAGCGGAGATCCTATCCGCATCCTCTGCAGGAGGAAGTTCAGTGTTGTCCCCACATTAGCCTCCACCCTTGAGGCCGGTTCTGGAATCCGGCTGGCGGAGGCGTGGCTGGCAGGGTCTCCGGACATAATCCGGCAACTACTCTTTCTACCAGGACACAATCGACGTTGTCACATTTCAAAGACGATAATCACGGAGCAGGTTCTTAATTATACCTCTGCGACGGTGTCTCAATCCTAACCGCCTTCCTCTTAAGCCTGCCTAGCCTGGGTGCCCTTTGCTGATGAGCCCCCGTGGGCTCGGCACGGTGACCCGGTAGCCGTTTCTATAAAGTACATGTGCATAAGGTAAGGCGTAAAGAAGGAATCCTGCCCGGAAGTTAGGACTTCGGTTTTACTTACACTCGATGCAGGGAGCAGTCCGGGATAGTCTGCAATGATGGCCACCAGAGTGCCGTCACGGCTTGCCTAGTAAAATTTCTCGTCGACCAGCTCCACGGATATGTCGGGATCTTCTTAAAGTCCGGGGTCGAGGGCCCGGTCAGGGTCCTCCGGCTATGGAGATGGGCTGTGAATCTCCCTCACGGCCTTTTGCAGTTCTTGCCTGGAATTGGCAAGGTGGGTATTTATGATAAAGAGTACGGGAGTGAATGGAGTTGAGTAAAGGATTGCAGCTCACCCAGCTTGGGGGGTTGTACATAGAGAATCCATCCCATGGCTTAATACGGAGGAACTCCTCTTCTTCTCCTTTTTACAAGTCGGACAGTATTTTCGCAAGAGCGGTGGTGGAGTCCGGACCTTTACGACCGCAGCAGGTGGCGTCGTCTTCTCCATTGAAGTGCCACATGGGTTTCCCCCGATATTGAAGTGGCTGCACCCCCGCATTATGCATATTGACATAACTTCGATTATTGTCAATCCCGATTTGGCCAGTGTTTTTATCTTGCCCATCAGGTAAGGGACCTCTTTGGGGGCTCCGGGGGCTCTAGCTATGGCGTTTCTTCAGCTGAGTATTAGTGAACTCGGGAAGGCCCGTACGAATTGGGGCCGGGAGGGGGACATCCTCTACATAAAACCACTCTGAAGGCTAGTCTTCGGATGCCTTCTTTGGAGTGCTGGACAAGTATCCGGTCTTGGCGACGCGCCATATTTCGGCTCCGCCCACTTGATATATTGACCCCTCCTGATTACGGGGGACAAGGCAGAATAGCCTCTTCCATAGCTCAAAATGAGCCTCGCAGCCCAAAAATAGCTCGTGAAGGGCTGCATAGCCTGCAATATGCAGTACGGAGCTAGGGGTGAAATTATGTAGCTTGAGGCCATAGAACTCCAGGAGCCTGTGGAGGAATGGGTCGATTGGAAACCCGAGTCCCCTTAGCAAATAAGGGACAAGACATACCCGCTCCCCCTTGGATGGGTTGGGAAAGCTCTCTGCTTGCTCCCCGCCATTATAGGTGGCTAGTCCGGCTCAGACGGGGACCATTTATGCAGGCGGGAGAAACCCCTTGGTTTGCAACTCTACTAATCGGCTATGGGGAACAGAACACTTCTCTCAATAACCTGGCTTAGTGCTACGGGAGCAAGAGGAGGAGCTGCAACGGCCGGCCATGATGGGATGGTTTCTTCCGGGCGCGCTCTGATGAGATGCTTGCTGAGGGGAGGATGGTGTGATTTGGATTTGAGGATCCCCGTCTCTTTAAATAGAAAATTTACTTACATGGTTAGGGTGGCAAATGTAAAAATGCCCTGACTTCTCACATTCGCTCGACACGTGGAGATAATCATTATTGAAGCACAGAAGCCGAGGAGTACAACATTAATGGGAAGCCGGACCCTACTCGTTACAATAGGTACTCTGGATTTGGAGGACAACCCGCCTTGCAATGCCGAAGACAATTTGCGCGCAGGACACATTGTCATTGAAGCCTGGTTCAGGGGCTACTAAGGGAGTCCTGGATTAGGGGGTCCTCGGATAGCCGGACTATATACTTTGGCCGGACTATTGGACTATGAAGATACAAGATTGAAGACTTCGTCCCGTGTCCGGATGGGACTCTCCTTTACATGGAAGGCAAGCTTGGCGATTCGGATGTGTAGATCTCCTTCTCTGTAACCGACCCTGTGTAACCCTAACCCCTCCGGTGTCTATATAAACCGGAGGGCTTAGTCCGTAGGACAACAACAATCATAATCATGGGCTAGCTTCTAGTGTTTAGCCTCTATGATCTCATGGTAGATCAACTCTTGTAATACTCATATCATCAAGATCAATCAAGCAGGAAGTAGGGTATTACCTCCATCGAGAGGGCCCGAACCTGGGTAAACATCGTGTCCCTAGCCTCCTATTACCAATAGCCTTAGACGCACAGTTCAGGACCCCCTACCCGAGATTCACCGGTTTTGACACTGACAACCGCCGCCTTGTGTGAGATAGTGTGACGAGAGACAAACCCATTTTCCCATTTTCCCCACGGAAATCGTTTTATATTCTGTATGTGCCATTGAGGAATATATAACTTTAATTAATACTAATGCGTCAAGTCGAACTTTGTTCCGTGTAGGTGTGGTACCCGACCCTCCTTTGAGTAAACAACCGCTACATGCGTCAATTTATCATGTGGGCCGCCTTTTCATACAGAAACGAACTCCGCCATGTACCCGCGCGGGTGTGGCCGTGAATGAGGTGTGAGTACGTGCATCCTGCGAGCACCTCTTCTTTAGGTACAGGTATGTACGTGGCTGGGTGTGAGAGAGATGGTTTGTGCAAAACAAAGGCAATGTGTCGATGATATCTCAAACAAAAAAACGTAACATATGCAATGTGTGTGGAACAGAGTCATGGACATGAGATATCGATAGAATTGAAAACAGGGATGAAGTGTGTGGCTGCGCGACCGATAAAGAGTGCCATCGAATTTGTGTTTGCCCACATCAAAGATATAGGGCGGCTGGCCTACTGGAATTTGAGAGGGAAGAGGTGCAGCTTTTCTATATGGCATGGATACCTACCTAAAATGTTCGACTATCGGTGTGTGTGGGGGGAGGGGCAGAGACCGATCGACTAGTTTATGTGTGGGGAAGGAGAGAGACCTAGCTATGTATTGAAGCAGGTCGATCGGCATCCATGCATATGTCTAGCAGAGGAATAAGGTTGGGAGAAAGACAAAGGTAGAGTGTCGGAGGGTTGGTGGTGGAGTGGCGTCTCACAAATGGTGGGAGAGGCCTCCTAGACAAATGGAGGGTACGAGTGCAATATAAAAAAGAGAGGGTGGGGGATGTCTGTCTATCTATGCACGTGCGTGTGAGAGACGGGTCGGGAGGTATGCAAGGATGATGAGGGGAGACGATATGGTTGTGGTAAGCATATGTAACTACATAGGAAGATCAACCGTCATGTGTCCGAGAAAGGGAGAGACATAACTAGCAAGGTAAGTGTATCGGTGCGTGGGGAAAATAAATTATAGTTGACCTGGCTATATGTAGGGAGATCGGTACGTATACATGCGTGCATGTGTTAGAAGCAAATAAGATCCGGAGAGACAGACAGGGGGAGAGGGGTGCGGCTAGGAGGTGGTGCAAGAGGCCTACCATGTCGAGGGGGGAGGAGTGTGCTAGTATGAGATCAATGAAAAGAGGGGCGGGAGTGTGCACCTGCGTGGAACCGTATTGGACATAGGGGGGCATGAACGGTGAGATGAGAACAGGGGAAGTATATATGTGTTTGTGGTAGGCACACTTGGCTAGAGAGGTATACTGACCGGTGTGTGCCGGAAAGAAGGAGTTGGGGGCCTACACACACCGTGGGTGAACGACCTAAAGAGAAATAACGAGCGTGCGCGATGGAGGCGACGCTGAGGGAGGGTGAGAGGGGGGCGAGCGTGTGCATGCACGATAGAAAGTTAGCGCTAGCTAGCTACAAATAGAAGATGATCGTGAAGGTGTAAAAGACGAGTAAAGATCATAATTCATTATAAAAAATTGGATATGTATACTTGAAGAAGATATCATAATGTAGAACATTGATCATAATTTGGGCTAATGTGTGGCTTTTGCAGCTCAGGGCTAAATACTTGTCATAATGTAGGGGGCGGGGCACTATACTTTGTGTGATAAACACTGTGTACGTATGGAACATGGTTTAGATTATGAATATATAGTTAGTACATGAAATGTACTATTATTTGGAATCAACATCAAGTGTATTCAAAAAATAGAATTCGAGTTCACATAGTAGACATAGTTCATATCTATCTCTATAGTAATCATGTGGTGTGTTATTAAGGTAATACACGAATGATGGTTGAAGTTGGCAACAATCATGATTGTAGATTCTTATTGAAATAGAGAAACGGATTCAAATTTAGTTCGAATTGCAGCGGTAGTATAGACATTTGGAATGCACTAGAATGTTGGTATGAGTAGGTTACATGCATTATACAGCCAACAAAAAATTTAATTGGACATAACATGGATTCATACTCCCTCCTTCCATCTATATAGGGCCTAATGAGTTTTTTAAGACTGCCTTTGATTATTGACAAGATTAATATTACATGGCATGCACAATGTGAAAATTATATCATTGAAAGCTCCTTTCACACACGAATTTAACAGTGTGCTTTGTGTAAGTTGCATGTCATATATTATTGCTCTAAAATTTGGTCAAAGTTAGCCTCGAAAAACGCATTAGGCCCTATATAGATGGAAGGAGGGAGTATCTTTGAATAGCATTTGTATAGTAAAACGGGACAAGACTCTGTCTTTGTGTGGTGTGAATAGTTTTATTTTTTTGTTGAGGGATGTGTGAATAGATTTGGTACGTACAAGCACAATATTACATGTTAGGCTTGTCCCTAAAATTCAACCCGCGCCTTGTTATATCCCGAAAATTCAGATATCGTGCTCCCAAAACTGGCACCTTCACAACCCGCGCCTTGCTATCCTGAAATTATAATGCACAGGAAAACTCCCTCCAGCTGCCAAATCCCGACACGCGAAATACCCCTTCTAACCCTTAGCCGAAAGGGCCGCTAGTTCAAATCGGTGGGGGTACTTTTGTAAAACACCCTACATTTTGGACAAGCGCGTCCCTAAGTCATGGTTCCCCCCTCCCATCGCCTCCTTTTCGCCATTCGAAATTCCAGGCTGCCATAACATCTCCGCTCCAGACGCGAAACCCCACCCTCCTCCATCCGCCACCTCACTACTGCCCAGCCGGAGCCTCTTCCCCGACGATGTCGTCCACCATAACAGCTCGACGTTGCTCATCCACCATCCCGGATGAGGACCCGTCGTCCATCTCGTCGTCCCGCCGGTTCATTTGCCCCGTCCTCCACCTCCAAGGAGCTGCTCCGATGATCGCCTCATCTATCGCGGCTGCTCCATCCCCGCAGCGCCGCCTTAACCTGTTCTACTGGAACCGCACCATCCTCACTGACTGCTCGGACGAAGCCGAGGCCTACTCGGCGCTACCAAAGAGGTTGTACACTCATCGCATCGCACCTTCTCCTTAACTCGACCTCCCGGCGCCGACGATGCTCCATCATGCACCCCCATGGAGCGGCTACCTTGAAGCCGGCGCCGCGGGCGACATCTCCACGGCGGCTCTCCCCCAGTGCGAGGCCCCTTCGACGGCGGCATCCATACCAGCCGGATCTGCAGCTGCTGCTGATGTTCTGGATCGATCTCGCTCGCCCAGCTGTTGCTGCTCCGGCTCTCGCTCGCTCATGCTGATGCTGCTTCTCTCCCCCCTCACTCGTGCTACTGCTCTGCTCCGATTTAGCTACACTTCAGTCAACTGAATTGACTTTTGGATTAGTCGATTTTCAATGGGTGGGGTGCTCGCCGGAGTTAAGGAAGAACCACCCGCGGCGGGGAGGGGGGCTCGCCGGAGAGGTACCCCACTATAAATCTTAGGGTCCAGGGTGGGGGCGGTGGTTGCCGGTGATGGGGGCGTGGTGGTGGGACGATGGCATGGTGATCACCAGAGAAAAAACTCAGCACGAGGGGGGCCTAGAGGGATGGACGGGGCGGCGGCGGACTGGCAGTGGGGAGTTGTTTTGGGGCAGCGAGGCGGTGCTGGGGCCGGCGATTCGATCGATGGTGGCTAGCGGCTCAGGAGGGTTCATGTTGAAGATGAACTGCATGCCCTCCCTAAACTATATATCTAGTGCCTCTCTGCTACCATTGCGTTCAGTTTCTAGAGTAACATTCAGATTCCACAGTAAATTTCAGTTTTGACAGTTAAGTTCAGAGTCAACAAGTTTTACCTCATCTGTTGTAGTCTGGTGGTTTTTGGTGATGTAAATTTTACATCTATTTTACATCATCTATTGGAGATGCTATTAGAATCCCACTTGAGATTAACGATGTTTGTCTTGTGCTGCTTCAGCCTTGACGTCTTACGGCTCACCGGAGCTGCTCCAACAACAGAACAATCCATCACAATAGAGCAGTGACTTGGACGCCGTCTACAGATTTCTCAGATCTTCCTCCACACCTTCGACAGCCACCTGATACGTCCATTTTGCATCATGCTTTTATATCGATATTTATTGCACTATGGGCTGTTGTTACAGGTTATGTCACAATACTTATGCCTATTCTCTCTTATTTTACAAGGTTTACATGAAGAGGGAGAATGTTGGCAGCTGGAATTCTGGGCTGGAAAAGGAGCAAATATTAGAGACCTATTCTGCACAACTCCAAAAGTCCTGAAACTCCATGAAAGTTATTTTTGGAATTGATAAAAAATAGTGGGCAAAGAAAGTACCAGAGGAGGCCCACACCCTATCCATCGTCATCACCAACGATCCTCTCAGCGGGAGGGGGTCAATCTCCATCAACATCTTCACCATCACCATCTCCTCACAAACCCTAGTTCATCTCTTGTATTCAATCTTTGTCCCAAAACCTCAGATTGGTACCTGTGGGTTGCTAGTAGTGTTGATTACTCCTTGTAGTTGATGCTAGTTGGTTTATTCGGTGGAAGATCATATGTCCAGATCCTTAATGCACATTAATACCCCTCTGATTATGAACTTTAACATGATTTGTGAGTAGTTACATTTGTTCCTGAGGACATGGGAGAAGTCTTGCTAAAAGTAGTCATGTGAATTTGGTATTCGTTCGATATTTTGATGAGATGTATGTTGTCTCTCCTCTAGTGGTGTTATGTGAACGTCGACTACATGACACTTCACCATTGTTTGGGCCTATAGGAAGGCATTGGGAAGTAATAAGTAGATGATGGGTTCCTAGAGTGACAGAAGCTTAAACCCTAGTTTATGAGTTGCTTTCGTAAGGGGCTGATTTGGATCCATATGTTTCATGCTATGGTTACCTTAATACTTATTTTGTAGCTTCGAATGATTGAAATAGGGGTTAATCATAAGTGGGATGCTTGTCCAAGAAAGGGCAGTACCCAAGAACCAGTCCACCCACATACCAAATTATCAAAGTAACGAACGCGAATCATATGAGCGTGATGAAAACTATCTTGACGATAATTCCCACGTGTCCTCGGGAGCGCTTTTCTCTATATAAGAACTTGTCCAGGCTTGTCATTTGCTACAAAAAGGATTGGGCCACCTTGCTGCACCTTATTTACTTTTATTATTTGTTACCCATTACGAATTACCTTATCACAAAACTATCTATTACTGATAATTTCAGTGGTTGCAGAGAAAACCTTACTGAAAACCGCTTTTCATTTCCTTCCGCTCCTCGTTGGGTTCGACACTCTTACTTATCGAAAGGACTATGATAGATCCCCTAAACTTGTGGGTCATCATGACTCTTTTCTGGTGCTGTTGCCGGGGAGTGAAGCACCTTTGGTAAGTTGAACTTGGTAAGGAAAAAATTTATATAGTGTGCTGAAATTTACTGTCACTTGTTACTATGGAACATAATCCTTTGAGGGGCTTCATCGGGGTATCTTCACCCTGACCAGTAGAACCAAGAGTTGCTCCTCGACCTAATGAGCCTACTGAAAATTTTTACTTTGAAATTCCTTCGGGTATGATAGAGAAACTTCTAGCTAATCCCTTTACAGGAGATGGAACATTGCATCTCGATTTACACCTAATCTATTTGGATGAAGTTTGTGGATTATTTAAGCTTGCAGGTATGCCCGATGATGTTATCAAGAAGAAGGTCTTCCCTTTATCTTTGAAGGGATATGCATTGACATGGTTTAGGCTATGTGATGATATGGGATCATGGAACCACAACCGATTCAAATTGGAATTTCATCAGAAGTTTTATCCTATGCATCTTGTTCATCGTGATCGTAATTATATATATATATATATATATATATATATATATATATATATATATATATATATCATTTTTAGCCTTGCGAAGGAGAAAGCGTCGCTCAAGCTTGGAGGAGGCTTAAATCAATGTTATATTCATGCCCCAATCATGACCTCTCAAGAGAAATGATTATTCAAAAAACTTATGCTCGGCTTTCTCTCAACAATCGCTCCATGCTCGATACTTCTTGTACTGGTTCTTTTATGATGAAGACTATTGAATTCAGATGGGATTTATTGGAAAGAATTAAACACAACTCTGAAGATTGGGATCTCGACGAAGGTAAGGAGTCGGGTATGACACCTAAGTTTGATTGTGTTAAATCTTTTATGGATACCGATGCTTTTCATGAATTTAGCACTAAATATGGACTTGACTCTGAGATATTAGCTTATTTCTGTGAATCATTTGCTACTCATGTTGACCTCCCTAAGGAGAAGTGGTTTAAATAAAATCCTCCCACTAAAGTAAAAGTAGTTGCACCTATTAAAGTTGAAGAAAAGACTATCACTTATAATGATCCTATTGTTCCTACTACTTATATTGAGAAACCCCCTTTCCCTATTAGGATAAAGGATCATGCTAAAGCTTCAACTGTGGTTCGTAAGAGTAATACTGGAACACCTACACCACCTAAGCAAATTAAAGTTGAACCTAGTATTGCTATGGTTAAAGATCTCTTGGCTGATAATGTTGATGGGCATGTTATTTACTTCTGTGATGAAACTGCTAGAATTGCTAGACCCGATACTAAGAATAAACATAGACCTGTTGTAGGCATGCCTGTTATTTTTGTTAAAATAGGAGATCATTGTTATCATGGCTTATGTGATATGGGTGCTAGTGCTAGTGCAATACCTCATTCCTTATACAAAGAAATTATGCATGATATTGCACCTGCTGAGATAGAAGAAATTGATGTTACAATTAAGCTTGCCAATAGAGATACTATTTCACTAGTTGGGATTGTTAGATATGTTGAAGTTTTGTGTGGGAAAGGTAAATATCCTACTGATTTTCTTGTTCTTGGTTCCCCACAAGATGACTTTTGTCCCATTATATTTGGTAGACCCTTCTTGAATACTGTTAATGCTAAGATAGATTGCGAAAAGGATATTGTTACTATTGGTTTGGGTGATATATCTCATGAGATTAATTTTGCTAAATTTCATAGACAGCCCCATGATAAAGAATTTCCTAGTAAGGATGAAATTATTGGTCTTGCTTCTATTGCCGTGCCTCCTAATGATCCTTTAGAACAATATTTGCTAGACCATGAAAATTATATTTTTATGAATGAAAGCAGGGAGATAGATGAAGTATTCTTTAAACAAGGACCTATTTTGAAACACAACTTGCCTGTTGAAATCCTAGGGGATCCTCCTCCACCCAAGGGTGATCCTGTGTTCGAGCTTAAACCGTTGCGTGATACTCTTAAATATGCTTATCTTGATGAAAAGAAGATATATCCTGTTATTATTAGTGCTAGCCTTTCAGAGCGGGAAGAGGAGAAATTATTGAAAAACTCTGAAGAAGCATCGTGCTGCTATTGGATAAAGGGCATTAGTCCCACTCTATGCCAACACAAAATAAAATTGGAGGAAGACGCCAAACCAGTTATTGATCACCAACGACGGTTAAATCCTAAGATGAAAGAAGTGGTAAGAAAATAAATACTAAAGCTCCTGGAGGCAGGTATAATTTATCCCGTTGCTGATATTCAGTGGGTAAATCCTGTCCATTGTGTCCCTAAGAAGGGAGTTATTACTGTTGTTCCTAATGATAAAGATGAATTGATCCCACAAAGAATTGTTACAGGCTATAGGATGGTAATTGATTTCCGCAAATTAAATAAAGCTACTAAAAAGGATCATTACCCTTTGCCTTTCATTGATCAAATGCTAGAAAGATTATCCAAATATACACATTTTTGCTTTCTAGATGGTTACTCTGGTTTCTCTCAAATACCTATGTCAGCAGAGGATCAAGAAAAGACGTATGCCTTTTGGTTTATGTAATGCACCTGCTACCTTTCAAAGATGCATGATGGCTATATTCCCTGACTATTGTGAAAAGATTGTTGAGGTTTTCGTGGATGATTTCTCTGTTTATGGATCTTCTTTTGATGATTGCTTGAGCAACCTTGATCGAGTTTTGTAGAGATGTGAAGATACTAGTCTTGTCTTGAATTGGGAAAAGTGCCACATTATGGTTAATGAAGATATTGTCTTGGGGCATAAAATTTCTGAAAGAGGTATTGAAGTTGATAAAGCTAAAGTTGATGCTATTGAAAAGATTCCATGTCCCAAGGACATCAAAGGTATAAGAAGTTTCCTTGGTCATGCCAGTTTTTATAGGAGGTTCATTAAAGACTTCTCTAAAATTTCTAGGCCTCTAACTAATCTCTTAAAAAAAGATATTCCTTTTGTCTTTGATGATGATTGTGTAGAAGCATTTGAAATACTTAAGAAAGCTTTGATTTCTGCACCTATTGTTCAGCCACCTGACTGGAATTTACCTTTTGAAATTATGTGTGATGCTAGTGGTTATGCTGTAGGTGTTTTTATAGGACAAAGAGTTGATAAGAAACTAAATGTTATTTAATATGCTAGTAAAACTCTAGACAGTGCCCAGAGAAATTATGCTACTACTGAAAAAGAATTTTTAGCAGTTGTATTTGCTTGTGATAAGTTCAGACCTTATATTGTTGACTCTAAAGTAACTATTTAGACTGATCATGCTGCTATTAAATATCTTATTGAAAATAAGGATGCTAAACCTAGACTCATTAGATTGGTTCTCCTACTACAAGAATTGGATTTGCATATTATTGATAGAAAGGGAGCTGAGAACCCCGTTGTAGACAACTTGTCTATGTTAGAGAATGTTCTTGATGACCCACTACCTATTGATGATAGCTTCCCTGATGAACAATTAGCTGTCATAAATGCTTCTCGCACTGCTCCATGGTATGGTGATTATGCTAATTACATTGTTGCTAAATTCATACCGGCAAAAGAAAAAGTTTTCTATGATTTAAGACATTACTTCTAGGATGACCCACACCTTTATAAAGAAGGAGTAGATGGTGTTATTAGACGTTGTGTACCTGAGCGTGAACAGGAACAGATCCTACGCAAGTGTCACTCCGAGGCTTATGGAGGACACCATGCTGGAGATAGAACTGCGCATAAGGTATTGCAATTTGGTTTTTATTGGCCTACTCTCTTCAAGGATGCCCGTAAGTTTGTGTTGTCTTGCGATGAATGTCAAAGAATTGGTAATATTAGTAGACGTCAAGAAATGCCTATGAATTATTCTCTTGTTATTGAACCATTTGATGTTTGGGGCTTTGATTATATGGGACCGTTTCATTCCTATATTGGGTATACACATATTTTAGCTGCTGTTGACTACGTTACTAAGTGGGTAGAAGCTATTCCAACTAGTAGTGCTGATCATAACACTTCTATTAAGATGCTTAAAGAAGTTATTTTTCCGAGGTTTGGAGTCACTAGATACCTAATGACTGATGGTGGTTCAAATTTTATTCATGGTGCCTTTCGCAAAATGCTTGCTAAGTATGATGTTAATCATAGAATTGCATCTCCTTATCACCCACAGTCTAGTGGTCAAGTAGAATGAGTAATAGAGAGCTTAAATTAATTTTGCAAAAGACTGTTAATAGATCTAGAAAGAATTGGTCCAAGATATTTGATGATGCATTATGGGCCTATAGAATTGCATATGAAAATCCTATGGGTATGTCTCCATATAAAATGGTTTATGGAAAAGCATGTCACTTACCTCTCGAACTAGAACATAAGGCATATTGGGCCATTAAAGAGCTCAATTGTGATTTCAAACTTGCCGGTGAGAAGAGGTTATTTGACATTAGCTCACTTGATGAATGGAGAACTCAAGCCTATGAGAATGCCAAACTGTTTAAAGAAAAGGTTAAAAGATGGCATGACAAAAGGATACAAAAGCGTGAGTTTAATGTAGGTGACTATGTTTTGCTTTTCAACTCTCGTTTAAGATTTTTTGCAGGAAAACTCCTCTCTAAATTGGAAGGTCCTTACGTCATCGAGGAGGTTTATCGTTCTGGTGCCATAAAATTAACAACTTCGAAGGCACCAGTCCAAGGGTGGTGAACAGTCAAAGAATCAAACATTATATCTCAAGTAATCCAATAAATGTTGAAACTAATGTTATTGAAACCGTAACCCTGGAGGAATACATAAGGGACACTTTCCAGAACGTTTTAGACTCCGAAAAGGAATAGGTATGTGGTACGGTAAGTAAATCGACTCCAAAACAGTTATAATAACAATTTCTCTCCTATTTGGAATATTTAAGAAAATGGGAAAATAAAAAGTAGTCCGGGAAGGACACGAGGCGTCCATGAGGGTGGAGGGCGTGCCCTACCCCCCTGGGCGCGCCCCTGCCTCGTGGGCACCTCATGTGCTATCCTGACTCCGTTTTCTTGTATGATACTTCTTTTAGTCAGTAAAAAATCACTATATAATCTCTTGAAGGTTTTGACCACCGTACCACGACGAAATCCTCTGTTCTTGTCTTGAGCTGTTTCTGTCACACATTAGAGCAAGATGTCTTCTCAAGAGTCAGTAGGGGAGAGCCGGGTGTCTCATCCGACACCGGGACCAGGAGCAAACAACGATGCTGACAACTTTGGGCCATCAACGGAGGAAGAGATCACTACAAAAAAAGACACATCCGTGACATTTTGGGCCGAACGAAAAAATTTCTGTCATACATATGACACTTCTATGATGATAATTGTGACAAAACCTGGTATCATCATAAATGTGGTGGGCTCCTACTTCTATGACAAAAAATCATAACAGAAAATGGGCTTTTCGTCCTGGGCGGGCCGGGGACGCAAATGCATGACATTCTTTGGGTCATCCATGACGGAAAAAACCGTGGTAGAAGCGAGGGCGAGGAAAATTTCGGGGAGTTCCCGGTTACGGTGGGTGGTCGGGGGCCGAGCGATGCGCGTTTCTCTCGTACACGTACGCGCGTGTGTTGGAGGCGTTGGCTCTAACTGAACCTGAGCGAGGCGTTGGGCTCTAACTGAACCAAGCGATTGCACTGTAGGCTACGCGTTACTGAACCTGAGCGATTGATTCCTTCGCTACTGCTGCTAACTGAAGCCGATCGATGCTGCCTCTT
>NC_041383.1:103851164-103852052 GCF_002162155.2 Triticum dicoccoides
CTCCAACACAAGTCCGTTTCATCCGTTTTACGGTATGCTACACCCCTCTCGATCAACAGGACCCCCGTTTCGACCATAGGAGGTCCGTTTCCTCCATTTTGCGGTACGCCACACCCCTCCCGATCAACAGGACCCCCGTTTCGACCGTAGGAGGCCCGTTTCCTCCGTTTTGCGGTACGCCACACCCCTCCCGGTGAAATGGACCCCGTTTCGACCGTAGGAGGTCCGTTTCCTCCGTTTTGCGGTACGCCAGACCCCTCCCGATGAACAGGATCCCGTTTCAAACGTGCCCGGTTGAACACAAGGTCGTTTCCTCTGTTCTGCGGTACGCCAGGCCTCGTTTCCATCGCCTGTTCCGTCCAAGCCCTCCCGATGAACACAACCACGCATTCCATTCCGACCCAGCCGGTTGGCTCCCGATGAACACGACGACGACGCTATTTATCCGTTCCAACCCAGCCAATGTACACGAGCCCTGGCCGTACGTATATATTCGCGAGTAGGCGTTCGAGACCCCGCCCGTATGTACACATACGTGGCCGTATTTTCTTTCTTGCACACTGGCCGCTGTACGTACGTGTACATGCTGCGTGCGTGCCTCTACTACGACATGTGCGTGCCTCTACATCGACCAGTATATATGTATGTACACGTTCGCGACCAGAATGGCAACGCTACGTACGCTTCGACCAGGTGGGTCCCGACTGTCAGGCACTTCCTTGCGTGCGAAGATGTAGCTGGTGGGTCCCAGCAGTCAGGGGGGCGAATCGGTTTTTTTTCGGACGCACTTCCTTACATGCAAAGATGTAGCTGGTGGGTCCGAGCAGTCAGGGGGCGAATCATTTTTTTTTGCCCGGACGCACTTCCTTGCGTAAGAAGATGTAGCTG
>NC_041383.1:103852334-104008925 GCF_002162155.2 Triticum dicoccoides
GCACTTCCTTGTGTCCGAAGATGTAGCTGGTGGGTCCCAGCAGTCAGGGGGGCGAATCCTTTTTTTTTGCCCGGACGCACTTCCTTGCATGCGAAGATGTAGCTGGTGGGTCCAAGCATTCAGGGGGAAATGTTTTCTTCACGAAATACAGTGGCCCGTCCGGTGGGTCCCAGCTGTCAGGTGGAGGAATAATTATTTTCCGCGTAATCGGGAGGCACTTCCTTGCTGCGGCCGTGGACCCAGCTGTCAGCCTCTCCACGTACAGTCCACGTCCGATGGAAGTCGTTCCTTGACCACGCCGCGCTGAGAGCACCACGACGGTGGACGACGGCGAGGCCTAGGAAGGGGACGACGGGGAGCCGGAGAAGACGCAGCAGTGGAAGCCCGCGCGGAGAGGAGTACGAGGGTTCGCTGGTTCGGCTGCGGTGTGAGGCTGCCGTCGCCACAGGGCCTGGATAGTGGTGGGAATAGTAGGGGCGGTGAGGCCTCCGTGGCAACACAGCCGGCCACGGGAGGCAGGACCATGCGGCACGACCGGCGCTGGTTTGGGCGGCTGGAGCAAGAAGACCAGAGGTTGAAGAAGCACTATGGCCGTTGGATGGACATTGTACGATCACTGCAGCTAGAATCGTTTATATTGACTCAGTTGACAAAGCCCTTGGTTTTTTTTGAGCAAAGACAAAGCCCTTGGTACGCCTCAACTTAGTAGGCCCACAGCTCGGATTTGGCAGAGAACATATAGCCCGTTTGCGATTTGTAAGAATGTACAACCCGTTTTTTAATTCAAATGGAATTTACTACATCCCATTTACAGTTCGTTAAAAGTACAGCCCAACTTCTAGCAAGGACAACGATTAATAATTTCAAACAACCGCTCAAAACAGAATTCAAAAAAAAATTCCCACATTTTGATGGGATCCGAAATATCTACTCAGGTTAAATATAATTTCAAATTAAAGTTGTATTACATTAAAATACAACAAAATATTGCACGCGCAACAAGTAATGAAATTAAAATTTTCAAATTCCAAAAATAATATATTTTTTAAACTAATTACGTGTTTGGTGCATAGTTACTGCCCAGTTATTATAATTACATCTCATTTATTATTTCTTAAAGTCCATTTTCTTGTTAAGCCTAATGCATACCTCCTAGGAAAGTTTGCAGCCCAGCCGGGCGGAGAATAACAAGTTGACCCGGATATTGTGTACAACTGTCGGCCCAGTTGCATTGCTGATGTTGAAAAAAAAGGCCTGTGTAGTACAGTACAACCTAACATGGTTACTCAGCCCACATTCAGCGACGCCGCAAAGGCCCAAACAAAGCTTCTATACAACTTTTTGAAGTCACTGAGCTCAATTAATAACTTAAGAAAAAAGTTAGATTGCAGTGGAACCTAATTAAAAGTTGTCACTAGCAAATAAATAATTCAATGGGTCCCACTTGTGCGCGCGTGTGTGTGTGTGTGTGTGTGTGTGAGAGAGAGAGAGAGAGAGAGAGAGAGACCCATCGGTCGATGCTCGTAAATACATCTTTCAGCCATATGCATTGCTGATGCTCAGTAAAAACTTATATAGTTGACACAATCTTATAGAACATCATAGCACACTGAACTTGCATACAAAAATTTCATGCAGGCGGCACAATCAGGATGGAAGCAGTGGATCGCTACGGAAAGGTCTATGTTGAAACCAACGAAGTCATACATAATGGTTCATCGTCTTTATCAATGACGGGGAAATATCTTGAATGTTGTGCAAAGAAAACAGACAGACAACACAATAAGTTCTGCTAGCACATTAAGTTGACATACAGCCCTTTCTAAAAAAAGTTCAGGTACAAAATTAGAATAGGTCACAATCAAATGTACTGGCATATCAGTGCTTCACACCCACAGCTCGGATTTAACTAGTATCTGACAAGATTCAGTTGTTACCTCAAATTAGAGCACATCCAGGCAGCCAGCCCTGCCTCTTCTCCCAAAAAAGCAGTGGCCTCCGCCGCGCTATGGAGTAGGCCCTGTGCCATCCATCGTTCCGAGCAACACGGGGGAAGTCTGACGTTGACTCCTGTAATGGATGTCGTCGATGGACCCTGGCACCAGCGGCGGCGGCAGGACTTCGATTGATGGATTGACCACTTCTTCGACATGCACGAACACTCGATACAGGTACATCCCTAACGTGGTCCGCGGCGTCCTTGGTGGCGAAGAATAGTACAACCCCGGTTCCTCCACTGGTATATCAACACCAATCACCTTCGGTATGGTGGACGGCTTCTTCATCCATGCCATAACCGTCAGAGCCCAGCTGTCTAGAGGAACAAACATACTTACGGGCTCTCCTCCAAGGTCGTTGATAAGCTCGTTCATGGACTCGTTGTTCCAAGCACGTCGAGGCATGCCGTGGAAGGTAAGCTTTGTTAAAAACTCAAGCTCAGAGTGCACCGAGCCCCATCCTGGGTGCCACCGATCAAAGCTCACCAATGCGCCATCGCAGAACAAACGCCGGGAACATTCGAACACACGACTGCAGTCGAAAGTTGTCCGGAACCTGACGAAGAAATCAGCCGGTGGAGGATAGACTTCGACGAGCAAATCACTTATTTAGATGTCGTGCGCAATGCCAAGAGCTTTGACAAGGTCGTCCAGCGAGACGGGAGGCCGGTCGCTGTTGATGGTTACCATCAGCACTTTGCCGGCAAACTGGTCGTCAAGCGCCACCATGCTACTGTTGAGCGACAGCATGCAGCGACTGAAGGCAGGACGGACCTCAGGATCTCCGGCTCGGAGATCCGCGTTGACCGGCGACATGATAGTGCGCTTGAGTACAGGGAGTACAGGAGGGGGATTTGGGGGAATTGGAGTAGGAATCGAGATTCCAGAGGTGGGGGAGGGGCGGGAGACTGGGATGAAAAGGTAGTATGAATTTCGAGCACTCACCAATATGCTCTCGGCGCGCAAGTGCATGAAAACACCGGTGGCGCCCACATGTCGGCCTAAGAGTCCTTATTCTTTCTTTTTTGGAGAGCCCGACCTTTTTTTCAGGATCTTTTGAGAGCCCGGCCTCAGAGTCATAATTGACCTATTTGGCATTGTGTTACTACTCGGCCCATATTCAACGACACCTCACTGGCCCAAACAAGTGTACATCATCGAAAAGACACTGAGCTCAAATTATATAACTTGAAAAAAGGAGATATACTCTGAACACTGGAGAATGGTGATGCCCTCATTTAGCCCACCAGTAGTTCGAGACAATAAACAGTTCGAAACAACGATATATACAACATTCAAACACTGACTAGTGACTACTACTGACATAAATAGCAAGACATGATAGTTCATAAGAAGTCTTTCTACACCACCAAAATGCACCCGTCTGCAGCGCTCAGACTCTCGTGATCCAGACGAGAATTACATTCTAAACAGAAGCAACTATTACATAGTAAGAGTGACATAGACGAGGATGACCAAATGACAAGGAATATGCATAACAAAAGAAAGAACTACCCATCTAGAACCAGCAGCAAAGACAACAAAGTCATTTGAAGAGATGATCCAACACCATCATAAATTGCAGCCCCGTTTCAGCAACCAGTGATCCGGAGACACCAGTACTCCACCCTTTCGATGCAACAGCCCAATTACCTATCAACTTGAAGGCTTGAACCACATCACTGCCTGTCGTAATTGAGACATCCAAGGATCAAAGTTAATCCGGATGCCTTTGTCATTCTCACCTTCTTTTGGCTGCAGGCTGTATTGTTGACAATCAGGGGAGTTTGCTCCCGAACTCCTAGGGCTCTCCGTGTAGACACAGTTTTCCATAGAAAACAGAGCCTCTCTGCCATCAAGGTCCTTGCCAACGGTGATCTCCTGGTTAATCGGATAATTGAGTCCGAGAAACAGAGAGTGTGAACCAAGGCTGTTTACCCGCCTCCAACTAAAAAATCCTGATGGCCCCAACAAGCTGGTATCCTGCTCGTAGATGTAACAGCCACTGTCCGGATACTCACGTATTTCACGGTGCTTGTATACAGTGGGGTTTTTGCAATATAAATTTTCCGGTTCATGTGTCCAAATGATCATTAGTCTTTTGCCATCGCCTGATCGAGCGAGGAACCAGTTGTGCTTCCCTGTTTTCGGCAAAGATGGTGTGATTACAAAGGGCAGTAACTGTATGGACACTACATCATATCAAAAAGGACAGGCATTGTTAATATAAGATCAGCATTGTTCAGAGTATGAGAAGGATAATGCAAGAAACAGCATTGATATGTCCCTGTTGGAACTGGGAGGAAAATACAGGGAAATGTATACTGGGTTCGAAAATATAGAAGTGCCATGCATGGTTATACTCATGTTATCTCGCAATCGATTCTTCACAGGAAACTACCATGTACCATGTCATGCATGTTATGTCCTCACAAACAAATTCTTCAAGGTAACTAACAGACCATGCATTGTTATATACTCGTGTTCTGTGGGCAAAAAATTTGTGAGGATATTATTCTAGCCATTGATAGCTGAAGGCCGAATATAGGTATGTACACATGGTAAGCATTGCAGGATTTCACTACTTCCAAATATAGAGTTCTCCATATGCACATTTACTTCCCTAATGTATGGTTAGATGAAACCAACAGTGTGGTGCATGTTTCTACATCATGAAAATGAGGAAAATAACATGGCCATTGATACACACTCATATTTAGTAGTAGCATATAGATTACTGTAAAATAAGGATAATATCCATATATTCCTAACTGTTTGATTATTCAGGGTACAAATTGCTTGTAATGACATGGTCACAACCGCATGAATTAACTCATTCCAAATATAGCCGATTTACGGCGTCTCTAATACATTGCCATAGTTCTACTCAAATTCTGCTCAAACAGGGATATGCCAATCATCACAAAAAAGTTCAAATAGTGTCATGGCGTCATCATTAACATGAGATGTAAACAACTTACACGCATCGTCCCAGCAATACGTGGTGCCAGCTGCTTTGTCGATCGCGTAAATGATGCCATTGTGTTCAATAGCATCACAGAAGTGTGTATCAGCTTTGACGATGATCCACTGCGAGGTGGGTTCTCTCCAGCTAAAGAAGGCACCGGCGCAAAGATGGGCGAGTCCGTGGTCGAACAAGGCAATTAGCATGAAGTCTGCGTAATTCGCATGTCGTGTGGGCACTTGGCAGATTACAATCTTCTGCAAAACAAGGTCCGTCCAACTGACGTGGTAATCTAGATGACTTGGACCGCGATGGTAATACTCTATATAATCCAACGGAGGAAGGATAATCTCATGGGAGGTCTGGAAGTTCACGAGCACCAACTTTTTACCGTCTTCTCTGAAGGCAGCCATCCAGTGGGAGTTCATGCCGACCCAATACATGCCTGCCAAGAAGTTTCGGGCGATGGTGATCAGATCGATGTCGAGGGAAATGATGTATGGCGACCCACTACATGCCTGCAAAGAAGTTTCAGCTAATGGAGATCGGATTGAAGTCGAGGGGCATCATGTACGCCTCCGTATCAAGGTGAGCCAATCTAAGACTAGATAGCAGCAAGCAGGGTGTCTTGAAAAGCTTAGGCCTCTCTTCGACGATGGCTGTGTGCATGTCCCTCAAGCATGCAGCCAGCCGCAGGGCGCTTAACATATCCATACACGAACAACAGAGGTCGAGGATGTCACTGGGGAGATTGCTCCAATCGCGGCTCATATGGATACTGCGCGGTTCACGTTCGGCCATGGTGGAGTTTGAAAGGTGGGGGTTTGGGGGGCTTGATTTACAGGGGAGAAGGATGTCAGTGCTGGAGCGGCTAGCGAGGGAATAGTGGTACTGGGGAGGCGATTGAGGCGAGGTACACGGGGGCACAGTGAGATGGAGACGGAGACGAAGAAGGAGATGGAGAAGGAGATGGAGATGGAGTGGTGCTATGGGAGCGGAGAGGGAGACGAGGCGAGGCGCCAATGTGTTGTACAGCAGCGGTGACAGACTGCACAGTGCAGAGGGTGAGGCTGACTTTGGTAACCCGAACACGCCGCCTGGACTAGTGTCACGCGCAGGGTGTTGTCACTTCACTATGAGGACCGGATGAATAGTATTTTGACCATCAATTGTACCATAGTTGTAATACTACTACTACTAGTAGGAACATGAGTACTCCAGTATTGTATAGCGGAAATAGGTCTCCCGTGCTAGCATGCTTGTTCACTTCATCGTTCAGGTATCATCCATATTGCGAGCAGAACCAAATTCTCGTGCATGCCCAATCAACGCCCTGTCGCGATGCATGAAGTGGTCGTTCTGGTGCATCAAGGACGGCATGCAGATCGTTCCACACTTCAGAAGAGGAAAACTGGAAAGGTAGAACACGGCAGCAGAGGAAGAGAACGCTGGCTAACGAGTCTGGGAGGGGATCGAGCAGGAAGTTAATGCTCCACGCCTAAAGGTTTTGGGAAAACCTGATTTTCATAAGGTGACTTATACTCACCTACACGGAGGGAGTATTCCTTAACCAGAGAATGTTCTGTCTCCCACTCACGCGCTCAAAAAAAAGAAGCTACGACACATTTTTTTATCTGTTTGCATAGGTCCCACCTATCAGGAAGTATGGGCACATACACGAACAGGTACGACTCATCAGTCTACCTCCATAGCCTTTTTATTTAGTCTACCTATCCGTCTAATCAACTGCCTGCACACCACTTCTCCCATTTACTTCTCCATCGGGAACCGATTCTCCTCAGCTTCTTCACCTCCCCTTCATCTTCATTTGCATCCAAACCCCACTGCATTCACATTGTTTTAACCTCTTTAAATAATCATCTACTACTTTAGTTAGACTAGCCATCTAATCCTAATTCTCCAAACCATAGCCCTCCGTTCCAGCGGTTCCAAATGGCGAAAGAGATTGAGATGCAGGTTTTTAGCGTCCAACATGTCCTCGTCGAAGGATCGATGCTCATAGTTGCCACCGTCACCGTCCACCCAAGGGTTGTTCGGCAATGGATCAACAATGTATCCAACTCCCTCGAAAAGGTAGAGACGAGGGTCATTGGTCTCGACTCAGAGTACACGGAGCGTGCCCCTGGGAAGATCCAGCGCGCCGCCGTCCTTCAACTGTGCCTCGAAGATGATGTTTTGGTGTACCACATCATACACTCGCCCTCCATACCAGGTGAGCTTCACAATTTCTTGTCTCGGGAGGACGTATACTTCTGTGGGGCAGCCATCGAAGGGGACAAACAGAAGCTGGAGCCGTACAACCTTGATTTGAAAAGCATCGCTGACCTACAAACCAGATTCAAAATTCCTGTAGAAGTTTGTGATAAACAGACACCATCCCTATTCGACATAGAAAAATTTGTGCTCGATACAAATCTTCAGAAGGGTGACGAGACGGTGGCATTAAGGTCGTCTAGATGGGAGAATTATCCCTTGATGTACGAGCGGATAAAATATGTTGCCCTCGATGCCCGTGTGAGTTTCAAGATAGCTGCAAGGTCCAAAGAGCTTGTTGCGAAGCCGTCTCCCACGGAGAATGAGAACAAGAAGAAGAAGAAGAAAAAGAGGAAGAAGAAGAAGAAGAAGAAAAGGCTGCACCAGCAGGAGGGCATTATGGATGGATGAACTATTTCCTCTCTTGTAAAAAAATATATTCCCTCTCGGTGTATATTGATATAGATGGACTATTTCGATGGTGTGCATGTCTTTGGAACAGAGTAGTAGCGTGGGTCCGCTTGACTATAAGGAACTATTTATCCGCATATATAGCTTTCTCTGCTACTCCTTCCAGTGATCGGTATGCTTTGCATGTGTCCGTAGACATGACAGCTTGTCCATTGAAGTTCAACTATGGCGACCATCACGTTTCATCTCGCAATTCCCATGACGCCTCTCCAACCCACGGCACCACGCCCCCCGACGTGCGCCTCACCCTCTCGGTCGCACCGCCCCTCTGCCTTTGTGTGCATGACATGTGGGCCACCTAAAATGCGGTGAGCATCAAGTTTCTACCACAGCCACACGTGATTCCCACGATGACGCTTGAACCCATGACACCACACATCCCCCGACCTGTGGCTCACCCCTCTTGGCCCCACTGCCCCTCTGCCTTTGGGAGCATTACATGTGGACCAGTCACCTATCGGGTACACATGTTATTGACTCAAAGGCGCTGAAGCTCAGTCCCAACGGCCCTGAGAGGGAAATGTAACTCCTGCGGCATGGCTTGTGGTGCTCCCGCAGCACGAACTCGTGCCAAACTCGAGATTTGTTTCTTTACTATACATGCACGCAACGATTTAATGGACATTGTAATCTCAACATGTGATGGGGAGCTCAAATTTTGAATTTGAAACTTATAAAACGAAAAGATTCAAAACAAATAAACTGGGAGAGAGGGAGTATATCGTAGGATGTGTCCCATACAAAATAAGTCCCCTGGTTTGTCACCACGAAGATGCGGTTAGAAAGGAGCACAGCGCCTTCCTACTCGTACAGCAACAAATCAGCCACAGACGGCATGGTCCGCCTTTGACCGCCATGTGCAAGGTTCATGCTATCTTATTCAATCTCACCGTGGTTCCATCATACCAATTCATGCGGTGGCCCGTTGCATGGCTGATCCCAATGCTGAACAAAGGTTCTACGGGAACGGTGTCACCGTTGTAAATGTTGTGCAAATTGATGTTGGTACCCTCCCGTACATATGGAAGCCAATCTCCACTCGCACCAAGCCTAACGTGTGAAACAGTGGGCAGGGGGAGAATTTGGAAATGGACATGGAAGTAGTCTTTAGAATGCATTTACTACGTGATCAAACTCATCTTACCTGCTCATCGAAGGATATCCGAGTGCCCCTCAATGTCGGCATCTCAAGGGGCGTCAACTTGCAACTACGGCCACACCGCGCTGGAGAGACCCCCAAGGAAACATCCTCGTGCGTTCCACGGAACATCAAGATGCATTTGTATGAGTAGTTTATCTTGTGAGAGAAAAGGATGAATGAGGGAAGGCCTCTAGAGATAGAGATGGATACTACTACTACCAATGTGCTGGCCCGTGCGTTGCAATGGATCCAAAGTAGTAGAATAATACTTGTTCACGTGCTTGAAATATAAACACTCTAGTTTTGATATACATGTGTCAGTAGACATGACAGCTTGTCCATGGAAGTTGAACCACGGCGACCATCACATTTCTTATTTCTACCACTGCCACACCCACACGCGATTCCCACGACGCCGCTCCAACCCACGGCACGATGTCCCCCAACGTGGACATGGATCCTCTGACGTGGCTATCACTGCCTTGCCTTGCCTTTCCTTCGCTGATAGGTGGGCCAGCCGCATTTAAGGTCCGCATGTCATTGACTCATAGGCCGGGCACTAAGCCACTGAAGTTCGGTCCCGTGGGCCTCGAGAGGGAAATGTAACTCCAGCGGCAGGCCTTGTGGTGCTCCCGCGGTACGAGCTCGTGCCAAAACTGGAATTTGTTTCTTACTACTAGCAACTAGTACTACTAAGGTACACATGCATTGCACGCATGAGATTCTGGTGGTTTGTGCATTATGCTTCTACATGTGGAGTTTTCTGGATTCTAACATGTGGCAAAATCTGGTGGAATGTAAGGTTAGGCAAGTTTGATTAACTTAGGTGATTGTTTGGTTCAAGCCACACCTTAGGCAAGCCACACTAAGGCCCCACATGACATACACACAAAAAATGTGGCAAGATTCCCTTAGGCTTGCCAACTTGTGGCTCTCATTTTGAAGAACTAATAACTTTGCCTAAGCTTAGTTGTGGCAAAGTTAGTCATGAATTAAGGGGATGTTTGGTTCCTAGCCACACCTTGCCACACTTTGCCACACTTAACCTTAGGCAAGTTTGACCAAGTTAGGTAGGTGTTTGGTTCTAGCCACACCTAAGGCAAGGATTTTTTTATGAGCAGTGAGCCCCACATGTCATAGACATAAAAAGTGTGGCAAGATTCCCTTAGGCAAGCCAAAGTGTGGTTAACAATTTGAGCAACTCAACTAAGGCAAGTGTGGCAAAAATCATGTGGCAATATATGGCAAAGATAGTCACAATCCAAACAACCCCTAAGTTCAACCATGGAGTCTTCTAGATTATACATGTGGCAGAATCTGGTGGATGATATCCAACGGCCAGTAGTGCTCAGATTTGCCATCTTTGTACCGTCGGATTGGCTTCATCCAACAACCAACTTTCAAAGTTTTTTCACACACTATATAGGGGTATAGACACAGATGTGCCAGTCTATTGCAATGGATCCAAAGTATATCTATTTAGTGGAGTGCACTCTAAACACATTATCTATTTATTTTTTCTCTAACCTTTTGTAGCCATGCAACCAAGCCACATAAGCTTCATGGGTGCCCCCCACATCATATTATTCATACTATGTTGATTGAAAAAAAGATAAATCACCCAAAACAAGATCTTCCCATTTTTTGTTCATACGATGTTGTGCCGTGCACGTACCTACTAGTTGTATAGTGGTAGTACTAGTAATACAGTTAGGAGTACAAACTTGGTACTAGTAGGAGTAGTACTAGTACGGAATGCTCCTACTCTATCAGCGAGCCCCATCTGATACCAAATTTCTTGGCTTCCATGCTACAGCTAGATCTTCCCCTCGTTTCTGTTTTCCAACCCGGCGGCGGGCGGGGTGTCGGTTTGCTCAACGGCGGTCCCACATGAAAGTGAAAATGATAGGCAACATGCCTTCCCTAAGCTATGTGTCGTGCCGGACAGGCCGTGGAGTACTCCCGATTCCCGGGCGTGTGGGGGTGCGACGCGAACGCGGCAGGCCTTTTCCTTTTACTAGCAATGTGCCTGTGCGTTGCGACGGATCCAAAGTAGTAGAATAGTAGTATTTGTTCACAAACTTGAAAGAAATCACAATTGTTTTGATATACTCCTAATATATTACTCCCTCCGTACCTAGATATTTGTCTTTTTTGAGATTTCAAATGGACTATCACATACGGATTATATAGACATATTCTAGTGTTTCTAGCAAGATGCCCGCGTGTTGCACGAAGTTGATGGAAAATGTAAGCACAACTTATAAATTGACGGATGGAGTACTAGTTACAGTGATGCATATAATTAAGCAAAGGGATCGCACATGTCGGTATTGACTGGAACGAGAATGCAACAACATAATAAGAATTAACGCCACGATGATGTGATCGCAGTGGTGGTTACAGAAGGCAAGAAGAAAGATGGATCCATGAACATACGACCTACTCCTCCTCAACTTAGTGCACCGGGCCACCGACCGGTGGCTAAGGAGCAGCGGCTTTTGTGGCGAGGTCGAGGTGCTTCTCAGCAAAGGCATCCAAGGCTTCCAGCCGGTTGAGGAAGGCCAACGTTGTAGCGTCCTCACTGGCCTTGTAGATACCTATGTACACGATTTGCTCGTACACGTGGATGTGTAGGTCGACGAATTCTTGCAAGGCGAGGTGCCTCGCGGTAAGCGCGACCTCCAGGTGGACATTCTTCGTGGCGTCGGCGGGCAGTCGCAGGGCCACCGGTGCTTGAAAGAGGTTCCGGCCATGGAGGCCGATTAGGGTGGCAGGCAATGAGGAGCCCGGGCGCGCCGGCTGGAGGAGTACGGCGAAGTCGTCCGCAAGCTCGTTTGCACTTAGTGTAGGTGCTTAGGCAAGTGCTTAGGTGCGTACGATGTGGTAGATGCATTGGAATGGAGGGGCGCCTTTATATGAGGGCAATGAGGCAAACTGCATTGCATTCACATCGTGCAGCGTCTTTTCTCGGACCTCCTCCCATTACTTCCCTCATGCATTAATTGAAGGAGGATGCATTGGCCGTTCAACATATCGGGAACCGCTACTTCCTCACTCGTCTGCATTAAAGCCGTATCGGGAACTGTGCCGCCCGCTGTCAAATCGAATACTCCCTCCGTATAGGTGAGTATTAAGTCATCTTACGAAAACCAAATACTCCCTCCTTTCCAGTTTATAGGGCTCAATTCAAAAATCTCACCAACCAAGGGAGATGGTGAGTGGTGGAATACTTTTTATAATTTGCAAAAGCACCCAATTAATGCTCTTGTTTTCCTAAAAAAAATATGTTTACCAATGTATTAATTTTAATGCATGCATGCATAAAATACATGCATTGGTCAATTTTCTCTTAATAGTTGCATGCAATTATTTAATGCACCTTCGAATCTGAACTTGTGATGGGGAACAACCAAAATGAGCCTTATAAAATGGAAAAACTAAGATTTTGAGATAAGCCTTATAAATCGGAAAGGAGGGAGTAGTAAACACATAGGCGTGGTGCATTAACTCTCATGTTGTTTCTTATTTTTTGACATAAATAGAGGAATCAACCAATAAGAGATGTGGGGCTTGTATGCTTTTAATGACTTGAGACTATCAAACATGACATGAAGTGGTCAGTTCGTTGCACAAGAACAAATACAACCCACGTCAGCACACACGCATCTTATAGCATCACATCGAGATTTTTTCGAGCAACCGGCAGGAGCTCTACCTTTTCATTAAGAAGAAGAAAATTGACAAGTTTATAAGGAAAACTGGCCGAAAACCAATAGCATCACATCTAATGGCTATAAAAGATGAATGAGACCAAATTATATCTTATCTAGATGAGTTCTAGCAAAACTGTATTAATAATACTTAGTACTCCTGCGCCATGTATCATATATTAGTATCATGTAGTACTTTATTTATTGCCATGTATGACACATAGTACTCAACTCTCTCTCTTTCTTCATTTAATTCGATGACACCTCATCAAAATTGCTAAGGCTAGTACCATTACAACCAACCTTAGCAAATACTCCCTAAACATTAAGTTCTCTCGTTTTCCTCTCCGCCTTGGTCACCTAGACGGAGAGAGTATACTGCACAGGCTTTTCCTGCGCGGTAGGAGGTGGGGCAGTTCCGCCTAGTCGGTTCGACAGAGACGCGAGAAGACGAGGAAGTAGGCTGCTGCAAACGTAGGGCTGTGTGATTTGACATCGAGTTACTATTGGATAGGTGGGGCCCCGTGATTTAACTTGCCATTATCATGTTAACGGTGGTGCTACGACCGGCGTGAGTCTCCCGATTCCTGACCACCTCCATACAGGTGCCTCTCCCAATGCTCCACCATGTAGTAGAGGCTGGCTCTTGCATGAGAGCCCACTTCTCCACTTTTTCCTTGCCTCTCTTCCCTCCACATATGCAAAAATGCCATGTAAAGCGCACTATTGTACTTAGGTTGGTCGTAATGGAGAGTATCATATACTAGTATCATGCATATGATACTTTTGTATGATACTACATCCGTAATGCATAGTATCATGTGTTGGTATCATAGGATAGTTTATTTATTGTAATGCATGACACATAGTAGCACATCATTTAATATGATACTACAGTAAGTATCATATTATGATACTCAACTCTCTCTTTTCTTCATTTAATTCGACGCCACCTCATCAAGATTGCATAGTTGGCATGCATGATACTACTCCCATTACAAGCAGCCTTACTTGATCCTACAGGTGCTAAGCTTGCCACATAGGCATAAAGTCTGATGTGGCAAGTTAATCAAGAAGAGAGAGACTAGTTTGGTGAACCAAGGAAGAAACGGTGCTAAGCGCGTGTACCTAGGTGAAAAGACAATTTTGAGTCTATAGCTAGTTAAATGAAGCAACCTTAGCAACACCATTTCATTGGAAGAGGTCACTCCTTGGCAAATGCAATAAATACTAGTACTCCCGGTGTCCTAGTGTCAAAAACGTTCTTATATTATGGGACAGAGGGAGTACAAAGAAAGAGATAGAGAGGAGTAAAAAATACACTTATAGCCAACCTTATAGCTAACCTTGTTGTAGTATGAGTGACCAAGTGATGACTATGTATGACATGCCAACATCAGATAGCCTAACGCACTGTGTCAAATCTCCAAGGGCGCGAGCGATGCGACAGTCGTCGTAGGTGCGACCATGATACGGGCTGCTGGCAGCCCTTGGATCTGACATCAAACGGTCGCATGCTAAGTTGCTGAAAATTTGCAGAATAACCCTCCAGGATAGGATATTCACCCATAGTCTAGAATCACGCCATGCAACCGTTCGATCTCAGATCCAAGGGCTCTCGGAAGCCCGTATCATGGGAGAATGGAAAGCCACTACCCTGCCCTTCGCACGCTGGCAGTTCGCTCCTACTCGTCCCCGCACGTCCTTCAAAACTATGATGGTTCGCTCCTAGTCATCCCGTCCATTCACATTACGACAGTTCCACTAATCATAACCCTCCTCCCAAATCCATGGCGTCCCAAATTTCCAGGATCGGCGGTGAGTACAAGGTTAGAACCATCACCGGCGATGAGTTCAACGTCATCTACACCCGTTCTTCCGTGACGGTGAAAGGATGCCTTTCTCGCTTCAGGCGCATGTTCGAAGACTCAGATGATGAGCGGGTCGCTGGGCTAGATGTTGAGTACACCACAGTCCTGGGACGAGAGAAGGATCTAAAGGACAAAGAGAGGAAGAAGCCCGTCGTGATCCAGGTTTGCGTGCATGACTTATGCTTGGTCTACCACATATGCCATGCCGATGTTGAATGCCTGGATTTTAAGGACTTCCTCGAGAGCAACCTAGTCCAATTCGTTATTGTAGACTTTGGTAACGACAAAGAAGTACTGGGTCGGATAGGCCTCATTGTAGGCAACACCATCGACCTCCAGAAGAATCAGTTGGTGTCCTCTCGTCAGCCTTCAATGTTGACCCTGGCAGGAGCCATGGTTCATCCTTCGTAGGTAAACTGGAGAAACCTCCATACACGTTTCATCGTTATGCATGGTAGCGGAATGTACTAGATATAGACCACATCCACTATGCTGCAATGGATGGCTACCTTTGTTTCAATATCTACAAGGGTTGGATGAAGAGCAAGAGCCAAGTGTGCGGTTCAAGCAAAGAAGTATCGGCCAAGAGGAAGAGGGACAAGGACGAAGTCGAGGACGTGGACGAGGACTCCGAGTAAGGTGGCAGTGTCGTTGCTCATGGTGGTTCTAATTCAGTGTCTCCGGAATAGTTGCAAAGTTTAATTTCAGGTGTGCTTAATTTAATTTGAGGGGTGTGTTGTGCTGAGCCCCCAGCAGAACTATGTTATGTTTCTTCTCGTTACTTTAACTCTTCAGTACGTACATACTAGTATTTCTTACATTTCATCTTTTAGTTGGTATAGTACTACCACTCGTTTCTTCATATTATATACGTACAATATATATGGCCAACATCATATAGCCAGCAGTTTAGTTGTCAAAGAATTTCAGGGTGCTTAGTTTTGTCAAAGAATTCCAGGGTGCTTAGTTTTATTTGAGGGGTGGATTGTGCTGGACACCATTATTGTGACTAGCCTTTTTAATAGTACTATATGCATAATTTGGCGACGAGCGCTCTCTATATGTATCGCCTTTTTTTTTAATTTCAAGTTTTGCTCCATGGCGCAATCCATCGATACTACTGATGTACAAAAGTATACATTTTTAAAAGGCTAGAGGGCGGGGCAGTCTAGCTCGGTTGGTTTCACGAGAGGCGAGGGCCTTTGTGATTTGGCGCCTCATTACTGCTGTCAAATCGAATAGTACTGCACCGCCCATTGCACGCCCGGCGCCTCCATTAAACCCCTCCGTTAAACCTGCATGCAAACCGAGAATCCTACTCCGGCCACACGTCCGTTCATGAGTGGGCCGGAATTAAACGCAACACCGGCCGAGCTCCTCCCGTCCACCCTCAGTTTAAACGAGGCCAGACGCCGGCCAAGCTCCTACCGTCCGCTCTCTATTTACACGAGGCCAGACATACAGCGGGCAAGAATCACACCCCTCCGCCGCTCCCCCATCTCCTCCTTCACCATTTTCTCCACTCTTCCGATGGCTTCCGATGAGCCGTTCTCCGGCATATTACCTGGCTGGGTGGCCCGCCGAGCCCTCCGGATACGGGCGAAGCCGCTCGGTGCTTCACCAACCTTGATTGGCTCGACGGATCCAGTTGCCGCCCCAAGCAGGCGCATGGTTCAGCAACTCGCCGCTCCAGTTCAGCTTGATGAGGAGTGGCAAGTTGCTCCATGCCAGCACGGCGGCGAGCATGCCGGTACGAGCGCCATCGCTGTCGCGTCGTACCACGCCACCAGTGTCTGCGGTGGCTGCGCCTCCCGTGCCTGCAGCAGCACCATGCAGGCAGAGATAGAAGCCGGGTGCGTGGAGAGCGACGACTCGGTGGCGAGCTTCTCCGTGTCCGCCACCATCATCGAGGAGAAGTAGAACACGGGAGGCTGCCGCCACTTGGGACCCATGAAGGCCACCGCCGAGGCGACGACCGCGGATTCAGGTGGTTTCTTTGCTGCTTCGTCTCTTCCGAGGACCTTCGTCGACCCCGCAAGTGTCTGACGGGCATGAGGAAGACAAAGGGATCCACGGGCGGCCATTTAGAACTAAAATAAGTCTAGATACATCCATTTCTAGGACAAGTATTTTCGGATGGAGGGAGTATTAATTATACAAGAGAGCCGGATTGGCACCTCTCAGTTCATGTAAATGTAATGAAATCCATCATGTTTATATGAAGATCCGGCTTTTTATACGAAATCCTTCATGCTTATATGAAATCAGTCCGTGTTTGCACGAAATTCATCTGGTTGGTTAGAGTTGTAAAAATGTATGCCGCTGGCGTTTGATGTCGTCCTCCGCGGAAGGAAGCGAGAGGAAATTTGCCGGTTGCCGTTGGAGATGCTCTTTATGCTAGAAATAATAGAGTGACATCCAATCCATTTGAGTTAATTGCATGTATGATTGTCCCTCTATAAAAAGTTAATTGCATGTACAGTGTACACGTGACTTGGAGGGTGGCTACAGGTTCATACAGAAAGTTAAAAAGAAACAAGTCCATCCTTAATCTTGTATTCTCAGTACTCTGTGGGTTTCACTATCAGTACAGTAGCGAAAGAAGTATATATTAAATAAGTAGAGTAATATATAATATAAAAATCTAAAGTTAAAAGACAGAATTCGAACTCATGTCATCGCGTTGCGAGCATCCGGCGCTAACCAGCCCAGCACATTTTTGTTCTAGACCATGCTGGAGATATATCTCCATGTCTACTCTTATATATACTCCATTTGTTCCTAAATATTTGTCTTTTTCATATTTCAAATGGACTACCACATAAGGATATGTATGTAGACATATTTTAGAGTGTAGATTCACTCATTTTGCTCCGTATGTCTTTTCAGGAAGGGGTCAGATTTGTCCTTGATTTATTTATGAGATATCCAGATGGCACTGCACCGCCAAGAAAAGAGGGTAACATCAAAATTATGGACTACTTTTTTGAGTATGTTGGTAAGGTCCGGTCATAGTCACCTGTTGAAATATCTAAAAAGATAAATACACCCTCCGTCCGGAAATACTTGTCATTAAAATGGATAAAAGGAAATGTATCTAGACGTATTTTAGTTTTAGATACATCTCTCTTTATCCATTTTGATGACAAGTATTTTCGGACGGAGGGAGTAGAAAACAGAGTTGGTGATGATGGTGTGCGTGACTTCCTGCAATATAGGCCGTCAGATTTATATCTAACGGATAGGAAAGAAACTATAGCAATTTTGCAAAAATATACCCACACGTCTCTCCATGTTCGCTAATAAGGCCTTCCCTCGTTTAGCCTTTTCTCTCACAAGATAAACTACTCATACAAATGCATCTTGATGTTCCGTGCAACGCACTGGCAGCTAGCTAATTTCTTTCAAAATAGTTGCTGCGGTAATTGGGTTGAAGTGATATATTTTATGTCTGCCCGAATGATTTCAGATTCACTAGTAGTAACAAAGAAAAGGTTGCCTTGTTAATTAATAGAAAACGGGGTGAAAACTATCACATGAGGCCGGTAAAAACAAGGCACACTGGGTTCAGCATCATCGTCACTACAGCTGTGCGCGCGCGAGAAGTCTACATATCAAGGGGGCTACCGAGCAAGGCATCGAGACACAATGTTTGAGAGAGAAACCAATTGACAGATTATGATCAGATCGAGTTGTCACCCTTCTGTTGTCATTATTGGGAGGGGGTGGGGGAGAAAGACGTATCGAGAGTGTGCGCGGTAGGCACAGAGGCACAACTAGGGAGTGTGTGTGTGTGTGTGTGTGTGTGTGTTTGAAAGAGGAGTAGATAGATTATTATCAAGATCGATGTGCCACCCTACTCCTTCGGTGCCGGGTTGTGTGTGTGTGTATGTTTGAGAGTGAAGCCAGTCGATAGATTAGTATCAAGATCGAGGTGTCACCCTACTCCTTCGGTGTTGGGAAGTGTGGGTGTGTAGGGGGGGCAGTGACACTCACATATCTCAACTCTTATAAAAAACAGAGTTGGTGATGATGGTGTTCCTGCCATCCTGCAATATAGGTCATCCGATTTATATCCGACGGATAGGAAGGAAACTATGGCAATTTTACAAAAATATAACCACACCCCTCTCCGCATTTGCAAATAAGGCATTCCGTTGTTCATCCTTTTGTCCCCAAGATAAACTTCTCATACAAATGCATCTTGATGTTCCGTGCAACGCATGGGCATCTTGCTAGTAGGGAGAAGGAGTTTGTGTGACACATATCTAGCTATATTAAGGGATAGGTAGATAGCATATGTGTGAGAGACATTATTATACTTTGAGACATTAGTGGTTGTGGGTAGGCGGAATTAAAGGGGTGGGCGTGTTAGACATAGAGAGCGTGTGTGTTTCTGTGCGAGAGACTTGTAGGACGGGGTAGAAAGACGAATTTAACCCTGACAGAGGGAGAGAAATACACAAAGTGCGCGTGCGTGATTCCGATGCCCACATGGAAATGAGATATGTATGCGTGTGAGAGATATTGCACAATTCATTCACGTATCACTATCTAGCGATCGTGGACGTGCATCGCTTGAACATAAGTCAATATCTACTTTGTATCGTGGCCAAAGGTACAATATCGATTCAACGCTATAAAGATTGGACACTCACATATCACATTTTTTCTATTTAAATAAACCTTTTTAGTTGTGCATGCCAAAGTTACAGTGATGTTTCTTCAAACAACCAATGTAGCTATCATGTACATGCACCATTGTTACTCTTGCATTCAAATTCATTAGTCTTGGATGATTTAAGTTTTATTTTGAAGTAATTTATGTAATATTCATATATGAATTCAACGGGTATGCAATTTATGAAATGGAGGCTATGTAATAATATGAGGTAACACTTTTAAGTAGCTGACTACAATATCCATTTCTTTTTGTGCGCCTCTACACTAACACGTCAATGCATTATGTTTAAAGTAAATAACCAATGCCACTAAATTACCTATTTACACGAGAAATACATAGGCTGAGCGTTTGATCCCTTTTTTGTGAATGGGCCACTACACCCACACGATTGGTCGCGCCCATGTGAACGTCCAAGTTATCGGCGCACCATCCCGAGTTATTGTCTTTTTTTTTGGTGTGGACTTCACACCAGTTATTAACTGCTGACGCGTGCCCCGTGTACATAGTCTAGCATGACCTTAACGCTAGCACGGTCCAAAATTAGTTGAAACCGGATACGAACGATCCCGCGGGCGGCAAAATCTCCCGCCTCCTTCTAAAATTTCCGCCACCTTAGTCTTTAGCATGCGAAATCCCCCTTTTGTCCTTGGTGCACGGAGACCAACAGTTACAATACCGCCCTCATCTACATGATAGGTTGGGGCTGCTTTGGTAACTTCCGGTTCCCCCCACTACACGGCACCCCCGTTTCCTCTCCCCCTCCCGCAAAAACGATTAACTCCATAGCACCAGAGCATCTTACATCACACCGTCTGTACTTCATCGCCCTTCCTCCCCTCCCCTCTCGAAACCATAGACTGCTCATCCACCGGCGTACCATAGCCCATTCACTGCCAGCGGCATCCACCTCGCCGGATCTGCTTCTGCGGCCGCATCTACCCCTCCCACCTCCCCTAGAAACAAGTAGACTGCTCATCCAGCACTGTACCATAGCCCATTCAGTGCCGGCCTTGTCCACGGCGTCGGATCTGCTTCGCTGGTACTCTCGTCAACCGCCGCGCATCTGCAGCGGCTCATTCATACTCCCCACCGGAGACGCTTCCTCCACACCCCCCGGAGCCGCCCCACCGAAGCCCCCGTCGATGGCTTCTGATCCTCTTCGCCGACACCTTCCTCAACCCTACCGGAGCCGCTTCGCCGACATCTTCCTCAACCCTACCGTAGCCACTTCGCCGACACCATCATCAACCCTACTGGAGTAGCTTCGCCTACACCATTCTCAACCCTACCGGGGCCGCTTTGCCAACTCACAAGTCCACGGCCTCAGATCTGCTTCCTCGCACCCTCATCCAACCTACCGGAGCAGCTTCTGATGCCACGTCCACGGCGGAAGATCCGCATCATCGACACCACCCTTAACCCAACCACCGGAGCAGCTTCTGACGCCCCGTCCATGGTCAAAGATCCGCGTCGTCGACACCATCCTTAACCCAACCACAGGAGCAGCTTCTGACGCCCCGTCCATGGCCGCAGATCCGCGTCGTCGACACCATCCTTAACACAACCACCGGAGCAGCTTCACATATGCCCTCGTCCACGGCCACAGATCCTCTTCGCCCACACCGTAGTCCACCCTACCGGAGCCGCTCCACAAACACCCTACTCGACGGTTCTAGATCTCCTTATTGGACCCTGTTAGCCAGCACAGCGTCATCACCCTTGACGTTTCTAACCTGATTCCCACCGTCTGGAGAGATGCCAAGCACCCGCCACGGCCTAGGTACTTGTCACCTTTAAACCCATCCAGCATCACCTGCCCGACGTACTTCAAATATACTAACCGGTCGCTGTAACCTGCTATGCAGCTGGCAAAAACTACAAGGATGATGTTTCTTCTGGATCTAACAGCTTGGCCAACCAAGATCCTGGACTGAGGCATTGCTATGATCTTGTAAGCGCGTCTCTCTCTCTTGTGTTGTTTTGTGCCTGCCAGCGTGCTTTGCTAGGATTTTCGACCAGTAATCCCTTTATGCAGACAATGATTTCTACTACTGGCTGCTAAATTAGATATGTAGATGTCATACATGATACTACCTCGTACCTCCGTTCCTAAATATAAGTCTTTCTAGAGATTCCACTATAGGCTGCATACGGAGCAAATGAGTGAATCTACACTCGAAAATGCATCTATATACATCTGTATGTGGTTCATACTAGAATCTCTACAAAGACATATATTTAGGAACAGGGGCAGTACATTACACAAAATCATAGGTGGCATGTAGGAATTCCAGCGCACTACATTAGGCTCCCTTAGAGTGCCTGCTAGTCCAGCATATAGAGTCATGGCTAGTTTATGGTACGCACACAATCGTTAATTGGTGGTTTAAATATGCGCAAGGGATATGCACTGTAGTATCATGTAGAGATGTCTGAAATTAGCCGTGTCAACTTGCAGATAGGGTTACACAATGAAAAAGTACAACATGTATGTGGCAATTTCATGGAACATCGCAAAAAAAGGAGAGGCAACGGTGAGCCTATACATTGTGCTATGGTACGTCACTCCTCCATTGCAGTTATTACGAGTTATCCTAAGAAAATAAGCACCTATGAATATAAGCTCCATGTAATAAGCCAACCAGTTCTTTTCATTGCGTTTTCAGCTTATCTTTGGTATGATCAGTGGAAAGTCTAGATTGCATTATATTTTTTTCATTTTGCTGCCCATATGGAAATTAATTTGACTTGCAAACATCACAAATTGAACCCAGTGCAATAATTAATATGATGGGAAAACAGACCATCACTATTTGCTCAAAATGCAAATACAAAGATACCATCTACTTGGCACAATCTACTTTGGTCAATGTTTTCCATAGAGATCCCATTGCCTAATTTAAGCGAAGAACGCATGACCCACATTTAAATGAAGAACAATTATTTATTGAAATTCGATGGTCCAAGTGGCTGGTTATTATCATATAGCAGCACCACCTGAAAGCATCATATAGCAGCAGCAGCTCATAGCAAGTCATCATACAGCAGCAGCAGTCTGTAATTCATCATATACCAGCAGCAGCTCTTAGCAATTCATCATATAACAGCAGCAGGAGCAGCTCATAGCAATTCGTCATATAGCAGCGGCAGGAGCAGCTCATAGCAATTCATCATATAGCAGCAGCAGGAGCAGCTTGTAGCAACTCATCATATAGCAGCAGCAGCTCATAGCAATTCATCATATAGCAGTAGCAGCTCATAGCAACTCATCATACAGCAGCAGCAGCTCATAGCAATTCATCATATAGCAGCAGCAGGAGCAGCTCATAGCAATGCATCATATAGCAGCAGCAGAAGCAGCTCATAGCAATTCATCATATAGTGGATCAGAATGAAAATTTGGCAAAATATCAGAGGAGATCCTCACCTTGTTGGATGAGCTCATCCTTCAACAGCACCTCAAGGCCATGGCCTAGGAGGAGAGGAGGGGGAATAAGGTGCCTTCTGCTGTAGTGTGGCATCAATCGTAGTTGTGCAGTGCCTGCCGGAGTAGTGCGTTGGATGAACCACAGTGGAGCAGCTGCTGGAGACCCTGAGAATGAGGGGCGGCGCCAGAGGGAGGAGCAGCCAGGGAGATTTGCCCCTACCCACCGGCCATGTATCCTAGCTGGACATAGCATCATCGAGGACCAGGCCAGATGGGACCAGTGGCGACGGCTCGCTGGAGGAACCCTAGTGTTGCAGGCAGGGGATCGAGGTAGAGGGAAAGTGGAGAGGAGATGCAAGCGGGCAGGAAATGAATGCTTGCGTGTTTGTTTTTACTTGAGGGTCAAGTGTGACACGGGCGTCAGCAGTTGCATTTTGAGTGTAATATAGGCAGACAACAGAGTCATTTCACTATTCCCCTTCCCTTCAATTTTTAGTGAGGTTCTACCCAAAACACCCCCCTCCAAAGCAAAATTAGTTAAGCCCAAGCCCATAACTCAAAAATGACTTCTTTACATCTTTTATGGCTTATTTTGATAATATGCCCTGAAAAGGCGGAATCGAACTAGCCCTTAACCTGCAATTCATATGTGCATGCAATGATGAATCACTCCTGCCTGCTATCTGTACATTTAGGCATCACCATACATGGCATAACCTAATACATGTGCATTCCATTGTAGAATCTGGAATATGCAATGTTTATGTTAGTTCATAAGTTTCACATGATGTTTAAAAGCCCCTTAAATCTGGTCAGTCAAGTGATGGTCTTTAAGCCTCCTTCTTGCTTCTTTTCTTGATATGTAAGATTTGCGCACACATATGTTCAATTTCTTGCATCAGCCAGCCATACTAGGACTGTTTGCTTTGATTACTTGATGTTCTTGACCTAACACTCTAACAGATCTTGTCAACGATTTAAACACTAAGGGTTGTTGTAGTGGGGCCTTGTCTAACTCATAGGTGACATAAAGGTTTGGCTGTACACTACAGTAGGCTCTCCAAGAGTACCTGGAGATCCAGTTCGAAGGTATGCCTAGTTTTTACATAGTGCAGACATAGTAAATGCTCATTTCATTGTGTGCAAGTGCAAGAGATGCGGCATGTTTCATTAGGTGGTGTTGTTTTGTTATAATCTCATCCTTTTGTGTTCACAGACTGGAAAGTATGCATATTTATCTTCCAAGGAGACGAGTAACTAGTTTGGGCCACCTTGCAGAGGGGGTGCAATGAAGATAAGATTGAGGATTTCCAACTACAAGATGTTAGGAAGGAGCCTTGCAAGAGAAGTAGGAGCTGCGCTGAGCCTCTTCAACCTGCTAAGGTAAGTCACTGTATGCAACTCAACAATTCAATTCCTTGTTTGTTTCAGGCATAGTTAATTTGCTCTTTTCAATTGCTTTGTTTGTCCTCAGTTAATGAGATGACCAAATAATCATGCCTAATGTTCAGATCTTGTATAACTATTAGTTGACATAATTAAAGGCCTTACCATTCAATTACTCTGCCGAAGTGTGCCTGAAGCTTTGAAGTCTATTAACCAACTATTATTGCATGAGGCTCACAATCTAGTTTATACTACGCTAATGATTGCATAGTTTTGCCTGTTGTAGTATGTTTGTATGAAACCCTCTGCTGTTCATTATGCTCCCTAAGACTTTAATTGAGATACAGAATGGCCAACTGCTTGCTTATGCGCAACGTGATGTCTAAATTTGTAACTTGTCTATGTTTTCGATTGGGCCCCAACATCATGCTCCTCTGGTGAACTAAGAGGGATTTCTGTATGCAGGCTGCACAGACTATCTTTCTTATAATTTTTAAAATATCACCTGCTTATGCTTCATGACGTGTAACATTATTGTTAGTTCTGTTTTGCCATGTAGTACAAAATAGTGTCTTGCTCGCTTCACTGTTGTAACTATATTTTTGCCCTAGTCATGTGTACTTACAGAAACATTTCAGGATGAAGTGACATCAACACAAAGATCTGCGAGCAGTGCGGCATGGCCGTTACTAAATGATTATGGATTGGAATTGGAATGTGTTGATGTTCTCGAGCATCAACTAGAGGTGGCAGGACAACGTGTACATGATTGTCAACATTTAATCAACAAGTTGAGACTGGACATGCAGGTATTAGATGCAGGAGTCAAAAAATGAAACAAGACACTGAGGTAACCATGAAGGAATTGGAGATTTTGCAGACTGAAATTTGTGCTACCTGAATCCAGCCAATCGATTATAGTTCAAATGGAGTTAAGTTGATGCGCGTCCATGATGTATGAGCTGTATTTGCCCAGTGTATTTAATTTGTTGTTTGTGTATGCTTTATTAACACCTGTGCCGAACCATAATGCCCAGTGGGTATAATCGGCTGTAATTTCTTTATTGTATAGTGTAGGATTATTCTACCTTTCTATGCCTTGATCTCTTAGTTGTATAGTGTATACTTTTTAGAGGTGATAGTATTGAGTAGGATAATTCTTTGAATATGCTATATAGTTCAAACGGGGGCCAACTCGCCCGACCATGGCCCTTCACGGGCCGTACGATCGCATGGATCATGTACGGGCTGTCGGATCCATGGGCCATCAATGGGCCGTCGGACCCATGTGCCCTCAATGGGCCGTCGGACCCATGGGCCTTCATCGGGCCGTCGGCTCCATGGGCCTTTAGTGGGCCGTCGGATCCATGGGCCTTCTATGTCTCTTAGGATCCATGGGCCTTCTACGTCTCGTAGGATCCATGGGCCTTGTAAGGGCCGATTCATTTATGGGTATTGTATGGGCCTTTAATGGGTCGTAGACGGGCCTTTAATGGAAATCGTACGTTTTATGGGCTGACCATAAGGGGCCGTTAATAGGCCGTATTTGGTGATGCTATGAAAATGGCCCAATAGATTAACGGTCCACAAACGGCCCGACTGTAACGACGGGCTGAATATGGCCCACAAGCAGAAAATGACAGTAATGGGCCATAAGTAACCGAATGCTGCAAATGAGCCCAAGAATAAATGGGCCCTCAGAAGGCCGAAAGACAACTTGGGCTGGAAACGGCCCAATGGAATAATGGGCCGTTAATGGGTATAAAGTGATCATTGTTCATTACGGGCCAGTTTCACCATGGGCCGTTTTGGGTGTAAAGTGATACACCGTTCATTACGGGCCAGTTTCAACACGGGCCGTTAATGGGGCAATAGTTACAAAGGGAATCATATGGGCCGAAAGATGTCACGGGCCATACATGGGCCAGAAGTGAAAACGGGCTGGAATCATATTGGATGGCCCAGATGACGCTACTGGGCCTAATTCAGATAGGGCGTAACAGGCCTTGGGTTAGCGGGTTGTAAATGGGCTATACGTGAACAGGCCATTAACAGGCTTTCCATGGGCCGGCCCGCCACCTTTTGACCAAGTCAAACAGGCCTGCCTTTTCACAGGAATGGGCCACTGTTGGGCTGTGCCACGTGTCGACGTATCATAGGCGCCTTCTGTCCAATGAGTGGATGACATCTGTCCCAACGATGAGCTGACATGTGTTTCCTCCAGCCAATGATGATCTTACACGTGGAAAATCCCCATTGGTCGGGGCTATTAATGGGTTATCGGATCCAAAACCCGAACCGATAGCTTAACAACGTTCCGTTATGGTGGATGCCATGTGTAGGTCACCCTTGACAAAAGCACTTTTGTGACGCGCGATTTATCGTCATGGAAGTGGACACTTCCGTGATGATAATTTTTGTAATGTCATGGAACACTTCTACGACAGCACAGGTATGACTATCTTGATTCTGTCATAAATTTGTCATGGATGTACATGCATGACAAAAAACGCGACCTACTGTGACAAACACGTATCATCACGGAAGTGTATTTTTTGTAGTGGATGGAGGCCGATTTGAAAAGGATATATGCCATGGAGGAGGATCAAGAAGTTACTTCTCACTTCTGAGACGGATTCACGATGGGGGAACTACAGAGCTCAACTATTCCAAACTCGGTCATCCCTTCCAATGTTAGATTTCTTTCTTATGAAAATATGAAAAAGAGTGTCACTTGTTCTCCAGCAGCTATGCAACATCCATGTGTGAAAGGAGCTTTGGTCGTCACGAGTAAGCTCCATAAGTAAATAATGGACCTCAAGCAACAAGTCTATAAACTCAAGGAGGATAATCGTATCCTGAGGGGCATTGTCGGTGTCAAAACCGGCGGATCTCGGGTAGGGGTTCCCAAGCAGTGCGTCTTAGGATCAATGGTAACAGCAGACAAGGGACACGATGTTTTACCCAGGTTCGGGCCCTCTTGATGGAGGTAAAACCCTACGTCCTGCTTGATTGATATTGATATTGTGGATGTTTACAAGAGTGGATCTACCATGAGATCAAGGAGGCTAAACCCTAGAAGCTAGCCTATGGTATGATTGTTGTAATGGTTGTTGTTGTATCTCTATCGACTAGCCTGGCCTCGGTTTATATAATGCACCAGAGGCCTAGGATAACAAGAGTTCTAGCCGAATACGCCAGTGGGGGAGGAGTCCTTGTCTTGATCGCCAAGTCTTATGGAATCTTCCTTGTATGCGGCAACTGTCCGGACTGGCCCATGAGTATACGTCCATGGGGATCCTCGGCCCAATCCAACTGATCGGGAGACGACGTGTTGAGTACCCCCTAGTCCAGGACACCGTTAGTAGCCCCCTGAACCGGTCTTCAAGTTGGGGACGCTCCTCGATTCTTCCGAACTGTTCTTCATCTTCGGTCGCCGGTCTTGAAAACTGGTTCAACAAATCTTCTCATCTTCTATCTTGAGGATCGCTGAAATGCATTCGTCGAGTTTACGCGTTGGGTATCCGAGGAGCCCCTTTAAGTTTACGGCCTTTACCAATGCCTTGTTATTTTTATGCCATGCCTCGGGTTTGAAGTTGTTCCCGGGTGACAACATCCTCTTGCGTCCGAGCTCCAATGCCAGACTGCATTCGAGGTATCCTTTGCAGCCGAGCACCAATGCCGGACTGCTTCTTAGCTCTAACGCCGGACTATGTATCCGAGCTCCAACGCCGGACGGTATCCGAGCTCCAACGCCGGACTATGTATCCGAGCTCCAACGCCGGACTGTGTATCCGAGCTCCAACACCGGACTGTATCCAAGATGTCATAGATCATCTTGGTCCAAAAAATTTGAAGGAGTTTAGCCGAGCTTAATGCCGGAAATGCCCTCTATGGAGCCAGCCACTAGTGCCCGAGCTTTATGCCGGACTGCTTCCGAGGTGGTGCACCAACCCGAATGTGGGCCAATTTTTGTCAATATTTTTGATTGGTGCCAGTAGCCCTCAAGGTGGGTATCGGTCTAAAACACGAGATACACGTGAAGGATGACATAAGACCGCTGATCCCCGTAGCTGCTGAGACTCAGGTTGATTTGCAAAATCGGTCTGAGGATCAAGTCCTAGCTCGGCAGAATACTTCGGGACACAAAAAGCGGCGCGCTCAGTCCTCGAGACTCAGGTTGGGTACGGCCGACCAACCTGAGGATCAAAATCTCCTCGGAAACTGTATTGCACTTAAAATTTTATGCATAGAATAGGCAATGCAGTAGCCCCCGAGACATTGGCCGGGTGGCAACACCAGATCAGGGGATTGATGTGCCCCTTTAATATTTGTAAATAATAAGCCCAAAGCCCAGTAGCCCCCGAGCCTTAATGCGGGCACGGGAGGCCGAATTAAGGATCGATATCCATAGTAAAATCACAAATTATGTGTAATGACTCTATGTATCCAAGTACTTTACGTCATTAATGCTCGGATCCGCATTGTACAAAACTTTGTTGACCGACCATCGGCTTCCACCTCCTCGGCCGATAGCCGAGGAGTGTTTGTCCTTCTTTATAAAGCTTTTATGAGGGCAAAGATTTACAACAAACAAGGCAATCTGGCCAAACGGTTTTATAAACAAAGGTACGCGGAGAGACATGTTATATTACTGTTTAATAGAAGAAATGTCTTCCAGAGAAAATAGTCCCGCTATCGGTTCCTTTCTTTGGGTTGTCATGCTAAGCATGATCATGAAACCTCTGCTCCAATGTAAGAGCAAAATATCGAGGATTTAGTTAGGGAGGCCAGTTAATAGCCCCCGATAGTGTTCGGCGACAGTCGAGGTCAAGCCGAAAACACTTCGGCCAATGAATGGCTCGTCATTTAATATAGTCATCGGATCACTGACCAGTTTACACCTATTGTGACAGTCAGTTTTCGGCTTTCTCCACTGAGGTGCTTGACCCTGCGAGCTGGAAGCACAATCGCAGTGGTTCTCCCTTTGCACACCTAGCCGAACAAAGCGGAACGTAGGAGGCAAGCGCGGGAGCCGGGCAACCCAACTATTGATCGAAGACACAATTCGAAACTGATGCATATATAGCAATATCCGAGAATGTTTTTGCCGAATCTCAAAAGGTGTCCGGCGTTGCTCTGCGAGACTTGTGCTGAAAACACACAAATAGTTTAAAAGTGCCATGGGCTCGAAAAGCCAAAAAAACTTGTTCAAAAGGTTAATGTCCGAACTCGATCAAGTGTTCGGTGCCAATCCGAAAATTGGACTTTAGAGAAAAAAAAGGGTGCTTTTGTCGTGCTTTAACATGACACATCCTATCTCAAAACTTCAAGCGGGTTAGCCTACGGCTTCCGGCTAGTGACCGCACACTTGTGTCAAAAAAAGGAGTGATAAATAAAAACTTTGCAACGGCTGGGAAGAGAAACACTTAGTATGAAACGACTCAAATAAACATAAGAGCCCCCAAGTGACTTGGGTAAAAGTTGACTATATAATGTAAGGTGACATGTAGAATGCCTTCTAGCCGGATTGTAGATCGTTCGTCGTAGTGGACCTTTTCGCTTCAACCTCTGGACCCAATAGTCTGGAGTGTGTCCGAATACCCTCGCGGTTATAAAAACCGGGGCATGCGTGGAGACCAGGTGTAGGGGTCATTAGTGCTTTATCATACAAGTGCCCAACTAGTTATGTTATATTACATGGTTAGTAAGAAACATCTTCCAGGGAGAATAGTTCCGTTAGGGGTTCCTTTCCCTGGGAGGCATGCCCTAAAGTGCATGTCCGGACTGCGAAAAGAGCAGAAAAACATCTGGGGGCAGGTAAATAAATAGGTAAGAAATCATCTTTTAGTTCACCGACCGAGTATTCCCTTAAGAACGCTAGCTTTCGGCTTCACCCAGTCTGAGGTACACATCCGGCTGACCCGGCAGTAACAATCGCAGAGGTGCTCCCTTTACCACCTAGCCGAACAATCGGGAACATAGGGGTAAGCACAGGAGCCAGGCAACCCAGCTTGGCCAAAACTTAAGTCATATCGATGCATATAATGGTGAATAAAAGGTACATGCGGAAGTGTGACACATGTGTTGGGCATAAAGCCCGAATTAATAAGCTTCTGTTAAAGAAGCCCCCAGGTATAATGAGCGCGGGTAGCGCGTCAAGTGTGTGCGAACAAAGTTTCGACAAGGAAGATAAGCAACTTTTTCCCGAGAAAGTATAATGCTTGGTCGAACCGAACACAAGTTAGAAATTTTAAAACTTTGAGCATGAAGGCAACTTAGCTGGTTAATGTGTTCGGTATTGACGATGCGATCCGAGCTTGATGCGGGACAAGGTTCCATCCCCCAAGCCTGTCCCGAGCTGGCGGAGCAAAGAGCTCGGCCCTGTGAAGTGGTGACATAGCATGGTCAATGCAGGACGGCAGAGTGATGCCGAAGTCCCTGGCATGGGGTAATGAAGTGTTGACGAAGCCCCCCGTCCAGCCGAGGTGACGTCAAAGGATATAGTCCGGCTGGATCATTTTCCTGTGCACAAAAAATAGTGCAAACCATAGATAATAGTAAAAAAAATTGTTGCATAATAAATAATTTATGTGAAGTGAGTAATAAAAGAAATATGGCCTAGCGCCGAAGTCGATGTCGATGCAGGCCGTCGGCGTAATGCAATAAAGGCGTGGCAAAGCCTGGATTCATAGGTCGGTCCGAGTTCCGGATGCAGCGTTCGCCGGACTATGTACGGAAACTGAACGAACCATCATGCGACCGTCGATAATGCGGCCAGTATTTGATAGACATGTGTACATATGATGGACTAACCAGAGTAATAATTCCTTGGGAAAAATTAACCCAAACAAGCAAAAAGAAATACTAGGATTAATAGCACCTGGTTTATTTGTTGTAGCAATCCAAAGGAAGGTGATTCTCAAAATTGGGACTCGATTCGCGCGCCCATTGCCTAGTCGGCTAGTGACGCCGAAGTGTCCGGAGTAGGTTGATGAAGAGATGGCGAAGCCCCCGGTCCAGCCGAGATGTCGAAGTAGGTTGGCGTGATGGACACCAGCTTGAAGAAGCAATAGTGCGGCCCTGCCGATGCAGGTCGTGACGTGGTCGATGCCGGCTTGATGAAGCGACCGTGCGGCGATGCCGGTATGCCCGCTCTGTGTAATCCGTGGGGTGGCGATGTTGGTGATGATTTATCCTTCGCGATGCCAGACTATCGTTTGGCTTGCCGAGATGATGATCCGAAGAAATTGAGCTCGGCTCAACAAAGCGACGACGTGTCTAATGCAGGTCGACCGCCGTGGAGTGATGTTGTCGGGCTGGTTTGACACCGGCGTGACGGTGAAGTTCGTATTGCAAGAATACTTTCAATACTACTGGGATGTGTTTGAGAATAAAACACAACACCCCACACGAAAACTTCCTTCAAAAAGGATGTCCGAGATCCCGTTCATAAAGAAGATGAATTCGGGTCGGATTCGTTCTCGCGCAGAAAACAGATCCAAAAAGTGATGCACTAATCGGAAGTTTTCCGGAGTTTGGACGGTCGGATCGAGCTGAATGTTTGGCAGGTGGTAGATATGGGAATTCCACAGTAAATCAACGGTTGGATCCTCCAAAGGACATCCGAGCTAGATGCTGGATACCACGCCCTAAACTCGTCCGGATTCTCGTCCAGATTCAACAGGGCTCCGGTATATCGGAGATTGCCAGAGATTCCTCCACCGGAACTCGACGAAATTTTTGCAGGGTTGTTCTAGACTTAATTCCGCATAATTCCACCGAAGTAATCGTTTAAGCGACACTCGAGGAGGCGGTGGCGGCGGATACAAATTTGTTGTCCAGAAAAACAGCACGGTCGCCTGAGGGCAATGTTGACGTTGAGCCCCCGAGCTCCATGGATGACTCCTCCATGATCTTGATAGAGATCGGAGTTGGTGTTGATGAAGGACTTCATCCGAACATGACGATCGGAGGTAGGGCACAGTCCTTGGTCAAGCCAAGGTGACCAGCCGAGCTGGCGACGAAGAAGCCGACGTCGCAGTTGACCTGCAGTCGAGCCATTGATCCTTTCGCCGATCACACAGCGGAACTCTCAATGAAAGCACCAATGTCGGTGTCAAAACCGGCGGATCTCGGGTAGGGGTTCCCAAGCAGTGCGTCTTAGGATCAATGGTAACAGGAGACAAGGGACATGATGTTTTACCCAGGTTCGGGCCCTCTTGATGGAGGTAAAACCCTACGTCCTGCTTGAATGATATTGATATTGTGGATGTTTACAAGAGTGGATCTACCATGAGATCAAGGAGGCTAAACCCTAGAAGCTAGCCTATGGTATGATTGTTGTAATGGTTGTTGTTGTATCTCTATCGACTAGCCTGGCCTCGGTTTATATAATGCACCAGAGGCCTAGGATAACAAGAGTTCTAGCCGAATACGCAAGTGGGGGAGGAGTCCTTGTCTTGATCGCCAAGTCTTGTGGAATCTTCCTTGTATGCGGCAACTGTCCGGACTGGCCCATGAGTATACGGCCATGGGGATCCTCGGCCCAATCCAACTGATCAGGAGACGACGTGGTGAGTACCCCCTAGTCCAGGACACCGTCAGGCATCATCGCCAAGAATATCATCACATCACCACCTCAAAAGAAGGAGACATAATCACATGGGTATGGGCACTCCCCTTGGCAACTGCCAAGCTTCGGGGAGGTGCCCCGTTATCGTATCACCATCACACTCCTATCTTTACCTTTTTCTTAGTTTGATCCTTTTGGTAATATCTTGATCTAGTAGAATAAAGTTTTGGTATGATTTAGTTTTGAGCTTTGCCCTATGATCCTCTATGTAATCGAGTCTGCGAGCCATGTATAATAAAGATTAGTGTTGAGTCAAGGGCTTTGCTATCTTGCTATGATCTTGAGGAAATAAAAGAAAAGGAAAGAATAAAAAGGAAATAAAGAGATCATACTGATCTTATGGAGAGTAATGACTTCACATATAAAGAGTATGATGAATAAAAGTTTTTGAGAGTTGTCAAACATAGTTTTGGTCATCGTTGCAATTAATAGGAAGTAATAAATAAAGACAGGTTTTCACATATACATATACTATCTTGGACATCTTTTATGATTGTGAGCACTCATTATAATATGACATGCTAAAGAGTTGATGTTGGACAAGGAAGACAACGTAATGGGTTATGTTTTCTTATATCCTAAGTAAAGTATATTGACATGGATCATCCAACATGTTGAGCTTGCCTTTCCCTCTCAAGCTAGCCAAATCCTTTGCACCAAGTAGAGATACTGCGTGTGCTTCCAAATATCATTTTGCCATGAGAGTCCACCATACCTACCTAGGGATCGAGTAAGATCCTTCAAGTAAGTTGTCATATTTCATGCAATAAAACTTGCTCTCTAAATATGTATGACTTATTAGTGTGGAGAAAATAAGCTTTATACGATCTTGTGATATGGAAGCAATAAAAGCAATGGACTGCATAATAATGGTCCCTATCACAAGTGGCAATATAAAGTGACGTTCTTTTGCATTAAGATTTCGTGCATCCAACCATAAAAGCACATTACAAACTCTGCTTCCCTCTGTGAAGGGCCTATCTTTTATTCTTGTCTTATACATTATGCAGGAGTCATGGTGATCTTCACCTTTCCCTTTTATATTCTATCCTTTGACAAGTTCCTTGTGTTGGAAAGATCCTGATATATATATCCAATTGGATGTAAGTTAGCATGAGCTATTATTGTTGACATTACCCTTGAGGTAAAAGTTTGGGAGGCAACAGTATAAGCCCCTATCTTTCTCTGTGTTCGACTAAAGCTTCATACACATAAGTATTGCGTGAGTGTTAGCAATTGTGAAAGACTAAATGATAGTTGAGTATGTGGACTTGCTGAAAAGCTCTTATATTGACTCTTCCCGATGTTATGATAAATTGCAATTGCTTCAATGACCAAGATTACAGTTTGTTAGTTTTCAATGAAGTTTCTAATTCATACTTGATATTGTGAATGGATTGTTACTTTAGCATAAGAAATCATATGACAAAATATATATATGTTGCTGTTATAAGAATGATCATGATGCCCTCATGTCTGTATATTATTTTATCGACACCTCTATCTCTAAACATGTGGACATATTTTTCGATATCGGCTTCCGCTTGAGGACAAGCGAGGTCTAAGCTTGGGGGAGTTGATACGTCCATTTTTCATCATGCTTTTATATCGATATTTATTGCATTATGGGCTGTTGTTACATGTTATGTCACAATACTTATGCCTATTCTCTCTTATTTTACAAGGTTTACATGAAGAGGGAGAATGCCGGTAGCTGGAATTCTGGGCTGGAAAAGGAGCAAATATTAGAGACCTATTCTGCACAACTCCAAAAGTCATGAAACTCCATGAAAGTTATTTTTGGAATAAATAAAAAAAATTGGGCAAAGAAAGTACCAGAGGGGGCCCACACCCTGTCCACGAGGGTGGGGGCACACCCTACTCCCCTGGGCGCGCCCCCTGCCTCGTGGGCCCCCTGCAGCCCTCCGGTGGCCATCTTTTGCTATATGAAGTCTTTTACCCTGGAAAAAATCATAAGCAAGCTTACAGTACGAAACACCGCTGCCACGAGGCGGAACCAATCTAGGGCTCCAGCGGAGCTATTCTGCCGAGGGAACATCCCTCCGGGAGGGGGAGATCATCATCATCGTCATCACCAACGATCCTCTCAGCGGGAGGGAGTCAATCTCCATCAACATCTTCACCATCACCATCTCCTCACAAACCCTAGTTCATCTCTTGTATTCAATCTTTGTCCCAAAACCTCAGATTGGTACCTGTGGGTTGCTACTAGTGTTGATTACTCCTTGTAGTTGATGCTAGTTGGTTTATTCGGTGGAAGATCATATGTCCAGATCCTTAATGCACATTAATACCCCTCTGATTATGAACTTTAACATGATTTGTGAGTAGTTACATTTGTTCCTGAGGACATGGGAGAAGTCTTGCTAAAAGTAGTCATGTGAATTTGGTATTCATTCGATATTTTGATAAGATGTATGTTGTCTCTCCTCTAGTGGTGTTATGTGAAGATCGACTACAGGACACTTCACCATTATTTGGGCCTAGAGGAAGGCATTGGGAAGTAATAAGTAGATGATGGGTTGCTAGAGTGACAGAAGCTTAAACCCTAGTTTATGATTTGCTTCGTAAGGGGCTGATTTGGATCCATATGTTTCATGCTATGGTTAGGTTTACCCTAATACTTCTTTCGTAGTTGCGGATGCTTGTAATAGGGGTTAATCATAAGTGAGATGCTTGTCCAAGAAAGGGCAGTACCCAAGCACCGGTTAACCCACATACCAAATTATCAATGTAACGAACGTGAATCATATGAGCGTGATGAAAACTAGCTTGACGATAATTCCCACGTGTCCTCGGGGGCGCTTTTCTCTATATAAGAACTTGCCCAGGCTTGTCCTTTGCTACAAAAAGGATTGGGCCACCTTGTTGAACCTTATTTACTTTTATTATTTGTTATCCGTTACGAATTACCTTATCACACTATCTGTTACCAATAATTTCAGTGCTTGCAGAGAAAATCTTACTGAAAACCGCTTGTCATTTTCTTCCGCTCTTCGTTGGGTTCGACACTCTTACTTATCGAAAGGACTACGATAGATCCCCTACACTTGTGGGTCATCCCCACATCTGCCTCAACTTCTTCAGCGACCAACCCAATGATGTTGAGGTCGACACGGCTACGAAAAAGAGGTTGTACACTTGTTGCATCACTTATTACTCTACATTCATGTCGATCCTTAGGGCTATTTTGGTTCGACAGAAAAACATAGCAATAGGGAATTTTCCTATGGCACTCTACTATTCAATTATTCATGCATTTCGTTGAAAGGAATCGAGCAAAACATCCACCTGGACCTACTTTTCAAAATCCTATGCATGAAAACAAGACCAAGTGCATTAGTGGCAGAATAACATTCTAACTGTACACGCTTTCATATGGTTTCACTTTATTTTGGCCATGTTTCTTTGCATTCCTCTACTCTTCCAATTCCTGTGAACTAAACACCCAAGTTGACAGAAATCCTGTGTTTACAGATGCTTTGTTTACCACATGCATTCATATCCTATTCCGGTGTTTTTCCTATCCCTACATTTTTAGAATCATGCAAGCCAAATGAGCCCTTATAGAATTACTTTAGTTACAGGTAGGTGTCAAAGGGAACTTTGTGTGGTTTGTCCTGCTCCTGCCGCGATGTCGTCCACCTCACCTGAGCTGCTCCATCGATAGAAGCATCCACCAAACCAGACATCACGACACTTGACTATCTTTCGCTGCCTCAGATCTCCTTCCCTTCCACTGGCACCCACCGCAACGGCATCACCATCATCAACACAGCAGATGAACATGAGGAGTACATGGGTCCACAAGAGAGGTCGCACTCTTTTGTTTCTGCTTATGTTATGCATTGCTTAAAATTACCTGCTACTTTATCGTCCTATTCACCTCTTAGACTCCAAGTCAGGTCCAAATTAATGTTCAAACTTGAGTTCTAAATTAGTTGTGGGCCACATATCGAGGCAGCAATGAATAGTATCTCTGTCTAATATCTGGTTCACCTAGGGTATTCCTATGTCATTCATCTTGGGTGGGAAACAAATAGTAAAGCAATCATCATCTGTCTTTTTATTAAATTAAAGCAATCATCAGCCTGCTATCATTATTTTTGGATCCATCCACTGGTTTTTACCATCACTCTAAATTTCTGCATGCTCTCCTTACATAATCTCACCATATTTTTTTCATATGCATGTCAGATATTGTACACAGTCATGCTGAACATGGAGAGAAAAAGAGAAGAGTTTTGTGCGGCAATACAATGTCATTGGGACATTTCTCCATGGTGGGTTCAATGGTAAACCCTCCCCCCTCTCTAGATTGTAATCCAGAGGAAGATATCTGTTCTGAGGCGGATTCAGACGCAGCTGACCACTCCTTACCCCCCAAGGTGTTTGCTCTACCTTGGCATGATGATGTTAGTCATATCATGCATATGTTGCCTTGCAGTGCCTACTTTTGACATCATATATGGCATCTCTTAGTTTAGACATGTTCTATAATGCTACCTGTTTAGTTTCTATATCATATATGGGAATTATGCAGTCTCGTGTCTTTTAGCCAGCCATAATATATGTGAAATGTGCAACGCCATCCTGTTTAACCAGGCATCATATATTTGAATGATATCTTGCCCATCCTTTTTTTAATTACATTTCCATTTGTCGACAATGTTTGTACATTAAACTACTCTTCCTATGAATCAGCCATTTGGGTGGGAGATGGAAAAATCTGGAGTGAAAACAAGGCCTTCAGAGTAGACAGTGCTACATGTCGAAGCAGATCTCTTGTTGGGTCCCGATAGCTCCTCAGAGATGGATTCAGAGACAGATGACCAGTCCTATTCCCCCACCGAGGTGTATGCTCTAACTTGGCACAGTTATACTGCTCATATCATGCATATGGTGTCTTGCATTGCATAGTTTAGACATCATATACACAATATTCAACACCATGTTCTTAGTTCAGACATCATATCGAATGCCCTCTGTTTAGCATATAAATCACATATGTGAATTAAATCATGCGATCCTGATTACTTAGGTAACATGTAGGTGAATTATATCTTTAAATTATGTTATGCTATGCTATCCAGTTTACATAGACATCATATATGTGAAATTATGTCATGCTATCCATTTTAGGTAAACAATATACATGTCAACTATTTCATGCCCTCTTTTTTCCACACTATCTATTGCATCTGTCTCTCATACAATGTCTGTACATTCAACTATGTTTCCTGTTTATCAGCCATTTGAATTGGAGCAGGTGATGTCAGTATCTAGCGGAGTAAAAATACGGTCTTCAAATAAAATAGTGCTACCTCTGGGTGGAGATAGCACCCCGGTTGTACATGCAAGAGAATCAGCCGTACCACACATAACCCAGACTCTCGCAGATTGCACCCCTACTATGATGGACAAAGAACCAGCTTCACCCAATCTAACCCCAACCCCAGCATATAGTAACCCAGTTCCTGTTCGCACAGCACCATCTCCACCACAGAGCTCCCAAACAAGAGCAGTTAGTAAGGCAACTCCAGTGCCCAAAGGGCCAGTACTACCACGGCGAACCCCAACTCCACCAGTTAGTATGCCTATTCCTATGGAGGAAGCACAATCAGCCAGTCGTAGTTTAGCATCTATCGCATTTGATGTTGTTAAATCCTATGTTTGTATCTTCCCATCTTGGAAATATTATACTGAAGATGAAGGAAAATGCCAGTTGTAGGTGTTTGTCCAGGAGTTATGTGTATGTAATGTTATTCATGGCAATTACTTTGCTTTGTCACATACATCCTACCTCCATGATGGTTATAATATAGCAAATTTCCCATTTTTCTCTATAGAGAAGGACCGATTTGGAAACTTAGGCTGAGGTAACATGTGCTAATACCTCTGCTATCTTCAAGAATGCTTGGTGGAAGTATCGGAATTACCTAAAGAAAACGTACTTCACCGGCAAAGAAACTCATCAAATTCCCTTATGTTCTCTTGAGACACATTTACTGGACGATGACTGGGAACGCCTTGTTCTGTACTGGTCCCGAACCAAGAATGTGGTAAGGTCTATGAGCTCATTTTCTATTTTTAAGTACTATATTATTGCGTCTTATTGTACTATGTTCATGTAGAACAAGTGCCTAAACCTGAAGAACAATTGTTCTAATTTAAGATTCCATTGTTATTGTGCATACTGATTTGCTCTTATATCACTATATTTACTCATACAAACTTATTTTTAAATTGAAGGATCCAATCGAAACTCCAAGGGAACAACAGGTATGTTCATGCATGTTTCTTTAACAGGTTTGCTCTTATCAATAGCTCTGTTGATTTCAATTTCAATTGTGTATATAGTTGACTTCTCATATCATGCACATTACTAGCATCACAACAGAGCCAATAGTGTTGTTGTACATGTAGACCCGTGGTACCCATTTGAAATCTTGTTGTGCCATGTAGTTTCCCATGCTTTGTATTCTTTCGCTGTTGCTTTGTCTTGAACTGATATGATTTGAATCATGTCTCTATTTTGATTTGGCAAGACAATGCAGTGACCATAGGACATAGATATATGTTTGTTTGATGCTTTTATTATGTACCAGTACTTGGCAATAGAAGACTTGGTAGTTTAATCCTGCCCACCTTACTAATGAACTGGTTCACCGAAATGAGTTTCATATACTAGTACATGCTAAACATGTTATGTGTCTGCTTGTTTCTTCTTTTAGAATGCTGACAGAATATTGGGGAAAAGTGCCTTATTAAGCAATGGTAAAGGAAGTAATGAAGATAAGGTTCAGGATAGTGAGACATCCTTGTTGGTCTCCAACAAAGCTGATAAAACAGCTAAGGAAGACTATCTTGAAGACAGTGAGACAACCCCAAAGTCATGTCTTGGTTTAGTGTTCGAGTTACTAGCCACTACCGCTTGCACAAGCTATTCAAACTCACTGTCTGAATCAGTTTAGTTTCTTGAGTCTCAACTACAAGCTGAAAGACATCAATCAGTTGTGCTGCGACAAGAAGCGGAAGGATTGCGGAAGTGCCTGGAGCATTCAGATGCATACTTTCCGGTGCAACAACAAGCTTTGGGGGATTTTAGCACCAAACAAGACAAAGCTAATAAGCTTGCTAAGCTTATTGCCAGCATGGTGGATACCCAGGATAACGTTTCTTGAGCTCTTCTGAAGTTGTTTCAGTTATGTGATAACCCACAAGTGTAGGGGATCGCAACAGCTTTGGAGGGTAGAGTATTCAACCCAAATTTATTGATTCGACACAAGGGGAGCCAAAGAATATTCTTAAGTATTAGTAGTTGAGTTTTCAATTCAACCACACCTGGATAACTTAGTATCTGCAGAAAAGTATTTAGTAGCAAAGTAGTATGATAGTAATGGTAACAGTGGCAGAAGTAAAGATAGCAGTATTGTAGTGATTGTAACAGTAGCAATGGTAAAGTAAATAAGCGAAGCACAAGATGTGAAAAGCTCGTAGGCATTGGATCAGTGATGGATAATTATGTCAGATGCAATTCCTCATGTAATAGCTATAACATAGGGTGACACAGAAGACAGAGCTAGCTCCAGTTCATCAATGTAATGTAGGCATGCATTCCGAATATAGTCATACGTGCTTATGGAAAAGAACTTGCATGACATCTTTTGTCCTACCCTCCCGTGGCAGCGGGGTCCTAGTGGAAACTAAGGGATATTAAGGCCTCCTTTCAATAGAGTACCGGACCAAAGCATTAACACATAGTGAATACATGAACTCCTCAAACTATGGTCATCACCCAGAAGTATCCCGATTATTGTCACTTCGGGGTTGTCGGATCATAACACATAATAGGTGACTATAGACTTGCAAGATAGGATCAAGAACTCACATATATTCATTAAAACATAATAGGTTCAGATCTGAAATCATGGCACTCGGGCCCTAGTGACAAGCATTAAGCATAGCAAAGTCATAACAACATCAATCTCAGAACTTAGTGGATACTAGGGATCAAACCCTAACAAAACTAACTTGATTACATGGTAAATCTCATCCAACCCATCACCGTCCAGCAAGCCTACGATGGAATTACTCATGCACGGAGGTCAGCATCATGAAATTGGTGATGGAGGATGGTTGATGATGACGACAGCGACGAATCCCCCTCTCAGGGGGCCCACGAGACAGGGGGCGCGCCCCCCACCCTCGTGGACACGGTGTGAGCCCCATGACCTTCATCTTTTGCCAGTATTTTTTATATTTTCCAAAACTTACCTCTGTGGATTTTCAGGTCATTCTGATAACTTTTGTTTCTGCACAAAAATAACACCCTGGCAGTTCTGCTGAAAACAGCGTCAGTCCGGGTTAGTTTCATTCAAATCATGCAAGTTAGAGTCCAAAACAAGGGCAAAAGTGTTTGGAAAAGTAGATACGTTGGAGACGTATCATTGTGCTCTTGTTTTGCTGCCGCGTTTATTTGCACTGGTGGCCAATTTTTACGGTCAATGTATGTAATATGCTGCTTTGTTCCCTATATTTGCACTGGTGGCAAACTTTGTTGCCCAGTGGATGTAATATGTGTAATAGCAGTAATAGGCTAGTGTTAGTTGCTTGCTTATTTATTTCCTTATTGTCTTGTTTAGGTCTTTGCTTGTAGTCAGTGCAGTTCTTTTTCCGTGTTTTTTTAGTGGCCACAATAACCTACTTTTGGTAACTAGGCCACAATAATCATGGCAACACACGGACTGTTGTAACCATGGGCCTCCTATGGGCCGTATGATCCATGGGCCTTCTACGGGCCTTAGGATCCATTGGTCTTCTATACGGGCCATAGGATCCATGGGCCTTCTACAGGTCGTAGGATCCATGGGCCTTCTACGGCCGTAGGATCCATGGACTTCTACGGGCCGTATGATCCATGGGCCTTCTACGGGTCATAGGATCCATTGGTCTTCTACAGGCCATAGGATCCATGGGCCTTCTATGGGGCGTATAATCATTTCACAAATCATGGGCCGTACTATTTGTGGACCATAACGGGTTGTTAATAGGTCGTATTTGATAACTCTATGAAAACAGCCCAACGGGTTTTTTTGACATGAGAACAGCCCAACGGGTTAATGGGCCACAAACGGGCTGAATGTAACCACGGGCTGAATTTGGCCCACAAGCGGAACGGGCCAGTAATGGACCGTAACTAACCGAATTCTAGAAATGAGCCCAAGAATAAATGGGCCTTTAGAAGGCCGAAAGTTAACACAGGTTGGAAACGGTGAATGGAATAATGGGCCGTTAATGGGTATAAAGTGATACACTGTTCATTATGGGCCAGTTTCATCTCGGGCCTTTAATGGGACCAGAGTTACGAAGGGCCTCATATGGGCCGAAAGACATCATGGGCCATACATGGGCCGGAAGTTACAACGGGCTGGAATCATATTGGACGGCCCAGATGAAGCTACTGGGCTTAATTACGATAGGCCGTAACGGGTCGGGTGTTAGTGGGCCATAAATGGGCGATATACGAACATGTCGTTAATAGGCTTTCCGTAGGCCAGGCCGTTACCTTTTGACCAAGTCAAACGGGGCGGCCTTTTCATCGAAATGGGCCTTTGTTGGGCCATGCCACGTGTCGATGTATCATAGGCGCCTCCTGTCCTATGAGTGGATGACATCTGGCCCACCGAGGAGCACACACGTGTTTCCTCCAGCCAATGAGAATTTTACACATGGAAAATCCCCATTGGTCTGGGTGTTAACGGGTTATCAGATCCAAAACTGGACCCGATAGGTTAACGGAGTCCCGTTACGGTGGTTGCCACTTGTCGGTCACCCTTGACGAAAGCACTTCTATGACGCACGATTTATCGTCATGGAAGTGGATGCTTCCGTGATGATAATTTTGGTAATGTCATGGAACACATCTACGACAGCACGGGTATGACTATCTTGATTCTATCATCAAATTGTCATGGATGTACATGCATGATAGAAAATGTGACCTACTGTGACAAACACGTATCATCACGGAAGTTTATTTATTGTAGTGTACCTATAGAGAATCTTCATGATCACCGAGTTACGTTGTGACGTTTGATAGCACACAAGGAATTCCTCTGGTACCCGGGAGTTGCCTGATCTCATAGTCGAAGGAATAGTTATTTGACATTAAGAAAGCAATAGTAATAAACTAAACGAGCATATGCTAAGCTAACGGATGAGTCTTGTCCATCACATCATTCTCCTAATGATGTGATCCCCTTATCAAGTGACAACACATGTCTATGGTTAGGAAACCTTAACCATCTTTGATTACCGAGCTAGTCTAGTAGAGGCTTACTAGGGACACGGTATTTGTTTATGTATCCACACATGTATTTAAGTTTCCAATCAATACAATTCTAGCATGAATAATAAACCTTTATCATGAATAAGGAAATATAAAATAACAACTTTATTATTGCCTCTAGGGCATATTTCCTTCAACAAGCCCCCTGGCCGCCCCCTAGGGCGCTCCCCTAGGGCTTTTGGCCCCCTTGCGGGTCTTTTTCTCGCCTCTCGAAGCTTTGTGGGTGTCTTGTCGTCCAAGAAAAATCATCGTAAAGTTTTATTCCGTTTGGACTCCGTTTCGTATTGATTTTCTGTAGAAGTAAAAAACAAGGAAAAAACAGCAACCGACGCTGGGCACTTGGTTAATAGGTTAGTCCCAAAAAAGATATAAAATAGCATATAAATGCATATAAAACATGCAAGATAGATAATATAATAGCATGGAACAATCAAAAATTATAGATACGTTAGACACGTATCAAGCATCCCCAAGCTTAATTCCTGCTCGTCCTCGAGTAGGTAAATGATAAAAACGGAATTTTTGATGTGGAGTGCTACCTAACATATTTATCAATGTAATTTTCCTTATTATGGCATCAATTTTCAGATCCATAAGATTCAAAACAAAAGTTAATATTGGCATAAAAACAATAATACTTCAAACATACTAATAAAGTAATCATGTCTTTTCAAAATAACATGGCTTAAGAAAGTTGTCCCGACAAAATCATTAATCTTGCCATGCTCTATCTTCAACACACAAAGTATTTATCATGCACAACCCCGAAGACAAGCCAAGCAATTGTTTCATACTTTTAATGTTCTCAAGCTTTTTCAACTTTCACGCAATACATCTCATATAGAAATTTCATTGTTCTCGACTGTGAAAGTGGTGATCACATGTTGTCCTATTCCTGATAGAATATGGATCATCTTTCCTCCACTCTTGTAGACACTTATATTTCCTGAGCATCATATTTTCAGCAACTGGATGGGAGTTGTCATGATCTGGGATCTTGGGCTTGAGCTTCCCGAGCACTAGTGGATCTTCATCACTTTCAACTTCAAGCACTGGGGCCTTGTTCTTCTCAACGGCTAGAATATTTCTTGTAGACCTTTTGGGTGCAGAAACCTTGGGCTTGTACTTGGGCTTGGAGGGAGCAATTGTCTTCATGGCATTAGGCATGAGTTTTTGTGCCTTTGCTAGAGGTGCTTCAGCAGGTTCTTCCTCCTCATCATCATATTCAGCTTCCCTCATGGAAGGCTTCCCAATAACTGTAGTAGTTGTCTTTTTAGCCCTTTTCTTCTTCTTCCCTGCAGCCTCTGCATCACTTGAATCCTGAAGAGTAAATGCCATTGTTTCCTTCGGAGCTGATGACTTGTCGGATTTTGTCTTAGTAACTTTCTTCACTGTTGTCCTCTCCTTGGCACTTGGCCCGGAGCTAGCTGTTGTGCCATACTCCTTCCTCAGAAATGCCCTTCTTCTTTGATGTGTCCATAGTTGCCACAAAGTCTTCATCCTCACTGTCAGATATTTTCTTCTTCTTTGTTCTTCTGGCAGTCTTTGGCAGATCTGGAGAGCTCCTATCTCCCTCATAGTAGCTCTCATTGGGACTAGAGCCCTCACTAAGATCAACATTTTTCTCGGACTGGTTCTGACTGTCACTGGCACTTGACATCTTGTTGATTGATCATGTGAATAGATGGGTATGGGCATAGTAGATGAGTTATCACAAAAAGCAGATAGTCTTTCAAAAAAATGTGTTCAAACTTTAGTTCTAGGTTTTACTAAATGCATTTAGGAGCAACCGAGTTGATCAGTCACAGAGACTAACACATGATTTCGGTTTGACCGAGACGTCGTTCGGTGGCTCCGAGATGCTAGGGTTTCACTGAAACTACTTCAGTCTCACCGATCAGTATGTTTCGGTCGAACAGAGTTGTACTTGTGCAATGGCCAAGGCCAAATTGGTGGGACCGAAAATTCCTATTCGGTCGATCCGAGATGCGTTTGGTGGAAATCTAACCCTAATTTTTTGCTCAGATATAATGAATTTATCTAGTGGATAGAAGCATTGCGATTGTGGCAAGATACATAGCCTTGTCCTTGTGCATTGAATCGAATAAAAGAGGCACGAGGAGATCTAATCTCACCCTAACTCGGTGGAGATCCTCTACGGCGGCAACGGCGGAGCAAATTCCGTTGATGCCGGTGGAGGCGCACAGGAGATGATGGCAACGATTTAGAGACCAAGGAGGCGGCAGCAATGGGGTGCGGAGTCATAGCGTTTGAAGTGATTTTCAACGTATGGTCGCACGTAGTATATATACCTGTATGTTGTCGGTGGTACAAAGATGTGAAACTGCGTGCAGTTACTGCAAATCGGTGTGACCGAGTTGGTCTAATCGGTAGCACCGAGATAAAACCTAGATCAAACTTCATGGGTTTGGTTCGACCAAGTTTGAGTGGGTTGCTCTGACCGAAATGAATGAATAAGGTTTTGGAAGGCAGCCCTTGTCAGATCGGTGGCTCCGAGTGCTCCTCACCCGGAGGGTCCGAAAATAACTTGTTCAATTTTTGTGATATAGCATGAATAGAATTTGAGTCAAGAAGAGCATAGATAGCTAGAGGAGGTTCTTAGGCATTCTTGTACATACATTTGGCCAATAAAATCCAAGACAGACAAAACAACAAATGGATGTCCTTGAAGAATGGAGAAAATATGCAACCAACATGCTAACAGAATAAAACGTCGAATGAAATATGTGGCGAACATGCACAAACAATTCTAGCATCTATCAAGCAATTGGTGATGACTAGGTCATCTATATATGAGTATATTGACTTAGGAGTCAAATGAGAACATTTGATCATAGGTCACTTTTGTTGGAAATATGCCCTAGAGGCAATAATAAAAGTATTATTACTATATTTCCTTGTTCATGATAATTGTCTTTTATTCATGCTATAACTGTATTATCCGGAAATCGTAATACACGTGTGAATACATAGACCACAATATGTCCCTAGTGAGCCTCTAGTTGACTAGCTCGTTGTGATCAACAGATAGTCATGGTTTCCTGGCTATGGACATTGGATGTCGTTGATAACGGGATCACATCATTAGGAGAATGATGTGATGGACAAGACCCAATCCTAAGACTAGCACAAAAGATCGTGTAGTTCATTTGCTAGAGCTTTGCCAATGTCAAGTATCTCTTCCTTCGACCATGAGAGCGTGTAACTCCTGGATACCGTAGGAGTTCTTTGGGTGTATCAAATGTCACAATGTAACTGGGTGACTATAAAGGTGCACTACAGGTATCTCCGAAAGTATCTATTGTTTTATGCGGATCGAGACTGGGATTTGTCACTCCGTGTAAACGGAGAGGTATCTCTGGGCCCACTCGGTAGGACATCATCATATGCGCAATGTGACCAAGGAGTTGATCACGAGATGATGTGTTACGGAACGAGTAAAGTGACTTGCCGGTAATGAGATTGAACAAGGTATTGGATACCGACGATCGAATCTCGGGCAAGTAACATACCGATAGACAAAGGGAATTGAATACGGGATTGATTAAGTCCTTGACATCGTGGTTCATCCGATGAGATCATCGTGGAACATGTGGGAGCCATCATGGGTATCCAGATCCCGCTGTTGGTTATTAACCGGAGAACGTCTCGGTCATGTCTACATGTCTCCCGAACCCGTAGGGTCTACACACTTAAGGTTCGATGACGCTAGGGTTATAAAGGAAGTTTGTATGTGGTTACCGAATGTTGTTCGGAGTCCCGGATGAGATCCCGGACGTCACGAGGAGTTCCGGAATGGTCCGGAGGTAAAGATTTATATATGGGAAGTCCTATTTTGGCCACCGGAAAATGTTCGGGATTTTTCGGTATTGTACCGGGAAGGTTCTAGAAGGTTCCGAAGTGGGGCCCACCTGCATGGGGGGACCCACATGAACGTGAGTAGTGGGGGAAAGGCCCCACACCCCTGGTCAAGGCGCACCAAGATCCCCCCTTAGAAGGAATAAGATCATATCCCGAAGGGATAAGATCAAGATCCCTAAAAAGGGGGGATAACAATCGGTGGGGAAGGAAATGATGGGATTTCTTTCCTCCCACCTTGGCCAACGCCCCAATGGACTTGGAGGGCAAGAAACTAGCCCCTCCACCCCTATATATAGTGGGGAGGCGCATGGGAGCTTAACACAAGCCAAGGCGCAGCCCCTCCCCTCCCCAACACCTCTCCTCCTCCGTATATGCTTGGCGAAGCCCTGTCGGAGTACTGCTGCACCAACTACACCACGCCGTCGTGCTGCCGTTGGAGCAATCTTCCTCAACCTCTCCTTCCCCCTTGCTGGATCAAGAAGGAGGAGACGTCTCCCGTCCCGTACGTGTGTTGAACGCGGAGGTGCTGTCCGTTCAGCACTTGGACATCGGTGATCCGAATCACGTTCGAGTACGACTCCATCATCACCATCCCCTTGGCTAGCTTCCGCTCGTGATCTACAAGTGGTATGTAGATGCAAACTCTCTCCCTTGACTCGTTGCTTAGATGAACTCATAGATGGATCTTGGTGAAACCGTAGGAAAATTTTTAATTTTCTGCAACGTTCCCCAACAGTGGCATCATGAGCTAGGTCTATGCGTAGTTCTCTTTGCACGAGTAGAACACAATTTTGTTGTGGGCGTGGATTTTGTCATATTACTTGCCTCTACTAGTGTTTTCTTGCTTCGGCGGTATTGTGGGATGAAGCGGCCCGGACCAACCTTACACGTACGCTTACGTGAGACCGGTTCCACCGACTGACATGCACTAGTTGCATAAGGTGGCTGGCGGGTGTCTGTCTCTCCCACTTTAGTTGGAGCGGATTCGATGAAAAGGGCCCTTATGAAGGGTAAATAGAAGTTGACAAAATCACGTTGTGGTTATTCGTAGGTAAGAAAACGTTCTTGCTAGAACCCAATTGCAGCCACGTAAAAGATGCAACAACAATTAGAGGACGTCTAACTTGTTTTTGCAGCGATTGATCATGTGATGTGATATGGCCAGAAGTTGTGATGAATGATGAATTGTGATGTATGAGATCATGTTCTTTGTAATAGGATTCACGACTTGCATGTCGATGAGTATGACAACCGGCAGGAGCCATAGGAGTTGTCTTTATTTTTTGTATGACCTGCGTGTCATTGAATAACGCCATGTAAACTACTTTACTTTATTGCTAAATGTTAGTCATAGAAGTAGAAGTAGTCGTTGGCGTGACAACTTCATGAAGACACGATGATGGAGATCATGGTGTCAAGCCGGTGACAAGATGATCATGGAGCCCCGAAGATGAAGATCAATGGAGCTATATGATATTGGCCATATCATGTCACAACTATATAATTGTGTTGGAAATATGACCTAGAGGCAATAATAAAAGTGTTATTATTATATTTCCTTGTTCATGATAATTGTCTTTTATTCATGCTATAACTGTATTATCCGGAAATCGTAATACACGTATGAATACATAGACCACAATATGTCCCTAGTGTGCCTCTAGTTGACTAGCTCGTTGTGATCAACGGATAGTCATGGTTTCCTGACTATGGACATTGGATGTCGTTGATAACGGGATCACATCATTAGGAGAATGATGTGATGGACAAGACCCAATCCTAAGCATAGCACAAAGATCGTGTAGTTCGTTTGCTAGAGCTTTGCCAATGTCAAGTATCTCTTCCTTTGACCATGAGATCGTGTAACTCCTGGATACCGTAGGAGTGCTTTGGGTGTATCAAACGTCACAACATAACTGGGTGACTATAAAGGTGCACTACGGGTATCTCCGAAAGTATCTATTGTTTTATGCGGATCGAGACTGGGATTTGTCACTCCGTGTAAACGGAGAGGTATCTCTGGGCCCACTCGGTAGGACATCATCATATGCGCAATGTGACCAAGGAGTTGATCACGGGATGATGTGTTACGGAACGAGTAAAGTGACTTGCCGGTAACGAGATTGAACAAGGTATTGGATACCGACGACCGAATCTCGGGCAAGTAACATACCGATAGACAAAGGGAATTGAATACGGGATTGATTAAGTCCTTGACATCGTGGTTCATCCGATGAGATCATCGTGGAACATGTGGGAGCCATCATGGGTATCCAGATCCCGCTGTTGGTTATTGACCGGAGAACGTCTCGGTCATGTCTGCATGTCTCCCGAACCCGTAGGGTCTACACACTTAAGGTTCGATGACGCTAGGGTTATAAAGGAAGTTTGTATGTGGTTACCGAATGTTGTTTGGAGTCCCGGATGAGATCCCGGACGTCACGAGGAGTTCCGGAATGGTCCGGAGGTAAAGATTTATATATGGGAAGTCCTATTTTGGCCACCGGAAAATGTTCGGGATTTTTCGGTATTGTACCGGGAAGGTTCTAGAAGGTTCCGGAGTGGGGCCCACCTGCATGGGGGGACCCACATGAACGTGGGTAGTGGGGGAAAGGCCCCACACCCCTGGTCAAGGCGCACCAAGATCCCCCCTTAGAAGGAATAAGATCATATCCCAAAGGGATAAGATCAAGATCCCTAAAAAGGGGGGATAGCAATCGGTGGGGAAGGAAATGATGGGATTTCTTTCCTCCCACCTTTGCCAACGCCCCAATGGACTTGGAGGGCAAGAAACCAGCCCCCTCCACCCCTATATATAGTGGGGAGGCGAATGGGAGCTTCACCCTTGCCCCTGGCGCAGCCCTCCCTCTCCCAACTACTCCTCCTCTCCCATGGTGCTTGGCGAAGCCCTGCTGGATTGCCACGCTCCTCCACCACCACCACGCCGTTGTGCTGCTGTTGGATGGAGTCTTCCTCAACCTCTCCCTCTCTCCTTGCTGGATCAAGGCGTGGGAGACGTCACCGGGCTGTACGTGTGTTGAACGCGGAGGTGCCGTCCGTTCGGCACTAGGATCATCGGTGATTTGAATCACGACGAGTACGACTCCATCAACCCTGTTCACTTGAACGCTTCCGCTTAGAGATCTACAAGGGTATGTAGATGCACTCTCCTTCTACTCGTAGCTGGTTTCTCCATAGATAGATCTTGGTGACGCGTAGGAAAATTTTAAATTTCTGCTACGTTCCCCAACAGTGGTATCAGAGCTAGGTCTATTGCGTAGATTCTTTGCACGAGTAGAACACAAAGTAGTTGTGGGCGTTGATTTTGTTCAATATGCTTGCCGTTACAAGTCCAATCTTGTTTCGACGGTATTGTGGGATGAAGCGGCCCGGACCGACCTTACACGTACTCTTACGTGAGACAGGTTCCACCGATTGACATGCACTTGGTGCATAAGGTGGCTAGCGGGTGCCAGTCTCTCCCACTTTAGTCGGAACGGATTCGATGAAAAGGGTCCTTATGAAGGGTAAATAGCAATTGGCATATCATGTTGTGGTTTTGCGTAGGTAAGAAACGTTCTTGCTAGAAACCCATAGCAGCCACGTAAAACATGCAACAACAATTAGAGGATGTCTAACTTGTTTTTGCAGGGTATGCTATGTGATGTGATATGGCCAAGAGGAATGTGATGAATGATATGTGATGTATGAGATTGATCATGTTCTTGTAATAGGAATCACGACTTGCATGTCGATGAGTATGACAACCGGCAGGAGCCATAGGAGTTGTCTTTATTTATTGTATGACCTGCGTGTCATTGAAGAACGCCATGTAAATTACTTTACTTTATTGCTAAACGCGTTAGCCATAGAAGTAGAAGTAGTCGTTGGCGTGACAACTTCATGAAGACACGATGATGGAGATCATGATGATGGAGATCATGGTGTCATGCCGGTGACGATGATGATCATGGAGCCCCGAAGATGAAGATCAAAAGGAGCAAAATGATATTGGCCATATCATGTCACTATTTGATTGCATGTGATGTTTATCATGTTTATGCATCTTGTTTACTTAGGACGACGGTAGTAAATAAGATGATCCCTTACAAAATTTCAAGAAGTGTTCTCCCCTAACTGTGCACCGTTGCTACAGTTCGTCGCTTCTAAGCACCACGTGATGATCAGGTGTGATGGATTCTTACGTTTACATACAACGGGTGTAAGACAGTTTTACACAGCGAAAACACTTAGGGTTAACTTGACGAGCCTAGCATGTGCAGACATGGCCTCGGAACACGGAGACCGAAAGGTCGAGCATGAGTCGTATAGTAGATACGATCAACATGAAGATGTTCACCGATGATGACTAGTCCGTCTCACGTGATGATCGGACACGGCCTAGTTGACTCGGATCATGTGATCACTTAGATGACCAGAGGGATATCTATCTAAGTGGGAGTTCATAAGATGAACTTAATTATCCTAAACATAGTCAAAAGACCTTTTACAAATTATGTCGTAGTTCACGCTATAGTTCTACTATTTTAGTTATGTTCCTAGAGAAAATATAGTTGAAAGTTGACAGTAGCGATTATGCGGACACTAGAACGCTTATGTCCTTAATGCACTGCTTAGTGTGCTGAACCCCAAACGTCGTTTGTGGATGTTTCGAACATCGAACATACACGTTTTGATAACTACGTGATAGTTCAGTTAAATGGTTTAAGTAGAGGCACCAAAGACGTTTTCGAAACGTCGCGGAACATATGAGATGTTTCGAGGGCTGAAATTGGGATTTCAGGCTCGTGCCCATGTCAAGAGGTATGAGACCTCCGACAATTTTCTTAGCCTACAAACTAAGGGAGAAAAGCTCAATCGTTGAGCTTGTGCTCAGATTGTCTGAGTGCAACAATCACTTGAATCGAGTGGGAGTTGATCTTCCAAATGAGATAGTGATGTTTCTCCAAAGTCATTGCCACCAAGCTGCTAGAGCTTCGTGATGAACTATAACATATCAGGGATAGATATGATGATCCTTGAAATATTCATGATGTTTGACACCGCGAAAGTAGAAATCAAGAAGGAGCATCAATTGTTGATGGTTGGTGAAACCACTAGTTTCAAGAAGGGCAAGGGAACAAAGGGATACTTCATGAAACGGCAATTCAGCTGCTGCTCTAGTGAAGAAACCCAAGGTTGAACCCAAACCCGAGACTGAGTGCTTCTGTAATAAGGGGAACAACCACTGGAGCAGCATTACCCTAGATACTTGGTAGATGAGAAGGCTGGCAAGGTCGATAGAAGTATATTGGATATACATTATGTTAATGTGTACTTTACTAGTACTCCTAGTAGCACCAGGGTATTGGATACCGGTTCGGTTGCTAAGTGTTAGTAACTCGAAATAAAAGCTACGGAATAAACGGAGACTAGCTAAAGGTGAGCTGACGATATATGTTGGAAGTGTTTCCAAGGTTGATATGATCAAGCATCGCACGCTCCCTCTACCACCGAGATTGGTGTTTGCGTTGAGCATAGACATGATTGGATTATGTCTATCGCAATACGTTTATTCATTTAAGGAGAATAATGGTTACTCTATTTTTTGAATAATACCTTCAATGGTCTTGCACCTAAAGGAATGGTTTATTGAATCTCGGTCGTAGTGATACACATTTTCATGCCAAAAGATATAAGATAGTAATGATAGTACCACTTACTTGTGGCACTGCCATGTAAGTCATAATGGTATAAAACGCATGAAGAAGCTCCATGTTGATGGATCTTTGGACTCACTCATTTTTGAAAAGTTTGAGACATGCGAACCATGTCTATTGGTGTATATGCATGAAGAAACTCCATGCAAATGGACCGTTCGGACTCACTTGATTTTGAATCACTTGAGATATGCAAATCATACCACATAGGCAAGATGACTGAAAAGCCTCGGTTTCAATAAGATGGAACAAGATAGCAACTTGTTGGAAGTAACACATTTTGATGTGTGCAGTCCAATAAATGCTGAGGCATGCAGTGAATATCGTTATGTTCTTACTTCACAGATGATTCGAGTAGATGTTGAGAATATTTACTTGATGAAAGACAACTCTGAATTATTGAATGGTTCAAGTAATTTCAGAGTGAAGTAGAAGATCATTGTGACAAGAGGATAAAATGTCTATGATACGATCATAGAGATGAATATCTGAGTTACGAGTTTTGGCACACAATTAAGACATTGTGGAAATTGTTTCATAATTAATACCGCCTGGAACACCATAGTGTGATGGTGTGTCCGAACATCATAGTTGCACACTATTGGATATGGTGCGTACCATGATGTCTCTTATCGAATTACCACTATCGTTCATGGGTTAGGCATTAGAGACAACCACATTCACTTTAAATAGGGCACCACATAATTCCGATGAGATGACACTGTATGAATTATAGTTTAGAGAAACCTAAGTTGTCGTTTCTTAAAGGTTTGGGGCTGCGACGCTTATGTGAAAAAGTTTCAGGATTAAGCTCGAACCCAAAGCGGATAAAATACATCTTCATAGGACACCCAAAACAGTTGGGTATACCTCCTAATTCAGATCCGAAAGCAATATGAATTGTTTCTAGAATCGGGTCCTTTCTCGAGGAAAGGTTTCTCTCGAAAGAGTTGAGTGGGAGGATGGTGGAGACTTGATGAGGTTATTGAACCGTCTCTTCAACTAGTGTGTGGCAGGGCACAGGAAGTTGTTCCTGTGGCACCTACACCAATTGAAGTGGAAGCTTATGATATTGATCATGAAACTTCGGATCAAGTCACTACCAAACCTCATGGGATGACAAGGATGCGTTCTACTTCAAAGTGGTGCGTAATCCTGTCTTGGAAGTCATGTTGCTGGACAACAATGAACCTACGAGCTATGGAGAAGCGATGGTGGGCCCGGATTCCGATAAATGGCTCGAGGCCATAAAATCCGAGAACGGATCCATGGACTTTGGTGGACTTGCCCGATGATCGGCAAGCCATTAAGATAAATGGATCTTTAAGAAGAAGACGGACGTGGATGGTAATGTCACCGTCCATGAAGCTCGACTTGTGGCGAAAAGTTTTTCACAAGTTCAAGGAGTTGACTACGATGAGATTTTCTCATCCGTAGCGATGCTTAAAGTCCGTCGGATTCATGTTAGCATTACTGTATTTATGAAATCTGGCAGATGGATATCAAAACGAGTTTCCTTACCAGTTTTCGTGAGGAAAGGTTGTATGTAATACAATCAGAAAGTTTTTGTCGATCCTAAGGATGCTAAAAGGTACGCTAGCTCCAGCGATCCTTCTAAGGACTGGAGTGAGCATCTCGGAGTTGGAATGTATGCTTTGATGATGATCAAAGATTTTGGGTTTGTACAAAGTTTATGAGAAACTTGTATTTCCAAAGAAGTGAGTGGGAGCACTATAGAATTTCTGATGAATACATGTTGATCAGAAATGATGTAGAATTTCTGGAAAGCATATGGGGCTATTTTGAAAGTGTTTTTCAATAGAAAGCCTGGATTAAGCTACTTTAACATTGAGCATCAAGATCTATAAGGATAGATCAAAATGCTTAATAATACTTTCAAATGAGCACATACCTTGACATGATCTTGAAGGTGTTCAAGATGGACCAGTCAAAGAAGGAGTTCTTGCCTGAGTTGTAAGGTACGAAGTTAAGACTTAAAGCTCGACCACGGCAGAATAGAGAGAAAGGACGAAGGTCGTCCCCTATGCTTAAGACGTAGGCTCTTCAGTATGCTATGCTGTGTACCGCACCTGAAGTGTGCCTTGCCATGAGTCAGTCAAGGGGTACAAGAGTGATCCAAGAATGGCTCACAGGACAGTGGTCAAAGTTATCCTTAGTAACTAGTGGACTAAGGAATTTTCTCGATTATGGAGGTGGTAAAAGAGTTCGTCGTAAAGGTTACGTCGATGCAAGCTTAACACCTATCCGGATAGCTCTGAGTAGAGAGACCGGATACATATAATGGAGCAATAATTTAGAATAGCTCAAAGTAGAACAGTTATTTGGAATAGCTCCAAATAGAGCGTGGTAGCTGCATCTAGGAGATGACATAGAGATTTGTAAAGCACACACGGATCTGAAAGGTTCAGACCCGTTGACTAAAACCTCTCTCACAAGCAACATGATCAAACATAAAACTCATTGAGTGTTAATCACATAGTGATGTGAACTAGACTACTGACTCTAGTAAACTCTTGGGTATTAGTCACATGGCGATGTGACCTGTGAGTGTTAATCACATGGCGATGTGAACTAGATTATTGACTCTAGTGCAAGTGGGAGACTGTTGGAAATATGCCCTAGAGGCAATAATAAAAGTATTATTACTATATTTCCTTGTTCATGATAATTGTCTTTTATTCATGCTATAACTGTATTATCCGGAAATCGTAATACACGTGTGAATACATAGACCACAATATGTCCCTAGTGAGCCTCTAGTTGACTAGCTCGTTGTGATCAACAGATAGTCATGGTTTCCTGGCTATGGACATTGGATGTCGTTGATAACGGGATCACATCATTAGGAGAATGATGTGATGGACAAGACCCAATCCTAAGACTAGCACAAAAGATCGTGTAGTTCATTTGCTAGAGCTTTGCCAATGTCAAGTATCTCTTCCTTCGACCATGAGAGCGTGTAACTCCTGGATACCGTAGGAGTGCTTTGGGTGTATCAAACGTCACAACGTAACTGGGTGACTATAAAGGTGCACTACAGGTATCTCTGAAAGTATCTATTGTTTTATGCGGATCGAGACTGGGATTTGTCACTCCGTGTAAACGGAGAGGTATCTCTGGGCCCACTCGGTAGGACATCATCATATGCGCAATGTGACCAAGGAGTTGATCACGGGATGATGTGTTACGGAACGAGTAAAGTGACTTGCCGGTAATGAGATTGAACAAGGTATTGGATACCGACGATCGAATCTCGGGCAAGTAACATACCGATAGACAAAGGGAATTGAATACGGGATTGATTAAGTCCTTGACATCGTGGTTCATCCGATGAGATCATCGTGGAACATGTGGGAGCCATCATGGGTATCCAGATCCCGCTGTTGGTTATTGACCGGAGAACGTCTCGGTCATGTCCACATGTCTCCCGAACCCGTAGGGTCTACACACTTAAGGTTCGATGACGCTAGGGTTATAAAGGAAGTTTGTATGTGGTTACCGAATGTTGTTCGGAGTCCCGGATGAGATCCCGGACGTCACGAGGAGTTCCGGAATGGTCCGGAGGTAAAGATTTATATATGGGAAGTCCTATTTTGGCCACCGGAAAATGTTCGGGATTTTTCGGTATTGTACCGGGAAGGTTCTAGAAGGTTCCGGAGTGGGGCCCACCTGCATGGGGGGACCCACATGAACGTGGGTAGTGGGGGAAAGGCCCCACACCCCTGGTCAAGGCGCACCAAGATCCCCCTTAGAAGGAATAAGATCATATCCCAAAGGGATAAGATCAAGATCCCTAAAAAGGGGGGATAGCAATCGGTGGGGAAGGAAATGATGGGATTTCTTTCCTCCCACCTTTGCCAACGCCCCAATGGACTTGGAGGGCAAGAAACCAGCCCCCTCCACCCCTATATATAGTGGGGAGGCGCATGGGAGCTTCACCCTTGCCCCTGGCGCAGCCCTCCCTCTCCCAACTACTCCTCCTCTCCCATGGTGCTTGGCGAAGCCCTGCTGGATTGCCACGCTCCTCCACCACCACCACGCCGTTGTGCTGCTGTTGGATGGAGTCTTCCTCAACCTCTCCCTCTCTCCTTGCTGGATCAAGGCGTGGGAGACGTCACCGGGCTGTACGTGTGTTGAACGCGGAGGTGCCGTCCGTTCGGCACTAGGATCATCGGTGATTTGAATCACGACGAGTACGACTCCATCAACCCTGTTCACTTGAACGCTTCCGCTTAGCGATCTACAAGGGTATGTAGATGCACTCTCCTTCTACTCGTAGCTGGTTTCTCCATAGATAGATCTTGGTGACGCGTAGGAAAATTTTGAATTTCTGCTACGTTCCCCAACAACTTTTACATAAAGCATTAATGTGTTCACACCAATAGAGTTGCTTTAGCTCAGTTTTTAGATCAAAGCTCCCCCTAGATGTGATATCCCCCCAAAGAGGGATAAACTAACCTTGGGTTTTGTCAATGATGACTTCATGTAGATAGTGAAGATGTGGAAGCTCATTGTTGATGTAGATCATTTGGAGCAATCCTTTGGAGTGTTGCACTTTCAATACCTACATGGGTTAGTCCCATAAGGAACATACAAGGATGTCCATAGACATAGAGTGAATTTCATATATGATGATGTTGATGAAAGCATTAGGTTACCTTGTCCCTTGTGTTACCAACAAGAGGGTTTGTGACTCCATGAACTAGTGTAAGATATGAAAGTTGGTTGCACAAGTCCTCGCCAAAATGAAGTGAGTGAAGTATGTTGGCGGAGTCACCCTTAAGAACACTCTAGTTCTTCTACTTTGGGACCCACATCAACCTGATGGGAATCCTTGGAGCTGTAGTTGACCTTCATGAAATAGAGTTTGACGTAGTCTTGTGAACCCACTTGACCATGGCCTTAGGAGCTTCTTCAAATGAGTCAATCTCCTCTTCAAGCTTGTCCTTGCCTTTTAGCTTGAAGTCTTGTGGTGGAAGATCATCTTGAGCTTGTGTTTCCTCAAAATAAGTGGGGTCATACTTCTCTTGTCGAGGAACAAACTTTGTCTTAGGGTATTGATCTTCTTCCCATTCAACTCCATTGGCATTGAACTTTTGTTCAAAACCAACACCTTGATTCTTCTGGTGCCTTCCTTGCTTGCATAGAATTTCCTCAAATTGCTTACTCCCGGCAAAGCTTCTGTAAACACCTTTCTCTATAATTACCTTCGATACGCTATTTTCTTGCTCAAAGTGTAACTTGGCTAAGATAATCATTAGTGGAATCAAGAGAATTACTAGAAGCAACAACATTGGATTTAGCATGGTAATTATTACTGCTAGAAGAAGTATCTTTCTTGCTCTTGTTGCTAGATTTTACTTGTGGCATAAAAGTAGACAAGAGGAGATGTTTAGCAATGTAAGAAGAACTCTTCTTTTAAAGATTATCAATGATTTCTTTTAGGAACTCATGCTCTTGCTCTAAATTTAGCTTCTCAAAGTGTAGCTTCTCATGAGTTCTTAGGATCTCTCTATGATCCTCTTGAGTTGTTTCATGAGCTAACATAAGAGTGTTTAGTTCTTTAGTTAGATGCTCAATCTCCTTATTATCATGTTTGTCCGTTTCATATTGATTAGCATGATTACTAGCAAGTTCATCATAGTTTTCATCACTAGTTTTGTCAACAAGTAAATCATCATCACATAGCAAATCATCTTCATCACTATTGAAATCAAGATACTGACGGTGTGATACCTTGGGGCCTTTAGCCATGAAGCATCTTCCAATTCCTTCATTTGGTGAATCAAATATTTCGTAGGAGTTGGATGGCACTAGTGCAAGACCGGCAACACCTTCTTCTTGAGTATATTCAGAGTCGGAGTGATAGCTTATCTCGGAGTAGTTGTCGGAGTCGGAACCGGAAACCCATTCACCAACATGAGCTCGATGTCTTCTCTAGTGTAGCTCTTTTATGACTTGTCCTTCTTTTCCGAATCTTTGCTTCTTTGACAGGGTCTTTCGTTCAATATGATCATCTCTACTCCTTCTCTCTCTTGGAGGTGATTCATCCTTTCTACTTATCCTTTTTGGTGAGTCTTCTCTTTTCTTGTAGGGAGTCGTACACTCATTGGAGTAGTGTACGGGTCTTCCACAATTGTAGCAGTTTTGATCACGACTAGAAGATCTTTTGTCATTGTAGGACCTTGACTTGGAGCTTCTCACTTTGCTTCTACTCATGTAGAATTTGTTGAAGTTCTTCACCATTTAGCTCGATTCTTCATTGGAGACTATCTTGTCACCTGATGTTGTAGGAGCATCACTTGAAGCTTTGTACGCACCACTTGACTTGGTGTGTAGCTCTTCCTTATCCTTGAGTGACATCTCATGAGCAACAATTCTACCAATGACTTTCGTGGGCTTGAGATCTTTGTAATTGGGCGTCATTTGGATCAATGTCCACAAAGTATCATATTTTCCATCCAAGGCTCTAAGGATCTTCTTGATGATGAATTTGTCGGCATCTCTTCACGTCCTAAGCCGGCAACCTCATTTGTGATGAGAGCAAGCCTAGGGTACATTTCGGCGACTCCTTCACCTTCCTTCATCTTGAACTTGTCAAGTTGACTTTGAAGCACATCCAACTTGGAATCCTTGACGGAATCAGTACCTTCATGCATATCAAGCAGAGTATCCCAAATTTCCTTTGCATTCTCAAGGCGGCTAATTTTGTTGAACTCTTTAGGGCATAATCCATTGAAGAGAATATCACAAGTTTGAGCGTTGTATTGCAACATCTGCAATTCTTCCGCGGACGCTTCATGATCTGGTTCTTTACCATCTTAAAAGTATTCACCTTGCAAACCAATACGAACAATAGCCCAACGGCGGGGTTATGACCAAGAATATGCATTTTCATCTTACGCTTCCAACTAGCAAAATTTGTACCATGAAATTAAGGACCTCTACAATGATTGTTTCCCTTGCTAGACGCCATACTCCCCTAGGTTGTGAAACCAAGGCTATGATCACCAAAGATATGGAAATCATGGCTAATTGAGACCAAAGCTCTTGTACCACTTGTAGGATTGAAAGTATATCTAGAAGGGGTGTGATTAGACTACTTGACCAATTAAAAATCTATCCTTTTCCCAATTATAGTTGTGGCAGATTATAGCAATTATGACAAGTCAAGCAATCAACCTACACGTGCAATTCTAAGAATATAGCATCGGAAAGTAAAACAATGCATATGAAGGTGAAGGGAAGGGTTTGGAGAAGGCAAACACAATGGAGACATGGAGATTTTTGGCTTGGTTCTGATAGGTGGTGCTATTGTACGCCCATGTTGATGGAGACTTCAACCGACGAAGGGTAATGGCTACGCGAGTCCATGAAGGGCTCCACCCATGAAGGGTCCACGAAGAAGCAACCTTGTCTATCCCACCATGGCCTCGCCCACGAAGGACTTGCCTCACCTGGGTAGATCTTCACAAAGTAGGCGATCTCCTTACCCTTACAAACTTCTTGGTTCAACTCCACATCTTGTCGGAGGCTCCCAAGCGACACCTAACCAATCTAGGAGACGCCACTCTCCAAAAGGTAATAGATGGTGTGTTGATGATGGACTCCTTGCTCTTGTGCTTCAAATGATAGTCTCCCCAACACTCAACTCTCTCTCACAAATTTGGCTATGGTGGAAGAAGGATTTGAGTGGAAAGCAACTTGGGGGAGGATAGAAATCAAGGTTTAAATGGTTGGAATGGAATATCTTGATCTCAACACATGAGTAGGTGGTTCTCTCTCAGAAAATGAATGGTGAAAGTGATAGCCCTCTCTCTTAGGCAGAGGGGGTGGAGGGGTATATATAGCCTCCACACAATATCCAACCGTTACACACTTTTGACTCATCTCGATGGCACCGATTAGGGAACTTGGTGGCACCATTCTGTTAAAAAATATGAACATTAGGAATCTCAATGGGACCGATTGGAACAACTTAGTGGGACTGACGTGCTAGGGCTTAGGGAAAACTTCATCTCGATAGTGCCGATTGCATCAACTCAGTGAGACCGAAGTGAAGCAATAAGCAATAGAGAATTTGTCAAGCCAACTCGGTGAGACATATTGCATAAACTCGGTGAGACCGAATTAAATGCAACAAGTCACGGAGCGCTGGCACGACCATCTTAGTGAGACCAAGATCCGTACTGGTGTGACCGAACTGTTAGGGTTTCTGGCAGTGGCTATGTCAAGATGAACTCGGTGGCTCCGGGTAGAAAGTATCAGTGGGGCCAATTTTAGAATTAGGTTTTGGACATATTTGGATGGAGAAAGTGCATGAGGGTTTCGGAGCAATGTCACTAAGCACTTGAGCAAGTAGACCATTAAGCAACACCTCATCCCCTTTTAATAGTATTGGCTTTCCTATGGACTCAATGTGATGTTGGATCACTAAAATAAAGATGAGGACTCTTGAGCTTTTGCCAATCCTTGCCCTTAGCATTTTGAGGGGTCCACATCTCTAGTCCATGCTTTGTCAATAATTGAACATCCTGAAATATTTATCTTGAATGGATATTAGTTCAATGAGTTATATGTTGTTATGAATTACGAAAACCCCCGGGGACTAGTTACATTTTTAGTCTTCTTCTGACAGGTAATCATTCAGAGGACAAACAGATTTCTCTCATTCTTTCATAGTTTTGAATAAGCATCACAGCGGACCTAAGCATCGAGAACCTATACCCCTCTTAATATTATGGAGGCCCTATGACTCAAATAAGAAAAAGAAGAACAATGAAAGGAATGATATGTCTTCACTTCGTTTTCAACTTCTCAAATGCAGTTATTTTTCCTCGAACACTCCGAATGAATATTGCTTCATGTCAGTGATAATTTTAAGGGGTCGATTCCTTCAATGCAGACTTTCGCCTTCACATATTCTCAACATGTCGCTCTTCCTTCTCTACAAAGCAGATAATCTTCGGTGAAGTTCTTCGAACTTCTCTCCGAATACAACATTCTTCTCGGGCTTGCATGGACTCTTTCTCACTATGTGCACTAGCAAACAAAGCAGTCCATGCCTCTTTCTAGCAACAATCTACAAAACACATGGGGCAAACAATTGCACCAAAACTTTCATCCCACATGCATCAATTTCTATGTTTTGGTGAGGTAATTCTGTCACTCCAACCACCATACGCATAATCCTATCAACATACTACTAACTCTAAGGTGTGATCCATGCGCTCACTTATCTGATGGGCACCAAAGGACAACAACATAATAGCATGCAACTCAAATCAACCATGGAAATTCACCAATAAACCCATCAGACAAAATAATGTACTCAGACATATAGAAGATGCAAGAAACCCTCATATAATATTTAATACCATCCAACACCATGTTCAAATAGGGGACTACAACGGGTTGTCGAAGAGTGGACACTAAATAGAGAGAGAGGAAGGTGATGGAGATGTTGATGAAGCCATTGAAGTTGATGGAGACGATGGTGGTGATAATGGTTTCCCCGACAGCGCTCTGGTGCCACTAGGAGAGAGAGGGGGGAGAGGTCCCCTCCTTCTTATTCTTCAATGCCCCGATTTCTTCCTTTGTACCTTGGCCTCTCGAGCTCTCGGAGGGCGAGAGCCCCTCCAAGATTGGATCTAATATCTCCCCTTTTTTGGTACTTTTCTGAGGTCGATCACCATTTCTTTTATAGCCGGAGATTCATAACTCTGACGGGGCTGAAATTTTAACGGGAATTTTACAATTTCAATAGCTTTCTTGCGATAAAAGTAGAGCCCCAACCAACTTAAGGAGAAGCCACATGGGCCCACCACACGACCAGGGGGAGCTCGTCTGGGCAGGCCGTGTGGAGCCCTCATGGCTCCCCCGGCTTTCATCTTCTGGCTCCAATAGTCGTTTATTCCATAAAAAATCACAAAAAATTCAGTTCAATCCGATCATTGAATTATTCACCTAGGAACTAGCCTCTCGCACTGGTTTGTATGCCAGTACAAATAAATATTATATATGGTTGTGCGAAAATCATATACTCCGTCCATATTAACTGTTGTTCAAACAGATGTATTTAGCACTGAAAATACGTCTAGATGCATCCGATAATTGATATGGATCAAAGAGAGTATAAATGATGTGAATATAGCATGAATACTTCATAAATTATAGCTACATTTGATATGTATCATCACTTTGTGTGAGAAGAAGCCATTCAATTTAAGCCATTGTTGGAAGAAATTGAATGGCAAACGAAAATGGCAACACTTGCTAATGACCTCAAGAATAGCAACTAGAGGTGGAAGAAAAATTATGGCTCCGGCTCTCAGCAATCCATTGGATTGGACGAAGAAGAGGAAAAGTTGTAGGGGATAATGGATGAATCATCGTGCCCACGAAGAATCGCCTAGTGAAGGAAAACAAGTGGAAGAAGGGGACGGTTGCCTATGAAGTTGCATCGAGTAAAATGTCGGCCAAATGGACGGTCATTTTTTCCAAAGGGAGGAGAATAAATAGGACAGATATAAGATTATGTTGGATGTGCAAAAAGAGGTGATGTACAGAGACTGGGAGAGGGTGAACAAGAAGTTGCAAATTGAGAGGGAGAAATAAAATGCGTTTGTCAAATGGGAGTTCAAGAATGTCCGAACTTGAGAAGGAGAGGTTGCAACTTACTTGGGACATGGAGGATTTAAGGAAAGTGTTAGCGGTCGCAAGCCTCTTAGACCCGGAAGTCGAAAAGTGGCTTGAAGGAAGGAATGAGGAGATAAACATGCATAGAGCGGCAGCCGTAGCAACGAATGCAGTATGGATGGTGGTCGGCGAGTGATTCGATCATGTTGGCCAGTCATGACTGGCACCCATGTTTGAATTGTTGATTGCGATTTATTTTGCTTCTTTTCATTATTGAATTGTGATGAAGTTATGCCATATGATCAATGTGCAAGGATTTAAGGGTTTTGATATGAAGAGTGTAGTTGTCCAACATGACTTCTGAGAGGCCGTCTCGCGCTCTTCAGGGACGTGCCCGAGGGCATCCACAATCATTTAAGGAGCCGTATCTATCAAAGTCTGACTGTAGATGACGTAAGTAGTCAATTGACTCAACTAAGCGCAACTCCAAAGCGGCGACCCATTTCGTCCGTGCGCGTCCGTTTGGGTCACGGCGGACGCAAAGTCGACCCAACGTGCCGACCCAAAGGGACGCACGTTAGCTTTTCATCTGCCTGCCGACCCATTCCTGGCCCATTTTTAGCCACATTTGCGTCAGCACAGACACACACAGATGCGCACAGCGCCCGCCTGCTCCCCTGGGCCGCCAGTCGGTGGCAAAGCCTCCACCATTTCCCTCCACTTTCCCCAAAACCCACCTGCCCCCATGCGCTCCCACCGCTCGCCATGGATGATGACCTCGATGCTGCCACCAGCCTCACCTCCTTCGCCTCATCCGGCATCACGACTGCCCCTTTCGGCAAAGGCATTCCCCGCGCCCCCCGCAAGACCGCCACCATGCCAAAGAAGAAGAAGAAGCGGACGCCCGAGGAGCGGGCCAGGGAGTCGGCAAAGAGAAAGGACCGAAGGAACGCGGCGGATGCAAGGGACGAGGCAGCGGCCGTTGCGGCCATAGCCGCCGCCGCACAGTAGGAGGACACCGCCGCCCGCGTCGCGATGGCAATGAGGGAGGCGCTATTGTACCTAGGGTTAAACCCTGGCCAGCATGGGTTCGTCCACACCGCCCTAACCGCGGCCAACACCGGCTAGTCTGTGTTTCCTTGAATGGTGCTGCTAGAGTCACCCCGCCCGTTGGTGACTCACCCGATTCCCGGCTTTCACATCTACCCGCAAGCCTCCCGACTCTCCGAGGAATGCTCGTCGGAGGTGAGCGTGGTGACGCCTTGCACGCTCGCGCCCGCGCTCATCGACCTCAATGCCACACTAGTAGCCGATGGCTTGTCATCCGGTGGGCGTGAGGAAACATGCGCGGCAGATGCTTGCCGACTTGCTCCTCGATGCCCGCAACCTATTCGACAGAATGTCGGCGGCCTGCGAAGACGAGACGGCGAACTGTTTCATGGAGCGCATCATCTTCGAGGGTGGTATGGCGGCCGCTGGAAGTGCCACCGCGGCTGGCTCTCATCCTGATGAGACACAAAGCCAGGACGGCCGAGGGCCGTTCACGCCGTCGACCTTTGATCAAGCTGGCATGCAGGCCGCCTTCATGCAAGATCAGGTCGGCGTGGACTTGGACGACTTCCCGCTTGACCACGAGTTTCGGAAGGACTAGGACTGTCGGTGTCAAAACCGGCGGATCTCGGGTAGGGGGTCCCGAACTGTGCGTCTAGGCAGATGGTAACAGGAGACAAGGGACACGATGTTTTACCCAGGTTCGGGCCCTCTTGATGGAGGTAAAACCCTACGTCCTGCTTGATTAATATTGATGATGTGTGTTACAAGAGTAGATCTACCACGAGATCAAGGAGGCTAAACCCTAGAAGCTAGCCTATGGTATGATTGTTGTTCGTCCTACGGACTAAAGCCATCCGGTTTATATAGACACCGGAGAGGGCTAGGGTTACACAGAGTCGGTTACAATGGTAGGAGATCTACATATCCGTATCGCCAAGCTTGCCTTCCACGCCAAGGAAAGTCCCATCCGGACACGGGACGAAGTCTTCAATCTTGTATCTTCATAGTCTTGGAGTCCGGCCGATGATGATAGTCCGGCTATCCGGACACCCCCTAATCCAGGACTCCCTCAGTAGCCCCTAAACCAGGCTTCAATGATGACGAGTCCCACGCGCATGTTGTCTTCGGCATTGCAAGGCGGGTTCTCCCTCCGAATAATTCATAGAAGATTGTGAACACTAGGATAGTGTCCGACTCTGCAAAATAATTTCCATATACCACCGTAGAGAGAATAATATTTATGCAAGTACAATCTGCTGACGTATTTGATGGCGTGACGTCACACCGTTACCAAGCCTTTACTTAAATCGTCTTTATTATACCACCTCAGCGCATTTAGCGAAGCGGTTTCCTTGGCACGTCTTGTCGAAGCAGAGATCGTGTTCCCCTTATTCCGGGATTCCCATAAATACAGACGTGGGTAACCCAACCGCACCCGTTGTCACGCCCCCTCCATCGAAGGCGGGTTCCAAACGGTCACGAGGACGGCTCTCGGTATTCTTCCTCTTTATAATGAGACCAAGGCCAGTTCCTTTTCTTCAATCCTCAATCGAATCCGCCCCTCGCCCCCGAGTTCCAACACCCAGGGCTCCAGATTCGGGTACCTTCAACCTTCGACAATGTCCGGCTCCGATCTACAGGGCCGGTGGATGCCCTCCTTCGTCACGGGAGAGGACGTGTTAAAGCTGAGAGACGCTAGGTACTTGACCTACGAGATTTCACATAGGTTGCCTGCCCGAGGGCAAGTTATTCCTACTCCCGAGCCCGGCGAGAGCGTTGTGTTCGTGTCTCACCTCCGTCGGGGTTTAGGCTTCCCGATGGACCCCTTCATGAGGGGGCTCAAGTTTTACTATGGGCTGTTATTCCATGATTTGGTTCCGGAGTCCATCCTCCACATCTCATCGTTCATTGTCGTTTGCGAAGCCTTCCTCCGCACTACCCCTCACTTCGGCTTGTGGCTCAAAACCTTCAATGTGGAGCCGAAGATGATCAAGGGGCGTCAGGCAGAGTGCCGAGGGGCGATCATAAGCAAGAGGGCCGATGCTCCATGGCCCGAGGGCTCTTTTCAAGAGGAGCTCGGCTTGTGGCAACAGGAGTGGTTCTATATCACCGCTCCCAGGAGCAGCAGGCAGAGGCCGCCGCCCGTCTTCCGGTCGGGCCCTCCACAACAGTTGACGTCATGGGTCAACAAGGGGCGTGACTGGGGGCCGCCCAAAGACGTACCCCTTTTGCAGGACCGGATTCGAGGCCTCCAAGAAAGGGAGATCAATCTAGTCGCAATAGTACAGGTTATGCTGATCCGGCACCTACTGCCCTGCAAACGTCGCCCCCTCTGCCTGTGGGAATTTAATCCGAAGGGGCCACGAGCTCTTCAACACTTCATGGGTTTGACACCCATGGAGATGTACAAACTGTTCTTCGGATCGCAAGAGATGCGTCCGCTCTTGACCGAGGACGCTAGCCTAAGCTGCAATCGCCCAGATACTCAAGTAAGTAGCCCTGTGTCCGGACACACTGTCCACTTATTTATCGTGGGTTTGCCCTTTAACCAGCTATCCCTTGGACAGGACTGGATAGCGCTAGCAAAACTGATACGATGTCTGGCCCCGCTCCCTGAGACCATGCAGGATCCCGTGTTAATTAAAATGTTGGAGGTTGCGCCCTCGGAGGAGGGCGAAGGGGGGCACAGGGGAACTACCACCTCTGCCAAGGAGGCCTTCAGCAAGGGAGGAACCAAGAGTCCCTCCTTCCCAGGGGAGAAGAGGACAGCTTCCGAAGACCCGGAGGCCAAGGCCTCGAAGCGGGGAAAGAAATCTGTATCGGAAGGTCCTGTGCCAGGAAGAGTCTTGGCCGTACTGTCTCCTCGGAGGAATCAGCCCTCTAGCGAGCTGTAAGTAAAAAAGGAGGAATTTTGTAATAGTGGATACCCCTGCTTAATTTTTAAGGGTAACCGAAGTTTTCACCTTGTAGTTCGGATCTCAGCCCGTCTCAGCACAGCTCATCTTCGGGAGACCTTCACCCGGAGATGATGGAGAGTGAAACGCCTCCATCTGCCGCCCCATCGTGCGGGGCGGACGACCCTGAGGTGTCGTCACAGAGGGTCTCCTCGAGTTCGGCGGGGCCAGAGAGTTCGGCACCCATTGGAGTACGGTCGGTAGAGCTGCAGGATTTGCTTAAGAGGGCGTCCATCTCGGAAGATCACCGCACATTAATGAGTACGGTTATTGAAAGGATCTCATCCGCCGAGAGCGGGTTGTATGAGGCCGTTGGAAGCTTGCTGACGGGCTATGAGGTATGCAAAAAATGACATACCGTTTGACAGTTTTGCACATGAAGTGTGCCCTGTATAGATAGTAGCCCCTGAGACTTGGTATGCTGTCGAAAGCGATAGCGTGCCAAGGGTCATAATCTCAGTTATAGAATGTCGCCTTTCCTATGCAGGTGGCAGAACGTCCGGTGGCCAGCCGGACTGATGGATTTGCCGAGCTGAGAAGGCAACTCAACGTTGCGGATGCGGACATCTCGCTAGTCAATAAACGACTTGATGAGTCACAAGGTATGTGGTTGCTCCGCGGTCGCCTAGTAAGGGAGCTGACACCCATTCCTTACCATTTGTATGCTTGATGCAGATGGTGCTGCTGCTATGGAAGGCCTTTGAGCAGAACTTGCTCGGGCCAAGGAGCAAGCCAAAAAAAGCGAGGCGGCTGCCTCGAAGGCAGCGGAAGAGCTAGAAGCCGAGAAGGCTGCTCACTGCCGAAGCAGGGAGGAGATGGCCGGAATGGCCGCGAAATTAAAAGTTGCTACCGACCGCCAGGAGGTTCTTGAAAGAGAACGTCGAGCGGAGCAAGAGGACCTGAAGAAGGTCGACGCCGAAGCCAAGGATGCCCGTAGTGCGATGCGGGCTATGAAGGAGGAACTGCGTCAGGTCCGAGACACTGTGGCTGGAAAGCCCTTTATGCTGCACAGGAAGTTCACGGATCCGAAGTATGCTCAGCTGGACCGATTGTATGGTGCGGAGGATCCTTATCTGGACTTGGCAGCGAGTGCGGCGGACGCAGTCGTGCACTTCCGAAGCCAGAAGGATCACGAAATGGAAGAGCTTTTCTGGTCTCAATTCCATAGTCCGGAGCGTCCACTTCCGTTGAGTGATCGGCTGGTTGAGTGGGCTGAGCTAAATAGATTGTCCGGACTTGCTATGAAGGATGTGGTCGCTCAGCTGTGGCCGGGAAGGCCCAAGCCGAAGAGTTATTTTGGCTTGTTGCAGCAATTCCTTGGGGCGGTGCCGCGTATTGGGGCGATGAAGCGGTCGGCGTGTATAGATGGTGCGCGGATGGCTCTCGCCCGTGGTAAGACATACTGGGCTGAGATGGATGCCACCGCTGTTGCATCCCGGGGTTCGGATAAAAGTCGGTTCCCCACCGAGCACTATTTTGAGGAAGTCCTGCAGGGCGCTCGTTTAATAGAGTCGCAGTGCTCGAAAAATGTTATGTTTGAATGACATGTATGATTTCTGAGATCATGTTTATAATACAATAGCTTTTTATACTTGTGCGTTCAAGTATTGAACTATCTCCTGTGCGGCCGTATGTTTATGTATAATCTGAAAGATGGCGGTCTTTGGCTTCAGCCCCCACGCACATGGTGCGGGGGTGTTTGCAAAAAGAAAATTGCTTTTTCACACTTAATCCAACGTCTTGGTCCTTTTAAGGAGGTGATAGCGTAGCAAACTAGGCAACCGGACTATAATGCTTTATCACTTTCACTTAGCCATAGGAGCTCGAATGTGGGGCTACTATATAGCCCCTGGCGGCACCGCTCATATCCGAACTCGGGGTGCGTATGTGCCTGACCGGGAAGCGGTCCTTCATCAAAGCGGAGGAATTCTAAACATTCCAATGGTCCATCGAGTGGTTGACCAGTCTCTCGCTATATCATGACAGTCAGTTTTCGGCTTTCTCTACTGAGGTGCTCGCCCGGCCGAACCGGGGCACAATCGCAGTAGTTCTCCTGGTGCCGCATTAGCCGATGATACGGAACGTAAGGCAGCAAAACACAGGAGCCGGGCAAACCCAACATTTGACCAAAGACATGATTCGGAGCTGATGCATATAAGGCCTAACTCGAGACGCCGAACACTCCCTGAGGTGTTCGGTCTTTATGATACCGGGCAGAACAATGCCCTAAGCCCCTAGTGTCCAGGTACAGACGGGAACTTCTGACGCGGCCGATGCCAAAACGCCAGCCTCCTCCTCGGCTATGGTAGGAAACCGGGGGATGTGTATCAACAAGAGACAGTAAGAAAGGTTTACGCAGGGTCTTAATCTGAAAAGAATCCTTGCAACGGGTCCCTGCTGCACGTCTGCGCCTGTGTCTCCGTTGCGCTGTATCCTGGACGGGTGTAGCACGTGCTTCATCTGTAAAAGAGAAGGACTTAGTTTCTAAGAAATATCGTGCAAAAGTTGTGTTAAAATAAAGTATATTTTGGTAGGTAAAGAAAGTTGAGCTTTATTGGCTCTCATCGTTGAAATGCGCGGCCCCCTATAAAGGGGGGTATGCGGCTGGGAAGCCCCTTGTTTATTTATGCCGGACTCGCCTAACCGTGTCCGGGTCTGAATGACCTGTGTTTAGGGGCCTTGACCTGCAAGGTTGGAGTGGCTGTCAAGGCAGCCCCACGCTCTCCGTGGTCGAGGAACACTCATAGTTACTCTTTAATGAGATTATGCCGCGTGGACCGGGCATTGTAAGTATAGGAGACGTGTAGTGTGGTATGGCGTTAAAGCAGGCGAAAGCTTTGCGTCCCTGTAGTGCTTGATGGCCACTGTATGATGGGGTGCGACGAAGAGTGAGCCTTTCGCAACGGCGGTTGTCGGATGAACCGAACACAACCTCTAATGGTACAGAGCCCGTATAATTGGCTTAAAGGCCTGGCGTCACTCCTTTGAAGGGAGTGTTGTTATGGCGAATGTTGGTAGGGTCTATCCCCATTCTGCAGACAATGTCCTGATATGGCAGGAGCCGCGCTGTGTTGTCGTGTTATCACATGAAGTGAGTTCACTGTTTTGACTTCTAGTGGGAAAGTCTTCTGTTTTCCGGAGTGCTGCTTTTGGGGTTCGTCACTTTCGCTTGGTGTATCGAGCCCCTTGTGTTCGGTGTTAAGTCGGCCGGACTGCTTGAAGACCCAACAATCTCTGTGGGTATGGTTTGCAGGCTTTCCGGAGGTACCATGTATTTGACATAGCCTGTCTAGAATCTTGTTTAGGTTGGATAGCTCGTCGTTGTTGTCCTTGAGGGACAGCGTTTTGTTGTTCGGCCGAGAGTTTTTGAATCCGGCGTTGACCGCCGTACTGTTTGGGCCATTTTCCTTATTCCGGCGCTGATCCTTTCTGCGTCGAGATTTCCCATTTCCATCCCTGACTTCGGATGTACTCGGGCTGCTGGTGCTGCAGCTAGCCAGCCAGCTGTCTTCCCCCACGCAAAAGCGGGTCATGAGGCTTGTTAGTGCGGCCATTGTTCTTGGTTTTTCCTGGCCGAGGTGTCTGGCGAGCCATTCGTCTCGGACGTTGTGTTTAAAGGTTGCTAAGGCTTCAGCGTCCGGACAGTCGACTATTTGGTTCTTTTTAGTGAGGAACCTGTTCCAGAATTTGCGTGCTGACTCTCCGGGCTGTTGAGTTATGTGACTTAAATCGTCTGCATCCGGAGGGCGGACATAAGTCCCTTGAAAATTTGCTCGAAACGCGTCTTCAAGCTCTTCCCAACTTCCAATGGTATTTTCTGGGAGGCTTTTAAGCCAATGCCGAGCTGGCCCTTTGAGCTTGAGGGGTAGGTATTTTATGGCATGGAGATCATCTCCTCTGGCCATATGTATGTGTAGGATATAATCCTCAATCCAGACTCCGGGGTCTGTCGTTCCGTCATATGCCTCTATGTTTACGGGTTTGAATCCCGCTGGAAATCCATGATCCAGTACCTCGTCGGTGAAACATAGTGGGTGTGCGGCGCCCCTGTATTTGGGTGTGTCGTTGTCTTCAAATGCTCTACGGGTTATGTTGCTTCCTGGAGTCTTCTTTTTTGGCCCATAAATAGATCTGACTGGGTCGTCCTTTTTCTGAGGATCTTTATGCTGATCGTGTGCCGGCTTGTGTGCGGCGCCCCTTATTGCTCTTGGCCTGTCATCTGGTCGTCTATCCGGCCAGGCGGCTTCTTTCTTTTTTGACTGCGGGGGCTCTAAGGCCTCCTCGTCAAATTCGGGCAACAGCTTGCGCTTCGGGTAGCTCTTTGTCTGGTGACTAGCGCCATGTTTATCTGCGCTGTTGAGTACTTTGCTCCATCTCATTCTGAGTGCGTCCTCCGCTGTTTTGAGCTTCCGCTTTTGCTTCTTCAAACTTCTTGCAGTGGCGACGAGCCTTTTGTGAAGGTTCGTATGCTCTGGTGATGTGAGATCGTCTTCGCCGGGGATGGGTTTCTCGTCCAGTTCATCATGTTCGGATGGCTGCTTGGTGACGTGTGCGTCGTCCACTGCTTCGCCCTGCTCTAGGGCCGGGTCCGTATGGGTGCCGTTTTTATCGAGGCCGGTCTTCGGGCAGCGCTTGCGTCGCCGTTTTGGTTGTTTGCTGGGGAGTTGTCCTTCGCCACGTCCAGTTTTTCCTCATTATCGCTTCCTTTTGGTGTATCCACCATGTATACGGCGTGAGGTGGGGTGGCTTTCCCGTGCCCGGTAGGCGTTGGTTCTTGGTCGTCTCCGGCATCGTCGTCCATACCGTCGATGTCTTTGGAGTCATAGTTTAGCATGTCGGTTAGATCGTCGACAGTGGCTATAAATTGGGTGGTGGGTGGGCTTTGAATTTCTTCGTCGTCCGCATCCCAGCCATCCTGGCCGCAGTCCGGCCAGGGCTCTCCTGATAATGAGAGATACTTTAGTGAACTCAGGATGTCGCCAAAAGGTGAGTGTTGAAAGATGTCCGGGGCCGTAAACTCCATGATCGGCGCCCAACCGGATTCGATTGGTGGGGGCGCGGGAGGTTCGGAGTCCGGCACCTCGGAGCTTCGAGCTTCGTGAGGGACAATATCAGTGTTTGGCTCTATCGCCGTAGAGATTGCAGCCCCTGAGGCGGTGTCTAGCCATCCGTCGTCGATCTGCGCAGCCGGCTCCGAATTGAAGATCGGAGCGGGCTCAAGTGCGGCCTCCAGGGTACTGTCCGGCGGTAGAGCTAAATCATGCCCGTCGTGACAGTGCGGCACGCTCAGCTGTGGCTCGAATTCGTCGAAGATCAAGTCCCCACGGATGTCGGCCATGAAGTTCAAACTTCCAAATCTGACCTGACGGCCAGGGGCGTAGCTTTCGATCTGCTCTAGATGGCCAAGCGAATTGGCCCGCGGTGCAAAGCCGCCGAATACAAAGATCTGTCCGGGGAGGAAGGTCTCACCCTGGACTGCATCGTTGATGACGATCGAAGAAGCCATCGAGCCTATCGGCGACGACACAGAGGAACTCTCAATGAAAGCACCAATGTCGGTGTCAAAACCGGCGGATCTCGGGTAGGGGGTCCCGAACTGTGCGTCTAGGCGGATGGTAACAGGAGACAAGGGACACGATGTTTTACCCAGGTTCGGGCCCTCTTGATGGAGGTAAAACCCTACGTCCTGCTTGATTAATATTGATGATGTGTGTTACAAGAGTAGATCTACCACGAGATCAAGGAGGCTAAACCCTAGAAGCTAGCCTATGGTATGATTGTTGTTCGTCCTACGGACTAAAGCCATCCGGTTTATATAGACACCGGAGAGGGCTAGGGTTACACAGAGTCGGTTACAATGGTAGGAGATCTACATATCCGTATCGCCAAGCTTGCCTTCCACGCCAAGGAAAGTCTCATCCGGACACGGGACGAAGTCTTCAATCTTGTATCTTCATAGTCTTGGAGTCCGGCTGATGATGATAGTCCGGCTATCCGGACACCCCCTAATCCAGGACTCCCTCAACGACCTCGAGGAAGAGATGAGTTGGACATCGACATCGAGCCTTTGTTCAAGGACGAGCTCGCCAGCCAAGCCGACGGGATGAAGCCGAAGCGCAAGAGCAGGCCGACGAAGGCATACACGGTGGCCGAGGACAAGCTCCTTTGTGAGTGTTGGAGGGATATTGGGTAAGACCCCAATGTTGGCGCCGAACAAAAGGCATCAACCTTTTGGACTCGTGTCCATCGTGAGTTCCATGAACGCCAGAAATTTCCGCTATACCAAATGCAAAGCACGTGTGGGTGGGTGTCCATTTCGAAGCAATGAAAGGTGATCCAACTAGAGTGCAACAAGTCTTGTGCCACTTTTGAAAGCAGCAAGGCACGCCCCGTGAGCGGCATCGGCATGCAATAAATGGTATGCATGCATGCGCCCCTCTTTGTGTCATTCCGTTTATGCTTGCACATCCATTTACATATCCATTTGCCAATATGCTTGCATTCAATTCATTTGTAGGCATTTAAGGTCCAACATGATGGCAAGTCCTTCAACCTCTCTCATTGTTGGAGGGTCATCAAAGATGAGGAGAAGTTCAAGGCGCAATATGCTGCCCTCATGACGCATGGGGGGAGGAGGAGGTTGGGAAGGGCGAGAAGCCACGACCGCGGGGGAAGACCAACTCCAAGAAGGAGGACAAGTGGGATGCGGCGTCGATCGTCTTGATCGCAACCGTGGAGGGCATGATGACCAAGAAGGACTCAAGGGAGGAGAAACGTCGGCAAGACAAGAAAGAGCAAATGAACGCCTTCATGGAGATCCAAAGGAGGAGGCTTGAGATGGAGCGGAGAAGCAAGTCAAGATGCTTGAGATGGAGGCGGAGAAGCAAGCCAAGATGCTAGAGATCGAGGCCGCCAATGCCAAGACCAAGGCGAAAGAAGTGGCTCTCGCTAGCGTGATGACGGGGGTGGAGGTCATGAAGGTGGATCTCAACACCGTGTCGCCAAGGAAGAAGCCGTGGTTCAAAAAGATGCAGGCTGACATGCTCAACTTCGACGACGAGTGATCTCTAGCGGTGAGCATCATCCTATTTTGTATGTTGGCATGACCACAACCACGATGTCGTGGTCAAACTCCCGCCCCTTTTTGTGTACTGGTATGTGTGCCGACGCTGGCAAGTGCGCCAGCATATGAACCGTGTGATGTTTTTTTAAAGTTGGCATTGTATGCCGACCGCTGGCATGGTGCCGGCATGAACTTTGGGCGATGACATGGCCGCTGGCATGAACTACGGCCGCGGGCCTTTTCATATTTGTGCGCGGACATGAAATGGATCGCAGGCATTGAGCGCACTGCCGACACAAATGTTAAACAGGACGGATGCCAAGCGGGCGACCGAGCCAAATGGACAAAATGCGGACAAAACTATCGTCCGTTTAGGTCGGCGCGTTGGAGTTGCTGGTCAATCGGAAAATGACTAAAATAATTGCAAGATCAACACCAAGTTGAAGCAAGATCGCCCTACATACACAAAGCGTTCTCCGGTAACAAGTACATCAAAAGTATTACACCACTACTAACCGGAACCCAAGAATAGTTGCAATTTAATACGGTCCCCAGTTTGGTTTGGTTTGGTTCGCTGCCGGCCGTGCCAACAAGGTCCATGTTCTACCAACTCAGGTATTCATACACCTTGTGTTTTATGAGGACCAATCTATGAACACAGCCATGTTTTCATCGAATCATCTCACACGCGGCGGACGGTACAAGCTTCAATGCAAAAGATGAGCCTTGGGCTCCTTTCTCAGCATTGATATGCTCACAAATTTCCGGACATGTTGTTAGAAAATCATACCTACTACGTAAAAACTCAGACGTCCAACATAAGCTCGTAGATCGTCCTCAATACTATGGACCACAGATACACCTCACACCAAATGCATGCACCGTATCTCGACCAAGATGCACCAAACCCCAAGCAGACCAAAAGATTCAGGTACGTTTTCATCAAAATTCGCTTGCTGTTTTCGGAGAACGACATGCTTTTTTGTTCTCGCGTGTGCTAATTCGCAGGCCAACAGAGCCACGGAGCATATTTTCGCCAACACAACGAGAAAAAGAGTAAGGAAGAAGAGAGCAAGTGGGTACTTGGTCGGAACAGCCGATGTGACTGACACTCGATCCGGCCACAAACCCGCCCACACGGCGACGCGGCACACCGGATCGGGACAGGCCACGCCCTCCTCCCTCCATGTGAGGCTCTGAAACTGGGAGCGCCTTTCTCCCTTTCCTTTTCGTACGCGCCGGTGGGCCCCACGCTCCAATCTACTCCCCACGTACCGTAAACAAGCAATTTTTACGTGAACGCTCACGCGTACGTAGACTGCGTGGTGTGTCTGACAGCGTGACGCGAATCATAGACTAATCGAAAGCAAGATCTATCCAGTTCAAAAATACCACTCCACCACTCCTCCTACAATTTGAACTGCGCTAGAGGACAAGCGATCGTGGCCCGTCCGTCTCGCTGTCAGACATGGCCATGCACAGAGCGGATTCAATACGGCATGTGCCATGGCCACAGCCCACAGAGCGGCGAGGCGCTGTCGACGGGCCGCCGTACATTTGACGAATGACCAGTGTACGTACCTACGACCCGAGTACGTATGGTTGCGCGGTAGCGGTTGTGCCCCGTTCCGTCCAGAAAGGTGACATGACGTGGTCACGCGACGTCGTATTTCCCCCAGCTGTGGCGCGGCCGGCGTACGTGCTAATTCTGGTAGTTTACTGGTCACCGAAAGATTGTTCCTACTTACTCGTAAGACATTTCCGCCAAGTTCAATCATTGCTACTTCCATACGGTATGAGCGGGAAGCGAAGAGGTGAAAGAGACAGAGACGGCGACGTGGCGCTCCAAAATCCTATAAAAACACAGCACTACTGGCTTCCACCATGATTGCATCAGTGAACTCGTTTTTGCTGCGGTTGGTAGAAAACGGAATGAAGCGTACTCTCAAAAAAGAAAACGGAATGAAGCCAGGCAACGGAAAACGATGGACCCGCGAAAACAACCGCGGGCAGGGCCTCCATGTGCGCGCGCACGGGATGCCACTCCGCGCCATGCCGTGCCGTGCCTGCGCGCGCGCAGGGCAGGGCAAAGGGCACTGCGCGTGCACGCGAAAGGCGGTGAAAAGAGAGCGGGGGCCGGGCAACGGCGACCAACCAGGCGCGCGCGCGCGGGGCAAAAGCCGGGCCAAAAGCCCCCGTGCATTCGCCCCCAGGGTCGTCGCTTCTTTTCGCGCCATATCACCCCTCATCCGTGGGCATCGGCGCCAATCACATTTGGCTTTCGGCTTTCCCCTGCCCCGCGACCAAGTTCACGGCCTCGACCACGATCGTGAACGCCGGGCGCTCCCGGCTCTCGCCGCGCGCGGCCGCGCCAAGGGATGATGATCGATCACCCGCGCGACCGGCGTCGCGATCGGCCGGGAGACCGACCCGCACGGTCGCGTGTCAATCCGATTGGGGTAGGAGCACGTAACACGAGCTGACGCGGCAGCAGCAGGGGGACAGACAGCGCCCGTCGCGCGCCCAACAACAAGTAAACAGAGCACGCCGGGCCCGACGGAAAGTGACGTGGAAATTGCGGTTTATCCCCATCATTTTTTTCCTTCCACGTATGCTCCATTATTCGACTGAGCATCATGAGAGAGTATTTTACACTCGAAATTTTGGGTTTGATCCGTGGCCAGTGGAGGCCGAGGGAGGAGCAAGGAAAGCGACGCCGAGGGAGGATGACGGGGAGCGCGCTCGCGCGCTCGCACGCCCGACGCCCCGATATGCACGCTCCGCTCCGTGCGGCTCCTCCCAGAAAAAGCTACTCGTTCGTTTGCAGAAGCAAAAAATTTGGCGTTAATTAGGGCCACTAATAAGATTAGTACTTACTAACTAGAGAACAATAATCATCTGGAGCAGCAAAAGGAGAAGAATAATCGAGTTTACACAGCAGTGGGGCAAACGACAAGGATCTGGGAGTAAACAAACGATGTGAAGCGACGGAAAGGCGAACGCGGCTAGCTTTAGCAGTTTAGCTCGGCTACGGGTATCAAACGGAGGAAAGGAGTATAAAAATGCCGGGCCGGGCCGGGCGCCATTCTTATCGCGAAAGGCCGCCGCAGTGGGCAGCGGCAGCAGCGGCCAGCGGCGACGAGGCAAAGGACAAAGCGGGACGGGACGGCGACCGGAGTGGGCGCCGCCGCGTGGGCCGCTGGGCCCCGGTCCGGTCAGCACCCCAGATCGCGGCCGTTCCAGTCAATCACACACAGACAGATCCACCCCGGCCGCGCAGCGGTAACAACAGTAAAAACTCAAAATCACAGCACACTGGTGCCGTTTTTTACCGCCAGATTGATTGATCGGGTGACGGTACTATTGGTAATTTCAATTTGGCATTCCTATCCATGCGTCAGGAGAGCACAGGAAGAATGCAGAGAAAAGAAAGGGGGGAAAGAGGCGGTGACAGAGGCGGTGGATCGAGTTTTTATAAATGGGGGCCACGGAGATCCAGATCTATCTATCCCGCCTCCCTCCCTCACTCTCTCCTGAGACGACGAGCGAGCGGGGAAAAACATCACAGCAGCAGCAGCAGCAGCAGATAAAAACACCGCAGGACAGAACGCGGCAGGCGCATTTTGCAGAAACCCCCTCGTGAGGTTTTGCCAATCGCCGGCGGCACCCTCGTCCTCTCGTCTCCTCCCGGGAAAAGGGACGGCGGGCGGCCAGCTTATACATAGGGAGATTGGGATACAGCGCGAGGGGGACGGAAGGGAAGGGAAGGTGCGCACCACCCTCGTGCTGCCGCTGCCTCAACTAGTATAGCTCGCTAGCTAACCCACGAACGAGCTCTGGGGATTCATGGAGTCGCTGGTCTCCGGCTCGAGCTCGCTCTCTAGCTAGTGGTTCGTTGTGCTGTGCGAGGACGGGAGGGAGGGAGGAGGAAGAAGGGGTGTGAGGTTGTTTGCAAGTTAGGTTTGGTTGGGTTGGGTTGGGCGAGCTTGGTCGATCGGCGGCATGGACGCCTACGAGGCGACCAAGGTGGTGTTCGCGCGGATCCAGGGGCTGGACCCGGACCACGCGGCCAAGATCATGGGGCTGCTGCTCATCCAGGACCACGGCGAGAAGGAGATGATACGCCTCGCCTTCGGCCCGGAGGCGCTGCTGCTCGCCGTCATGGCCAAGGCGCGCAAGGACCTCGGCCTGCTCCCGGGGTCGGGGCCGGGGACGCCCACCTCCGCCGCCCACTCGCCCTTCATGCTGTCGCGCCAGAACTCCGGCCGCGGCGGCGGCTGCGGCGGAGGCACGGCGCCCTCGCCGCTGTCGGTCTCCTCGCCCTCCTCGTGGGCCCCGCCGCCGGTGTTCTCCAGGAGCAACAGCGTCAGCAATGGCGCCGCAGAGGAGATGGCGGGCGTCGGGGAGGAGCAGCTGATGAGCCCGGCCAACGGCGGCGGGGGCCCGCAGTCGCCCTTCTTCGGCGGGGACTCCTCGCTGATCCTCGACGAGCTCCACCTGCAGGACCAGCTCGCGTTCCTCAGCGAGGGAGGCATGGGCGGTGGGGGAGGGCGTCAGCTCCCGCTCTTCGACAGCGGCGAGTGCCGCAGCCCCAGCGGCGACGGCGGGCTCTTCCCTTACGGCGCCGGCTGGGCCAACGGCGGGCCCGGGCACCGCAGGAGCGCGTCGGTGAGCGAGCTCTGCTTCGGGGGCAGCGACGGCCTCGGCTGGAAGCCGTGCCTCTACTACGCGCGCGGGTACTGCAAAAACGGGAGCGCCTGCCGGTTCGTGCACGGCGGTCTCCCTGACGACCTCGCCGGCGCGAAGATGGACCAGGCCGCCGTGGAGCAGCAGTGCCAGGACTTCCTCCTCCGCTCCAAGTCCCAGCGCCTGGCCGCCGCCGCCGGCTTCGCCTACTCCCCCACCGGCTCTCTCCCTGGCTCTCCCTCCGCGGCGAGCAAGTGCCTGAGCTTGCTCCTGAAGCAGCAGCAGCAGCAAAACGAGGGCCAGAGGTAAATACCCACCCCCCTCGCCACCGACGAGCTTCTCGCTCTCGTTTCTACCAGCCGGCAGCTCACCGATTGCTCTCCGATTCGCAGGGCGGCGGCCGCGGCTGCCGCAGCGGCGCTGATGCTGGGCGGCGACGAGGCGCACAAGTTCATGAACCGTCCCCGTCTCGACCGCGGCGACTTCGCGAGCATGATGAACCCGGGGTCCCGGCAGATTTACCTCACCTTCCCGGCGGACAGCACCTTCCGCGAGGAGGACGTCTCCAACTACTTCAGGTACCTCACCGTGCTCGCTCGCACACCGCAGTTCGACCTCCGCTCTGCCTGAAAGTTCCACCGGGATTAACCGTGCTCTTCCCCTGAACCGCAGCATCTACGGCCCTGTCCACGACGTGCGCATCCCCTACCAGCAGAAGCGCATGTTCGGATTCGTCACCTTCGTCTACCCGGAGACGGTGAAGCTGATCCTGGCCAAGGGCAACCCGCACTTCATCTGCGACGCGCGCGTGCTCGTCAAGCCCTACAAGGAGAAGGGCAAGGTCCCCGACAAGTTCAGGCAAGCCCACGGCGATCTTTGCCGCTTGCTTCCGGCAGCAGTAACTAACAACAACGACAACATCCCCATGACCATTTATTTCCGCTGTTGCTCTGCAGGAAGCAGCAGGGCGAGAGGGTGGACTTCTCCGGCTGCGGGTCTCCCACCGGGCTGGACGCCAGAGACCCCTTCGATCTGCACCAGATTGTTGGTTCGTCATTGTTGCAACTTCATGTTGATTGTTCATGTTCATATGCATGATGAGTGAGTGTGTGCTGAGCTGAGATTCTTGTGTTTGATTTGGATTTCAGGTGCGAGGATGCTGCAGCACTCGAACAGCGCCAACGAGATGCTGCTGAGGAGGAAGCTGGAGGAGCAGCAGCAGGCGGTGGAGCTGCAGCAGGCGATCGAGCTCCAGAGCCGGCGCCTCATGGGGCTGCAGCTGCTCGACCTCAAGACCCGCTCCGCCGCCGCGCCGACCCCCATCGGGAAGCCGTTCAGCCCCACCCACACGACTGCCGCCACCCCGACCCTCGAGTCGCCGCCCGATTCCGGTATTACTTGTGTGTGGCCAACAGAGAACACATCTTATTATTACCTGGTCACAACAGATGCAGTGTTGCTCACATTTGCTGTGCTGATCTTGTGTTAACAGGGGAGCAAGGCAATGGCTGCGGCTTCCTTTTTCCTCATAAGAATGCGGTCAACGGAGCTGATAAGGATGAAACCTCAGGCGATTCCACCACCAGCCCTAACACTGACAGTGACCAAAGGTGGAATTTAACGCTAAACAAATCACCATCATCATCACCATTTGTTCCTTTCATCACACTTAGCTTTCGTCCAGCAGTGCTGGGAAGTAAGCATTTCACCAAACTCATCTTTTAGACCCCTTGTGCTAATATGCAGCGCGGAGCATAACCTGCCGGACAGCCCGTTCGCGTCGCCGACCAGGTCGGGGGCCTTTGCCCGTGATCCTTTCGCGCCTACTGAGTCGGAGATCGCCGCCGCGTCGACGGGTTGCAACGCGGCCTACAACGGCGGCATCAACAGCAATGGTGCAAGGAACGGCGGCATTAACCACCATCTCCTACCTCCAGCATTGGACATACCCTCACCAAAACCTTACTTCTTCCCCATGTCCAGGTGTGCTTAACACCATCTCTATCAATGTCCCATGCATAGTTCCATTTACTATTGCAAATTTGCATGATTGGTGTGCTGAAGGTATCATGGATGCAGGCTGTCCTCCGATCACGGCGCGGTCGGGATGTAAAGTAGCGCTGAATGGAAGTGAGTGATACTACTGCCTAATCATAGTAAGCACCCCCTCTCTTTTTACCAGCCCATCAACACCTTGCTCCCCAGTAAAATCATGCCATGCCTTTTTCACTTATTGGAATGATGGTGTCTTAACCTCGGATCCTTCTGTGTGTTTTGCCTTGTCTATGTTGTGCAGGAATACTAGCAGCAAAGAAAAAGGAATAGTGCAACATAGGAAAGAAAAGAGTGAAGAAGTTGCAGCATAGTTTTAGTTTCAGCAGCCCCCTTTTTTTTACTTTCTTTCCCTTCACCTCTGCTCAAGCTGATGGCACCAGCTTATTCAGACCACAGGAGGCGAAGGACAAAAAATACTACCACTACTAGCAACCCCAAGGCTTTAAAAACAGTGTCAGATACGTTAGGGCCCCTCCTATTATTACCATTACCATATGCATTAGTTACTGTTAGTTGATTACTCCTGCTACTACTAGTACCACCACCACCACCAACCCCCCATTGATGTGCCACCAAGCTCCTGGCAAGGCAAGCCACCGCCAATATAATACCCACTAGTAGTAGTTCTCATGTAATAGTAGCACATTAGGTGTGATGTTTAGCCAAAAAGTACAGAGGAATACTACCACAATGTATGACATACACTAGTGCTCTGCTCGCTGTATTGCAAGACAGTGCAACAAGATACGGAAGTGACGGACAGGCAGGGAGGCATAGCTAGCTAGTTGTGTTGGCGTTTACGTATGTATAATTTCACTGGATGAATGAAGATATTGAACAGGTCCGTCATGTCTCGGTGCTGTGGGCGTGTCGTGTCAGGGTGAGGGGTGGACCGCTCACTCACTGCCGTGCCCGTGCAGCTGCAGCGGTAGGGCGGAGTGTCAGCGTTGGCCGTGGATCATGGTCCCTTCTTCCTCAGCAGCACCATTCAGTTCACCACAGAAGCTGTGTTTTTTTCTTCTTGGTTTTTCACTTTCTACTTCTTGTTCGGTCTGTGCTGTTGCTTTCCGGCATTGTAGCAACGCATTGCCGGACGGGGTCAGCGACGGGATGGAACGGACGGAGCCACGGAGGGGACATGCTTTTCTTGCGACGCGTAAAAAAAACGACGGATGCCCACGCCGTCCGCGTCCGGAGATCGGATGAAACGGATACGAGTGCGACGTCGGGATTATTATCATCACCCAGAACAGAAAAACCGAGCGCTTGAAAAGAAAAAGGCGATGCCGGTAGTCACGATTATTCCCCTCCTTGGTGATGAGATTAGATTAGATTAGATTAGACTGCTGGTTGCGATTACGTACGGCTGCTAATCATGTCAGCAGCCAAAACGAATTCGGCCGGGTGTAATCTGTAGGGAGGAGGAGGAGGACGATGCTCGTTGCTTTTTGGGACGGGATGGTGGTGGTGCGTTCCCGGCGGCGTCGCTCTCCGGAGGCGGAAAGGCGCCGCGCCGTGGTCGGATTGGAGGCTGGGAGCGGCTCCAGATGTCTGGGCGCCGGATACCTTTCTTTTCTAATGACGGGTGATTAGGGTAAGTGCTTGCCGTTTTCAGGTGCTTTGGCTCCGGGATTAGAGCTACTAATCAGCCGGAATAATTGCTAATGGCTATGGCCATGCATTTTTGCTTTTTTGGGGGTCTATGGCGAATTTTCTCCAAGCAAAAATGGTGGTTTGTAAAAAAATAATGGAACAACTTTTTGTGTAAAGAATTCAGACCTATTATACATTATAAAGTTCATAAAAAATAGTACGAATCATCTCAAACACGATAGAAAAAATACATCAAGCTTCGTAAGATCACCAAAGAATCTTCGAAACAAAAGCTGTCAATGCGTCATTATCGCTTATCATATACTGGATCTGGCCTGCCCTTGTCGATGACAATCATAAAGTCTTCGCTCATGTGTCCTCGAAGAACCAATGCATATACTGGATCTGGCCTGCCCTTGTCGATGACAACCAGAAAGTCTTTGCTCATGTGTCCTCGAAGAACCAATGCCCAGGTGTCACATTTGTCACCTTTGAGCCCTTGAATCACTGAAGAGCCTCACACCAAGTCTTGACCTTTTCGCTCCAAGGGGCCGGTAGGAATCTACACCGAACCTACGTCAAACTCGTCCCGACGGACAAACTCGACAAGGATTGAAACCTAGAAAACTGATCTTAAGATGAAGCGTCATCATCCGATCGAGCGCCGTCTATAGGAGGACTAAATCTCTAACCTATCTACTAGCCATAGAGAGACACCAAAAATCATCTCCCTGCCATTGACAGCCCCAATGGCTGAAAGAAGGGAGGCGAATCCATGAACTCACTCGGGGTAATCGAGGGTAGAAAGACCATGCCATAGCTGTCGCGCACCTGTGATGGGAAACAAAACCATAACATAAAATAATTGAACCTCATAGCAGCAACACTGAGAGACCTGTGCGAATGGAGCATATCTCATATGGCTAGGTTCTTTGTGATGGAAACTCCCTTGAGAGTTCAAGTCCTTGACTAGATATTGGTGCTCGAATTTTGTCTAGATTTATTTCAGTCTTTCCGGCGATGTTCGTTCAGTGCTAGGAGATGCTACTGTCGACTATGAAGGCGTTTGTAGTGACTTTATTAATCTCAACATGATTTGTCGGTTCTCGGAGGTGCATTTTTTAAAATAAAAGGGTTCCCACCAACCCAACTTTATTAAGCCAAGGCTAAAGCATAGCACACAGACTGTTTAACAGCTCTCGATGATGACCAAAGTAGCTGCCACAGACCAAACACCACAGTGTTCATACGCTACCCTATTACATTTTTCCTTGCAAAACAAGAGAGAAGTGCAAAGAGAACAATTTCAGTTGAGCACACAAAACAACACTCTCCCTGTCCAAATCGGGCATGCCATGCTATCCTAAGCAATTCCCCTCTTCGATGATAAAAAATCCTTAAGCACCAAAGAAGAAGAGCACCCTGGACGTCTCAATACTGAATTTTGCACTGCCTGATCATAGCTCCCAGCCTCCCACCATCCATGTTGTAATTCTCGGAGGTGCGCTTATGTATGACCGTCTGCGTGTATACAGTGTTAGAAAAAACAACGAGTGATCTGTCACGCAAAGTCGGACAGGGCGGGTAGGTCAGCGCATACAAATTTTACAGCAAAAACGACAAAATTAACCTATGGACGAAATCAATTCACAAACTGAACTGCTTTAAAAAAAATCGCTCAACTGACCCTTTTGTGGCGCCCGACGTTAAGGCGCCACACTCTACTGTGTAACCCCTAGCTATCAGGCGTTGCACGTCTGGCTAGCGTGGCACCCTCGAGGCCCGCACCGAGCAGTGCATCGCCTAAGAGCTAGGCGCCACACATGTTATGTGCAGCGCCTATCTCTTAGGCGATGCACGTCCTATTAGTAGTTGGTAGGCTGGCCCCCCTCTCCCACTCCCCCCCACACCCCCAGCCCCACCCACCCGTGATTTCCCCCCTCTCCCCTCTCTCCCCCTTTCAAATCCTTCTCCAAATATTCCAAATTTGAAGATTTTGTTCGTGGATTTTGAACTCAATCCCTTCCTCAAGGTAATCTCCTCTAATCCCCTTATTTTGATCCAAAAAATGCTAACATTTGCTCATTTGTTGCTAGTTTCGGGAAACCCAAGTTTTTATGGTCTTGAAATTTGTATGGACATTGAGATGTTTGTTTGCCAATTTCCTAGGATTAGGGTTGTTACCATGTTAGGGTTATTGTTATGGGTGTTGTTTTGTTGGTGCTAGGGTTAGGCTTGTTAGTATGTTAGGGTTAGGGTTATGGGTGTTGTTATGTCGGGGCTAGGGTTAGTGTTAGGGTTGCTAGTATGTGAGGGTTGTGTTTATGGTCATTGTTAAGTGGGGGTTAGGGTTATTGTTGTTTATGAAAGACATGTTATGTTTTGTTATTTTAATGCTTATTGGGATGGGACGAACATATGCGTATGTTCATCATGTGGACAAAGACGCCTTTTTAAAAGGCAACATTGAACCGGACCCGGATGAGCTTGACATGGTGTTTGATAGTAGTCCTAGCTATGACGAGGTCTTGGAACAAGTGATATCGTCGAGTTTGAGGGAAGGCATAATGTTGGTTTCAGAATGAACATCCGTTGGAAGACCATGTGTTTTGATGTCTACTACACAACTTGTTCTTGTAGACTCGTGTTGGGCCTCCAAGCGCAAAGTTTTATAGGACAGTAGCAAATTTCCCTCAAGTGGATGACCTAAGATTTATCAATTTGTGGGAGTTGTAGGATTAAGATGGTCTCTCTCAAACAACTCTGCAACCAAATAATAGAAAGTCTCTTGTGTCCCCAACACATCAAATACAATAGTAAATTGTATATGTGCACTTCGGCAAAGAGATGGTGATACAAGTTTAGTAATGATAGTAGATATTGATTTTTGTAATAGTAAGATTAAAAAAATCAAGGTAGCAAGTAACAAATGTGAGCACAAACAGTGTTGAGGCCTAGGGTCCGTACTTTCACTAGTGCAATCTCTCAACAAGGCCCGGGGTCCCAATTTTTTGGCGTCGTTTTCACACGAATATGGGCCTCACGGGGGGCCACTATCCACCAGAGCGCGCCAGAGGGGGGTGGTGTGACCTGGTGCCTTGTGGGTAGCAGGGGGCCCCTCCAGTGGTTCTTTGCGCTAGTATTTTTCTTTTCTTCCAAAAAATCGGTCAGCGGTCAAGAATATCCTGAAGTACCTGAAAAGGACCAAGGATATGTTTCTCGTTTATGGAGGTGATGAAGAGCTCGTCGTAAAAGGTTACGTTGATGCTAGCTTCAACACAGATTCGAGTGACTCTAAGTCACAAGCTAGATACATATGTATATTGAATGGTGGAGCTGTCAGTTGGTGCAATTCCAAGCAGAGCGTCGTGGCGGGATCTACTTGTGAAGGAGAGTACATAGCTGCTTCGGAAGCAGCGCATGAAGGAGTCCTGATGAAGGAGTTCATATCCAATCTGGGTGTAATACCGAGTGCATCGGGTCCAATGTCAATCTTTTGTGACAACACTAGAGCAATTGCCATAGCCAAGGAGCCCCGGTTTAACAAGAGAACCAACACACATCAAGTAACGCTTCAACTCCATTCGTGAATATGTCAAGGATGGAGACATAGAACCTTGCAAAGTACATACGGATCTGAATGCAGCAGACCCGTTGACTAAACCTCTTCCACGGGCAAAACATGATCAACATTAAGACTCCATGGGTGTTAGATTCATTACTATGTAATCTAGATTATTGACTCTAGTGCAAGTGCGAGACTGATGGAAATATGCCCTAGAGGCAACAATAAAGTTGTTATTATTATATTTCCTTATTCATGATAAATGTTTATTATTCATGCTAGAATTGTATTGGCCGGAAACTTAAATACATGTGTGGATACATAAACAAATACTGTGTCCCTAGTAAGCCTCTACTAGACTAGCTCGTTGATCAAAGATGGTTAAGGTTTCCTAACCAGACATGAGTTGTGTCACTTGATGACGAGATCACATCATTAGGAGAATGATATGATGGACAAGACCCATCCATTAGCTTATCATATGACCGTTCAGTTTATTGCTATTCCTTTCCTAATGTCAAATACATGTTTCTTCGATCATGAGATCATGCAACTCCCAGATACCAGAGGAATACGTTATGTGTTATAAAACGTCACAATGTAACTGGGTGATCATAAAGATTCTCTACAGGTATCTCCGAAGGTATATCTTGAGTTGGCATGAATCGAGATTGGGATTTGTTACTCCGTATGACGAAGAGGTATATCTGGGCCCTCTTGGTAATATAGCATCATAAGAAGCTTGCAAGCAAAGTGACTAAGGAGTTAGTTACGGTATGATGTATTATGGAACGAGTAAAGAGACTTGTCGGTAACGAGATTGAACTAGGTATGAAGATACCGATGATCAAATCTCGGGCAAGTAACATACCGACAAACAAAGGGAAATACGTATCTTGTCATAAAGGTTCGACCGATAAAGATCTTTGTAGAATATGTAGGAAACAATATGGGAATCCAGGTCCCGCTATTGGTTATTGACCGGAGAGGTGTCTCGGTCATGTCTACATCATTCTCGAACCCATAGGGTCCATACGCTTAATGTTCGTTGACAATATAGTGTTATATGAGTTATGTGAATTGGTGACCGAATGTTGTTCGGAGTCCTGGATGAGATCACAGACATGACGAGAAGCTCTGGAATGGCCTGGAGGTAAAGATCGATATATAGGACAATAGTATTTGGTCACCAGAAATGTTTCAGATAGTACCGGGTATTTATGGGAGTGCCGAAAGGGGTTCCGGGATGCCACTGATAAGTGGTGGGCCTTATGGGCCAAAGGGTGGAAGTCACTCCAGCCCACAAGGGGGATGGTGTTCCCCTCCACCCTTGCCCACACACCAAGGAGGGAGGGAAGGAAAGGGGAGGCACCATAAGGCAGTCACCCTCCCTTTTGTTCCCCGCATGTCCATAAATGGAAGGGGGTGCGACTAGGCAGGCCATAGGGCTGGCCGCCGACCCTTTGGGGCGCCCTAGGCTGCCTCCTCTTTCCCCCTCCACCTATATATATGTGAGGGGGAGAGGGGAAACAAACACCACGAGGCCCAAGCCGTATGCGGCGCCCCATCTCCCTATAGTTCTAGTTCCTCCTCCGTCCACGTCCGCTGTGCTTGGCGAAACCCTGTGGATAGTTTCACCACCAAAGTCACCATGCCATCATGTTGCTGGAACTCATCTACTACCTCGCCTCTCTTGCTGAATCGAGAAGGCGAGGACGTCATCGATCTGAACGTGTGCTGAACGCGGAGGTGTCGTGCGCTCAGTACTTGATCGGGAGGATCGTGAAAGTGTACGACTACATCAACCGCATTGATAAATGCTTCCGCTAAACGGTTTAGAGGGTAAGTAGAAACACTCCCCCCTTCCCATAGCTATGCATCTCCATGGATAGATCTTGGGTGTGCATAGTTTTTTTTTGTTTTCCATGCAACTTTCCCCAACTGTGGCATCGTGAGCTAGGTCTATGCATAGATGATATGCGCGAGTAGAACAAAAAGGAGTTGTGGGCGGTGATGTTCATACTGCTTACCACCAGTGTCTTATTTTGATTCAGCGGTATTGTGGGATGAAGCGGCCTGGCAACCTTACATGTCCACGTACATGAGACCGGTTCCATCGACTGACATGCAACTTGTTTTGCATAAAGGTGGCTGGCAGGTGTTTGTTTCTCCTACTTGAGTTGAATCAAATTTGACTACGGCTGGTCCTTGTAGAAGGTTAAAACAACAAACTTGATAGCCACCTCTGTGGTTTTGCGTAGGTAATAACGGTTCTTGCTAGTTGCCCATAGCAGGCACGTAAAACTTGCAATGACAAAGTAGAAGATGTCTAACTTGTTTTTGCAGGGTATGTTGTGACGTGATATGGTCAAGACATGATGTGATATACGTTGTTTTATGAGATGATAATGTTTTGTAATATCAACAACCAACATAAGCCTTAGGGTTGTCTTTTAATTATTGTATGACCTGCGTGTCATTCATTAAGCGTCATGTAATTGCTTTACTTTATCGCTATGCATTAGCAATAGTTGTAGAAGCAATAGTTCGTGAGATGACCTCGACACAACGATGGAGATCAAGGTGTCATGCCGATGACGATCAAGATCATGACATTGCTTTGGAGATGGAGATCAAAAGCACAAGATGATGATGGCCATACCATTTCACATATTTTGGTTGCATGTGATGTTTATCCTTTATGCATCTTATTTTGCTTAGAACGACGATAACATTATAAGATGATCCCTTCACTTAATTTTAAGATAAAAGTGTTCTCCCCTAGTATGCACCGTTGCTAAAGTTCGTCGTTTCAAAGCACCTTGTGCTGATCGGGTGTGATAGACTCTACGTTCACATACAACGGGTGTAAGCCAGTTTTGCACATGCAAAATACTTGGGTTAACTTGACGAGCTTAGCATGTACAGACATGGTCTCGGAACACTAGAGACCGAAAGGTCGAACGTGAGTTGTTGGGGATATAACTATTAGGTACGACCCGCCAGGAGGGGCCGGGTTATACCTATAAGCATTCTTGAAGCCCAACGCTCAAGGTTGAAGATGGCGGCTTAGTAAGGGCCCAAGGCCCAGAGGCGACTTAAGGCCCATAGTGATAAACCGCCGTATAGGTGTGACTTGTATTGTAAGGCAAGAAATATTAAGAGACCGAGTCGGATAATATTTGTAAGCCGGCCGGGACTCTGTAGAGCCGCTGGGCATCGACCTTTGTATATGAAGGGATGACCCGGCGGCGGTTCAGGCCAAGTAACAACAACTCGAGAGCTAGGTCAAGCGATTTTCTCCCTCGTTATTGAGACATAAGCAATCCCACTCAAAACTGGATCGTAGGCTTTTACCTTCACCGTAAGGGGCTGAACCAGTATAAACCTCGTGTCTCTTGTCCCGATTAACCCCTTCAAGCTTCCTAGTTGCGATGGCTCCACGACGAAGTCCGTTCCTTAGGACATCTGACGTGACAATTCCACGACAGTTGGCGCCCACCATGGGGCCAGCGCACGGTGGATTCGAGTTCTTGAAGGGCAGCTTCGAAGGGCTCAAGGGATACGCCATGGGCCGGATAAAAGAGTCATCGCGGCAAGCTCTACATCGACGATGCAGGCTGGGGCCCCGATGCCGGGTCAATTGAGTACGGGTACCGGGTACCCTTCGGCGGAATCCATGTCTTCATCGGCAAGATCGGCGAGTCGGGCCCTAAGCCGGATATCTGCACCGACCTCGTCGAGACGGCTCAGCATGCGAGACCCACCAGGGCTCCGCCGGCGGTGCAGCGTGCCTTTGTGGGATGCATCCACGGAGGACTCTCTGAAGGATCTTCCTCCGGTGGTGAGACGGCCATCTACTCCGATGGTGAATCGTCCACCGGTGAGACAGATTTGTTATATCAACTGCAGGATGGCGGGCTTGGGGGCTGTTCCTATGGCAGCAGTATTCCGGATTGCCTCGAGCCACCGAACAGGGTCAGGATCTTCATGGCTGGCACACAACCCATCCAAGACTCCACAACTGCAGCAGCCGTAACCTCCGGGTCAACGGCAGCCAGGGCGGGAGGCCCTGTGCGCTCGCCGACTCAGGTGTTGATGGATCTCACAGACAAGCTGACTACCCTATTGACCGCCGTAGTCAATCCGGCAGATCAGGTGCGCCATGATGCAGAGGTGGCACAGTTAAAATTGGATATGGCGCAGGCTAAGGAAGACCTGGCAGCAGAAGATGTCAGGATAACCGCAGAGCGAGCGGCTTTGGATCTTCAGGCTCAGCAGATCCAGGCACATACCTTGCGGCTCACGTAGGACCAAAACGCGACTAACGAGGTCATGAGGAGAAGGCATCAGAAGACTTAGTCTCGACTCCCCCCGGTTTATGATCCTCGGAATCTTTTTCACATGCCAGGGGCAGGGCCCAGTAACCCACCGTGGCTTTCCCCGCGTACAGGCAACCCGTCGTGGCTCCCTCCGTGCACAAGAGCAGACCATGTTGCGACACCCGGGGACGGCGCGCCGGTTCAGCCGCCGGTGATGGGACCTCCCCGCGTAAACATGGCACCGCCTCAGTATGTACCCACACCCCCGGGTCACTATTCTAACCCATTGGAGAACATGATAGCAGCAGTGACACGATTGGCGGCTCTCCCGATTGATGGCGACTCTACGGTGGCGGTTGAAACCCTCCGGGTCAGAGAACTTCTTCAGACGGCCTTGACACAGCAGGAGGCGTACTCATACAGTCGGGACAGGATCCACTCGACCCATCATCCAAGCCGAAGCCCAAGTTATAGCAGGCACACCCGTTTCAAGCAATGTTAGATGCCGTGACCAGCCAGGTGGGCTTAACCCGGCGCATCATGAGGCTGTTAACTTGGTAGATCAAGACAGACTATGGCAAGAGGCTGAACGGGCGGTTCAACAGGCGGCTGAGTAGGCGGCTCAATTGACGACTTACCAGCCGTATCCGGTTTATCCGACGACTTATATCGAGGCAGGCGTAGCCACCAGGACCGGAGGAGTCCCCTGTCTGGTGCCGGCTCTACGTAACGAGCGTTTACCCAATGACTTTAAGGGACCCAGGAAGGTGCCGAATTACACAGCCGACTTACAGCCCGAGGCATGGATTGAGAGTTACGAGATGGCTATGGAGCTGTTGGAGGTTAGTGATGCTGCAATGGCTAAGTACTTCATAAGGATGTTGGATGGAACCGCCCACACCTGGTTGAAAGGCCTGCCACCTAATTCAATCAGCTCATGGGCGGAGCTAAAAGCCCGGTTCATCTAGAACTTCAAAGATACGTGCAAGCAGCCCATGTCGATTGTGGATCTGACGAATTGCAAGCAAGAAGAGGGCGAGTCTACAACCCATTGGGTGCGCCGAGTTAAAGCCATAATACATTCCTCTGATAAGATGGATGCCGGTTCTGCAGTGTTAATGTTGGAGAAAAATTGCCGTTTCTTGCCTCTGAAACAAAAGCTGGGGCGGCTCAAATGCGAGTCTAATGATATAGGTACACTGATGGCAGCTCTAGTTAACTACGCTAATTCTGATAGTACCAAGGATCCCGAGTCTGATGATGACAAGGCAGGGAAGGGAAAGAAGAACGACAACAGAAGGGCCCTAAGCACAACCCGATAAATCAAGAAGGTTATAAACGTAAGGCTGACGGCAGTTTGGATTTCGTGGCTGACACCAGCGCGCAGGGTAATAACCAACGGCGCAAAGGGAGGCCACCTCCCCGATCTGGCGGGTCAGGCCCCACACTTGAGCAATTGTTGAACGAGCCCTATCCGAGACACGACACTCAGCAAAAGCCAGCTACCCATTTGTGGAAGGACTGTACGATCATGAAGGCCTTTAAAAATTCCAACATGTTTGATGGTAACAATGGGCAGGGTGGCGGCTCAGGTGGCGGCAGTTTTCATGGCCCGAGTGGCGGGTCAAATCCCAATTTCCAAAGTTCCCAGGGCAACCAAGGTGGATATAACCAATAATCTGGCCAGGGCGGTCAGCAACAGCAGCAAGGTGGATACCAGAGCAATCCAAATCAGCTGAACAGTGGGCAATATCATGTGTTTAGCACCAATTTATGTAAACGAGACCAGAAGCTTCATAAGAGGGCTGTAAATGCGGTTGAGCCAGCAATTCCTCGTTATTTGAGGTGGTCTGAGCAGCCTATCATATGGAGTAGAGAGGATCATCCTCCCCAGGTTGACAATTCGGGTCACTTAGCCCTGGTGGTGGCCCCTCAAGTGGGTGGATACAAATTCACCAAAGTGCTCATGGATGGAGGCAGCAGCATCAATATTCTCTATTACGAGACCTTCCATCGCATGGGGCTAACTGATAAGAACCTTAAGCAGTCCAACACTGTTTTCCATGGACTTGTACCCGGTAAGTCGCATATCCAGTCGGCAAGATCAAATTGGAGGTAGCCTTTGAGGATGAATATGACTCCAGAGCGGAGAAATTGACGTTTGAAGTAGTCAAGATCACGAGCCCGTATCATGCTCTGTTCGGGCGACTGGCTTACGCCAAATTCATGGCACGGTCGTGTTATGTGTACTTGCAGCTCAAGATGGCGGGTCATAAGGGAACCATTACGGTGCACGGGAGCCGGAAGGTGGCTCTGGAATGTGAAGAAGGTGACGCGGCTTATGCTAAGTCGGTTTGTGCGACGGAAGAGTTAAAATTTTACAAGGACAATGTTGACCCAGCAGACATGACATCTTTAAAAAAGCCAACTGTCGGTGTCAAAACTGGCGGATCTTGGGTAGGGGCTCCCAAACTGTGCGTCTAGGCGGATGGTAACAGGAGACAAGGGACACGATGTTTTTACCCAGGTTCGGGCCCTCTCGATGGAGGTAAAACCCTGCTCCTGCTTGATTAATATTGATGATATGGGTAGTAGAAGAGTTGATCTACCACAAGATCAGAGAGGCTAAACCCTAGAAGCTAACCTATGGTATGATTGTTGTTCATCCTACGGGCTAAAACTCTCCGGTTTATATAGACACCGGAGAAGGCTAGGGTTACACAGAGTCGGTTACAACGGGAGGAGATCTTCATGTCGAATCGCCAAGCTTGCCTTCCACGCCAAGGAAAGTCCTATCCAGACACGGGACGAAGTCTTCAATCTTGTATCTTCATAGTCCGGGAGTCCAGCCAAAGGTCACAGTCTGGCCATCCGGACACCCCCTAATCCAGGACTCCCTCAGTAGCCCCCGAACCAGGCTTCAATGGCGATGAGCCCGGTGCGCAAGTTTGTCTTCGACATTGCAAGGCGGGTTCTTTTCCAAATTCCATGTACCTGTCGAATAGTGTCCGGCTTCTAGTGCATGCTGTACTCCTCAGCTTCTGTGCCCAATAATGACCATCTTCCACGTGTCAAACGAATGCGAAAAGCCAGGGAGTCTTTTCATTTACCCTCCTAGCCGCGTAAATGAGCCGCCCATAAAAGAGACAGGGATTTAGATCCAATTCACACCATCTTCCCTCCGCGAGCATTCATCAGAGCGCCTTCGACAGAGATCCATTCCACCATGGCCGGTCGATGCAACCCCTCCTCTTGCCTCTCCAGCCCTCGGCCCGGAGATTGGGAGTGGTGTTTCGTCCAGCATAGCGAGCTAGTAGTGCTCCAATCCAAGGGGCTCCTCCCCCCAGCATATATGGTCCCAGTTCGAGCCGGGATTGCAACCTATAGCGGCGGAGAGCAAGCGGAGAGCGTCCCCAATCCCTCCCAAGGAGAGCGGGTATGCCTGGTCCCTTATTTAATAAGAGGACTCGGATTTCCAATTCATCCGTTTCTCCGAGGGCTACTGGAGTTCTACGGCCTCCAGCTACACAACCTCACGCCTGCCTCCATACTGCATGTTGCGGGCTTCGTGGCCCTCTGCGAGCTGTTTTTGGGCATCGAGGCCCATTTCGCGCTGTGGAAGAAGTTGTTCTGCCTTGTACCCCGTTCTCAGGAGGGGTCGATTTATCAAGTGGGCGGAGCCGAACTATGGAGCATCGCCGGGACCGGATATCTCTCCGGAACCCCAAAGAAGGCGTCCGAGGACTGGCCTTTAGAATGTTTTATATAGATGACGTCCCCCTGCCAGACCCTGTACGGATCGGCCTCCCTGAGTTTAATAACGCTCCGTTGAAGAAACGCCTGAGCTGGCGCCCACGGAACCCTCAAAGGGAAACTGATAGGGACGTCCTTTACCTGATGAGCCGGATAAGATTGTTGGCTCATTCCGGATTGACCATGATCGAGGTCATGGCCACATGCATTATGCGGGGGGTGCAGCCGCTTCAGCATAGAGGCCACCCCATGTGGGATTTCAACGGGGAGGACGATGCCACCCGGTGCGGTCGCAAGGGGCCGGATTCGGCTGCCACTCTAACGAAGATCTTATCCGCTTTGTAAAAGGGAGAAGAAGAGGAATTCCTCCGTGTCAACCCACGGGGCGGATTCTCCATGTACATTCCTCCAAGCTGGGTGAGCGAACACTTTCACTTGCCTACCCGCTTTCGAAATTCCCATAATTGAGTACTTAGTCTAGCAATGTTAACGCAGGAGCTGCGCCAGACTGTGAAGGAGATGAACAGCCCTCCTCCACAACCCGAGGACCCAGAACGGTCCCTCGATCCGGACTCCCAAGAGGACCCGGACTTATGTGTGGAGCTAATTGATGGGGTGTTTCATCAATTGAGTAAGGACAACACCTTAGTGGCTATTACGGCCGATTATCCCGGACTACTTCCAGCCTCAAAGGTAACCGAGACCGAAATCCCAGTACTTTCAAGAGGATCCATCCATGCTTATTTTGATTGCCGTAAACCAATAGTGTTTCGTTTTGCAGGGGAAATCCTTGAGGCGGAGGGCCGGGCCCGTGGTGGGTAGCCAACAAGGGCCATTGAAGCCAGGCGGGCTAAAGAGAAGTGCGGACTGGATCGAGACGCCGGTGCAACGGTACGGCGTGCAATTTTAACGCCTAGGGTTTATGCCCTCACGGCATACTAACGCTCATGCTCCCCCAGGAAGAAGAGCGCCCGCTGGACTATATCCACCGGCCAGGCCTCAAGGCCAGGTCCGGAAGCGGAGGCGAACACGAGGCATGCACCGGACGTTCCTCCGACAAAGGACGCGGACGGGCTATCTGCCACCCATTCAGAGGTGGAGAGTGCCATGAACCACAGGCGTCGCCGGACTGTTCTTCCTGACGCATGCTTTTCCCAAGAGGCATTGGACGCCTTTAATACAGGAGATGCGTACCTCTGTGCCGCTCAAAATGGTCTAGCCAGAGCCACAGAGCAGTATGTGAAAGACATATGGGTGAGTAAATCTGATGGTTATATATGTCAGTAGCCCCCGAGACTTGAAACAGTTAAGATAACTGATTTAAGGATCATATGTTATGCAGGATCTTACAAAAAAGAATACGCAACTGTCCCAGGAGCTGGAAGAGAGCAAGGCCCAACTTGAGGCCGCAATGGTCGCTTCAGAGAATGCCAAGGGAACCCCCTCAGGTAATATATGCTTCGAAAGATAATTCTGTTGTGAAGTGCGGCATGTGTGCAATTCTGACAATAACAATGCAGATGGGGCCGGAGTGAATCCGAACAAGCAATAACTCCTATGCCAGTTCAAGGCCGGCGAGAGCATGCTGACGAGGGTGAGGTAAGAGAAGAACAAGCTTCAAGACACCAATACCCAGCTGAGCGAGGAACTAAAGGATGTTCGTGCTCAGCTGTCTGATTCCGTAAAGGAGAATCGGCGACTTCAACGCGGCATTTTTAGTAAGTGCTTAAACGAATCTTCAAAAAAGAGTTCGGCGAGGAAGTCGATTGACAGAGCTATGTCTGCAGATATGCTGACAGGTCGGCCTGCGAAGGAAATGCCCGGTTCTGCGGGGGACCTTCTCCCCGAGCTATTGCAACTACACGAACGAGTTCGGTAGGCGATGCAAGGCGTCGTCCAGGCTTTGTGGCCATCCCTCTCCCTGCCCGAAGGCCTTGGACAGCTTGCAAAGAAGCTGAAGGGAGTGTGGCAGCGCGTCCGATTATGGAAGATATCAGCCTGCCGTCAAGGCGCCAGGGAGGCCTGGGCCATGGTGAAGACGCGGTACACGAAGGCTGACCCAAACCACATGGCCGTGGTCGGCCCTGTGGGGCCCGACGGGAAGGAGATCCCTGTCAGTTTAGTGTATGGCCAGGTAGAGCTAGCCGCCAAGTATTCCCAACAGGACTGTAAATTAGACGGCCTGTTGGATGGTATTGAAGAAGAATATACCCAGTCAAATTGACTATGTAATTTAAAATGACATGTAAAATGCCTTCTAGCCGGATTGTAGATCATTTGTCATTGCAGACCTTTTCGCTTCAACCTCTGGACCCGATAGTCCGGAGTGTGTCCGAATACCCTCTCGGTTATGTAAGAACCGGGGCATGCATGGAGACCAGGCGTAGGGGTCATAAGTGCTTTAGCAGACAAGTGCCCAACTAGTTATGTTATATTACATGGATAGTAAGAAACATCTTCCAGGGAGAATAGTTCCGTTAGGGGTTCCTTTCCCTGGGAGGCATGCCCTAAAGTGCATATCCGGACTGCGTAAAAAAGCAGAAAAGCATCTGGGGGCAGATAAATAAATAAGTGAAAAATCATCTTTTAGTTCGCCGACCGAATATTCCCTTAAGAACGCTAGCTTTCGGCTTCACCTAGTCTGAGGTACACATCCGGCTGACCCGACAGTAACAATCGCAGAGGTGCTCCCTTTACCACTTAGCCGAACAAACGGGAACGTAGGGGTAAGCACAGGAGCCAGGCAACCCAGCTTGGCCAAAACTTAAGTCATATTGATGCATATAATGGTGCATAAAAGGTTCATGCAAAAGTGACACACATGTTTTGGGCATGAGGCCTGTGTATATAAGCTTCTGATAAAGAAGCCCCCAGGTATAATGAGCGCGGGTGGCGCGTCAATTATGTGCGAACAACACGCAAGCAAGCCCCTAAAGGCTTGGGAGAAAAAGGGAGGAAGAAGGAGAGAAATACCAGGTAGCTAAATTTAAAAAAAAGGAAGGTGAGAGAGGAAGGAGACGAACACAGAGTCCGGCGCTAGGCGTAGAATCTTCGTTGGCGTGCTGCGTTCCATGGGTTCGGCTAGAGTCGGTTGTCCGATGTGTTTCGCAGACGGTACGCTCCACCAGTCAGGACTTGGTCGATTATGAAGGGACCCTCCCATTTGGGCTTGAGTTTGTCCTTTTTCTTGTCCGGCAGGCGTAGAACTAGTTTGCCAACATTGTAAGTTTTGGCCCGTACTTCTCTGCTTTGATATCTTCGAGCCTGCTGTTGATAGAATGCGGAACGAGCTTTTGCCATGTCGCGCTCCTCCTCCAATGCGTCCAAGCTGTCCTGCCGATCGAGCTCGGCTTCTCTTTCTTCGTACATGCGCACGCGAGGTGAGTCATGAATTATGTCGCAGGGCAGGACTGCCTCTGCGCCGTATACCATAAAAAATGGCGTGAATCCGGTAGTGTGATTCGGCATGGTCCGCAGCCCCCAGAGTACGGAGTCGAGCTCCTATACCCAGTGCGTGTTAGATTCCTTGAGGGATCACACTAATCTGGGTTTGATGCCGCTCATGATTAGACCGTTGGCTCGCTCGACTTGACCGTTAGTTTGTGGGTGATAGACTGAAGCGTAATCGAGCTTAATGCCCATGTTTTTGCACCAGAGTTTAACTTCATCGGCCGTGAAGTTTGTGACGTTGTCATTAATGATGCCGTGGGGGACGCCGTAACGGTGTACAACCCAGGATATGAAGTCTATCACCGGTCCGGATTCGGCCATCTTAACAGGCTTGGCCTCTATCCATTTGGTGAATTTGTCCACCATGACCACTAGATACTTTTGCTTGTGGGTTCCTCCTTTAAGGGGTCCAACCATGTCAAGCCCCCAGACCGCAAAAGGCCAGGTAATGGGTATGGTTTGTAGGGCGGTAGGCGGCATGTGGCTTTGATTAGCGAATAATTGGCAAGACGCATCACTGGACCAAGTCCTGAGCGTCTGCCCGGGCCGTCGGCCAATAAAATCTGGTATGGAAGGCCTTGCTCACAAGGGCTCGGGCTGTGGCGTGGTGCCCGCCGAGTCCAGTGTGAATTTCAGCCAGAAGGTTCCGCCCTTCCTCTTCGGAGATACACCTTTGAAGGACTCCGATGGTGCTTTTCTTGTAAAGCTCTCCTTCATGGACTTTATAGGCTTTAGATCGCCGCACTATGCAGCGTGCCTCATTTTGGTCCTCGGGAAGTTCCTGCCTAGTTAAGTAGGCTAAGAATGGTTCTATCCACGGGGCAATTACTGCCATTATTACGTGGGCTGAGGGTGTGACCTCATTGACGAAGTCTTCCGTTGTGTCAGGGTGTTCGGGGTCAGGTGATGCGGCCATGTCCGGATTGTTATTTCCGGAGTCCCCTTCCCACTGTACGGATGGCTTGAGTAGCCTTTCCAGGAAAATGTTGGGGGGGACTGCATCTCGCTTTGCGCCGATGCGTGCCAGGACGTCTGCTGCCTAATTATTTTCCCGGGCTATATGGTGGAATTCCAGCCCTTCGAACCGAGCTGACATATTTAGGACGGTGTTGCGATAAGCTGCCATTTTCGGATCTTTGGCATCAAAGTCTTCGTTTATTTGGGATATTGGGAGGTTTGAATCCCCACGCACCTCTAGGCGTTGAATGCCCATGGAGACTGCCATCCGGAGGTCATGTAGAAGGGCCTCGTATTCGGCTGCATTGTTGGAGTCCGTATACATTATCTGGAGTACATATTGGACTGTATCTCCTATTGGGGACGTCAGGACGATGCCAGCCCCCAGACCCGCCAGCATTTTGGAGCCGTCAAAGTGCATGGTCCAGTTGGAATATGTGCCGTACTCTTTAGGGAGTTCTGCTTCAGTCCATTCAGCGACAAAGTCGGCCAAGGCTTGCGACTTGATGGCTCGCCGTGGCTTATATGTTATGTCGAACGGGAGGAGCTCAATGGCCCATTTGGCAATCCGGCCCGTTGCGTCGCGGTTGTTTATGATATCGTTAAGCGGTACTTCGGAGGCTACTGTTATCGAACACTCTTGAAAGTAGTGTCGTAGCTTCCGGGATGCCATGAACACTGCGTATGCTATCTTTTGGTAATGCGGGTACCGGGTCTTGCATGGAGTGAGGACAGTGTACACGTAGTACACTGGTTTCTGGACAGGGAATTTGTGTCCGTCCGTTTCTCGTTCGACAACGAGGACTGCGCTTACAACTTGGTGAGTTGCCGCGATGTATAACAACATTGGTTCGCCGATGTTAGGCGCGGCCAAGACAGGGTTTGTTGCCAGTATGGCTTTTATTTCTTCGAGTCCGGCCGTGGCGGCATCCGTCCACTCGAAGTGTTCGGTGCGCCGGAGGAGGTGGTAAAGGGGCAATGCCTTTTCCCCCAATCGGGAGATGAAGCGGCTTAGAGCTGCCACACATCCAGTCAATTTTTGTATTTTCTTGAGATCTTTTGGAATATCCAATTGTGACAGAGCTCGGATCTTGGCTGGGTTTGCTTCAATTCCTCTAACGGATACGATGAAGCCCAAGAGCTTTCCGGCTGGTACGCCGAAAACGCATTTTTCCGGGTTAAGCCTAATGTCATATGTCCGGAGGTTATCGAACGTGAGCCTCAAGTCGTCTATTAGAGTTTCGACGTGCTTGGTTTTAACGACCACATCATCCACGTACGCTTCAACCGTTTTGTCAATCTAGTTGGCCAGACATGTCTGAATCATGCGCTGATGTGTTGCGCCGGCCTTTTTGAGCCCGAAGGGCATTGTGTTGAAGCAGAATGGGCCGTATGGGGTGATGAATGCCGTTGCGGCTTGGTCTGACTCTGCCATCTTGATTTGGTGGTAGCCAGAGTATGCATCGAGGAAACACAATGAATCATGTCCTGTAGTGGCGTCGATGATTTGATCAATGCGGGGGAGGGGGAAGGGATCCTTTGGACAGGCCTTATTTAGGTCTTTGAAATCGATGCATAGGCGCCAGGATTTGTCCTTCTTTGGTACCATTACCAGGTTTGCTAGCCAGTCCGGATGTTTTATATCTCTGATGAATCCGGCTTCCAGTAGTTTGGCTAGCTCCTCTCCCATGGCTTGTCTCTTAGGTTCAGAGAAACACCGAAGAGCCTGCTTAACAGGCTTGAATCCTTTTAGGATGTTCAGGCTGTGCTTGGCCAGCCTGCGTGGGATTCCTGGCATATCTGAAGGGTGCCAGGAAAAAATGTCCCAATTTTCATGTAGGAATTCTCTTAGTGCGGCGTCTACATCAGGGCTTAATTGTGCCCCGATGGAGGACTTTTTGTAGTGTCCGTTGGATGGACTTGGAACTTGACTATTTCGTCTGCCGGCTTGAAGGAGGTGGACTTGGATCTTTTGTCGAGTATCACGTCGTCCCTGTCCATCGTGGAGCGCAACACAGTTAGTTCCTCGGCCGCTAGGGCTTCGGATAATGCCTCAAGGGCCAGTGCGGCTATCTTGTTTTCGGCAAGCGCTGTGTCCGGATCACTAGCAAGAGTGATGATTCCGTTGGGTCCGGGCATTTTGAGCTTCATGTACCCGTAATGGGGTATAGCTTGAAAAATTGTGAATGCTTCTTGCCCTAACAGAGCGTGGTATCCGCTGCTGAACGGGGCCACTTGAAATGTGACCTCCTCGGATCTGTAATTATCCGGCGTGCCGAACACCACATCTAGTGTGATTTTTCCTGAACAACATGCTTCCCGACTGGGGATTATCCCTCTAAAGGTTGTGTTGCTTCGCTCAATGCGGCTCCAATCTATTTCCATTTTTCGCAGGGTTTCCTCGTAGATGAGGTTCAATCCACTGCCACCGTCCATGAGTACCTTTGTAAGTCGAAAGCCTTCCACTATTGGACTGAGGACCAGTGCAGCTGGTGCTCGGGCTGTCCGGAATTTAGGTTCGTCACTGGCATTAAAGGTAATAGCCGTGTCACGCCATGGGTTTATTGTCGCTACTTGGTAGACTTCGGTAAGGCTGCGGAGCGTTCGTTTCCTCGCATTGTTTGATGCGAAAGTCTCGAAGACTGTTGACACCGTACTGGCGTTTCTGGGGTGGTGCTCTGTGGATTCTGGAGTTAGAAGCTCCTCGCCACTTCTGGCCACCTGCCGGAGTATCCAACATGCTCTAAGGCTATGAGTTGGTGTGACATCTTCTGTACTATGAATTTTACAGGGTCCATTGAGCCATCCCTCCAGTACAGTTCCATACCCTATAGAGAGTTTTTGTTTTTTGCTGTTTGGCCAAGGTGCCTGGCGATGATGCGCCCTTTTGTTTCGGACTGGGATTGTATTCAGGGTTGGATTGTCCCAGAATTTTGATTTGGTTTTTCGAACGCTTTCTGTCGCACAGTACTTTCGTACTATGGATGTCAAGTCGGCGAAGCGTGTAATTTCGCAGCGACTTATGGCGTTGAGGATTCCGATGTCCGTGCAGTTGTTACATAAGAATGAAATTGCATCCCTCTCATGGCAGTCCTTTATCCTGTTCATAACCAGGAGGAATCTGGCCCAGTAATGGTGTACTGTTTCCTTGGGCTCCTGCCGAACTTGGGATAGATCCCTTATATTTGGGTGGGCGGGTGGATTTAAATCCGGAACCTCGCCCGATCTAAGACTCAGGGGCCAAGAAATTTCCGAACTCGAAAGCTTGTTTTCTTGGACGTTATCCAATGAATCAGGACCGCTGCCTGACTTTAGGTTCAGGGCTTGGGCGACGTCCTCCCCTCCGCGGATGTCCGGCTTGGAGGGATCAGGAATCCGGACACATCTGGTCCTTAGGATGGGTGAAGATTCGCCGCATTGTTCCTCCACCACTTCAACGTGGTGGGTGACCTGGGGAGAGTCAATCTCTCTCAGATCGGGTTTAAGCCCAATCTGGCCATAATCTGTAGCGACTCCTAGGGCGGCGATGCGATCCAAGAGCTCGTTTAAGGAAAAGAGCTCCATCGGATCTAACTACTCGGTAAGTTCCGAGCTGATATGGAGATTGCTTTCAATGACCCGAGAGGTCATCGTCGGCGCGGCGGCCGAACATGCGGTCATTAAAAAACTGCCTAGCCGGAGAGTTTGGCCGATAGCCAAAGCTCCTTTAGCAACAACACCGTCTTTAAAGACGGGGTGCGGCATCCTTCCTGACGGTGATGACACAGAGGAACTCTCAATGAAAGCACCAATGTCGGTGTCAAAACCGGCGGATCTCGGGTAGGGGGTCCCGAACTGTGCGTCTAGGCGGATGGTAACAGGAGACAAGGGACATGATGTTTTTACCCAGGTTCAGGCCCTCTCGATGGAGGTAAAACCCTACTCCTGCTTGATTAATATTGATGATATGGGTAGTACAAGAGTTGATCTACCACGAGATCAGAGAGGCTAAACCCTAGAAGCTAGCCTATGGTATGATTGTTGTTCGTCCTACGGACTAAAACTCTCCGGTTTATATAGACACCGGAGAAGGATCGGGTTACACAGAGTCGGTTACAATGGGAGGAGATCTTCATGTCGAATCGCCAAGCTTGCCTTCCACGCCAAGGAAAGTCCTATCCGGACACGAGACGAAGTCTTCAATCCTGTATCTTCATAGTCCGAGAGTCCGGCCAAAGGTCATAGTCCGGCCATCCGGACACCCCCTAATCCAGGACTCCCTCACCAACCACAGAGCATGAGCTGGTCATGAAGTTTAAGTCGGCCGATGAGACTAAGCTTGTTGATTTTGTTCCAGGCGACTCATCCAAGCAGTTCAGCATAAGTGCTAATTTGGATCCCAAATAGGAAAGCGCGCTCATCGAGTTCATCCGTGAGAATCGGGACATTTTTGCATGGAAACCATGTGACATGCCGGGTGTACCGAGATACTCGCTGAGCACACTCTTAATATTGATCCAAAGTTTAAGCCGGTCAAGCAGTTTCTTCGACGGTTTAATGAAGAGAGGCGGAAGGCCATTGGTGAAGTAGTAGCCTGGCCTTGGCAGCAGGGTTTATCATCGAAGTCTTTCATCCCGAGTGGTTGGATATCCCGGTGCTTGTGCTTAAGAAAAACGACACTTGGCGTATGTGTGTGGATTACACGGACTTAAACAAGGCTTGTCCAGCTGATCATTTTGCTCTCCCTAATATTGATCAAATCATTGATGCTACGGCGGGTTGTGAGCGTTTGAGTTTTTTTGATGCTGACTCTGGTTATCATCAGATCAAGATGGCGGTTAAGGACCAGGAGAAAACAACATTCGTTACTCCATTTGGAGCCTTCTGCTATGTTTGAATGCCTTTTGGGCTCAAAAGTGCCCAGGCAACTTACCAGCGATGTGTGCAGAATTGTCTTCATAATCAAATTGGGCGCAATGTTCATGCTTATGTGGATGACACAGTGGTTAAATCCAGAGAAAAGGAGACCTTGATTGATGATCTCAAGGAAACCTTTGACAATCTTCGGGTTTACAAGATGATGCTTAACCCGGCCAAGTGTGTGTTTGGTGTGCCTGCAGGTAAGATTTTGGGTTTTCTGGTTTGTAACAGGGGCATCGAGGCTAACCCGGAGAAGATTAAAGCCATCACCTCCCTGTCCAAACCAGGATGTATCAATGGCGTTCAACGTTTGGCAAGGAATACCCGGTTCATAAGCCGGTTAGGAGAGAAGGCCCTGCCATTATATCAAATGATGAAAAAGACAGATAGCTTTATCTGGAGTGACGCTGCAAATGCTGCTTTTGAAGATCTGAAGAGAGAGTTAGCTGAGCCGCCAGTTCTTGCTGCTCCCATTGACAAGGAGCCCTTGTCATTATATGTGGCTGCTAACACGCGTTCTGTCAGCGTGGCCATCATGGTGGAGCGCAAGGAGGCTGGCAAGGAATACTCGGTTCAACGGCCGGTTTATTACATCAGTGAGGTACTGATTGAGTCCAAGCAGCGATATCCGCATTGGCAGAAGCTCATCTATGGGGTGTTCATGGCAAGCCGGAAGCTTAAGCAGTACTTCTTGGGCCACCCCATCACTATGGTTAGTTCTGCCCCTTTAGGGGATATCATTCAAAAAAGAGAGGCCACAGGACGAATCGCCAAATGGGCTATTGAGCTTGGGCCTCATGGCCTAAAATATATGCCGCGCACAACTATCAAGTCTCAAGCGCTGGTGGATTTCATCAATGACTGGACAGAGCTGCAGATGCCTGAAGAAAATCCGGACAACACGTATTGGACAATTCATTTTGACGGGTCTAGGCAATTGGAGGGCTCGGGGGCTGGAGTTATTTTGGCTTCCCCTCGAGGTGATAAATTTCGTTATGTGCTCCGGTTGATGTTTCCATGTACTAACAACACAGCTGAGTATGAAGCCTTGCTCCATGGTCTCCGGATGGCTAGAGAGATGAGCTTAAGCCGGGTAAGATGTTTCGGCGACTCAGATCTAGTGGCTTAGCAGGTATCTGGCAAGTGGGATTCGAAGGATCCTCTCATGGTGGCTTATCGTCGTGAGGTTGATGCAATTGCAGGACACTTCAAGAGTTATCAGGTGGAGCACATTGACCGTAGAAAGAACGAGGCGGCTGACGCCTTAAGCCGGCTGGGATCGCAGCGTAAGCCGGTTCCGCCTAATACTTTCTTGGATATTCTGCATAACCCTTCCGTCAAGTTACCACAGAGGAAGACTTGGCTGTTCCTGACCTAGAATCACAGTTGGTGGTGGCTCTTCATGTCATTCCAGATTGGACGGTGCCGTACCTGGCTTATATGACCCGGGGTGAGTTGCCTGAGGATGAAACCTTGGCTAGGCAGAGAACCTGGCGGTCTAAGTCCATGACGATTATCAATGGCGAGTTGCATCATTGAAGTGTTACAGGGGCGTTTCAACGTTGCGTCTCCCCTGAAGAAGGCCAAGAAATTCTATGTGAGATCCATGAAGGGGATTGTGGTCACCATGCCAGGTCAAAATCCCTTGTGGCCAAGGCTTTTCGTCATGGGTTTTATTGGCTGACGGCTCATGCTGATGCGGAGGATCTGGTCAGTAAATGTGACGGTTGTCAGAAGTTCTCAAGACGGGCTCATGTGCCGGCTCAAGAATTGAGGATGATTCCAATTACTTGGCCGTTTGCAGTCTGGGAGCTTGACATGGTTGGGCCTTTCAAAAGATCCAAAGATAAAAAGACCCACCTCTTGGTGGCAGTTGATAAATTTACAAAGTGGGTTGAGGCAAAGCCAGTCAGTAAGTGTGATGCAGCTACGGCGGTTCAACTCATGGAAGGTGATATTTCGCTTTGGCTTTCCACACAACATTATCACTGATAATGGCACTAATCTGTCTAAAGGCGCCATGGAGGAATTCTGTCAACGTGAACATATCCGGCTTGATGTTTCATCAGTGGCTCACCCTCATTCCAATGGTCAAGCCGAGAGAGCCAATCAGGAGATCTTGAAAGGCATCAAACCCCGGCTTTTGATCCCCCTGCAGCGGACGTCGGGTTGTTGGGTTGAGGAGTCACCCTCTATGTTATGGAGCATTAATACTACTCCTAATAGATCAACGGGTTACACACCTTTCTTCATGGTCTATGGAGCTGATGCGGTTCTTCCTTCTGACATCCGTCACGACTCACCTCGTGTGGCTGCTTATGTTGAAGCAGACAATGAAAAGGCACGTCAGAATGATCTCAACCTGTTAGATGAGAAGAGAGACTTGGCAGCAGCTCGCTCGGTGATTTACCAGCAAGACTTGCACCGATATCACAGCCGCCGTGTTAAGTCCAGAGCCTTTCATGAAGGTGATTTGGTGCTCCGGCTCATCCAGGATCAAACTGATGCACACAAGTTATCACCACCTTGGGAAGGTCCTTTTGTGGTCAGCAAGAACTTGAACAACGGGTCATATTACCTTATTGACGTTCGAGAGCGCAAAGACTCAGATAAGTCGGAGGAAGAGACCCGGAGGCCGTGGAATATTGCTCATCTTCGGCCTTACTACACTTGAGCCATAGGCTCCCCTCATGTATATATTTTGCCAATGTATACATTGTAATAAATAATAAAGCAGGACCTCTGTCCTTTTTTCCTCCTCACAAGGTAAATTTGTCATTATCATTGTCATTATTCTCTCACATGATCACTTGGGGGCTGATCACATTTGATCCAGCTTAGCCCATTTTGATCTGGCTTACGATCGTATACGAATCTAGCCGTTAAAAATTATGATCACTAGGGGGCTTCCTGTTCAAACATAGGTCGTATTGGAACCAAAGAGAACATAGCTGTCGGTACCCTTTTGATTGGCACACTGCCGAGCTCACTTGGGGGCTTCTTGATCATATTCGAATCATAGCTTAACCCATTGAGAATCGACTTTGATCGTATTCGAATCAGAGTCGCTAAAAAACTCTCAAGGTCATTAGGGGGCTTCCTGTTCAAACATAGGTCGTATTCAAACCAAAGAGAACACAACTGTCGGTACCCTCTTGATCGGTGCAATGCCTAAGCCATTGGGGGCTACATGATCGTATTCGAATCCTAGCTTAAACCCCTCTGGAACGGTTCACTGATCGTATTCGAATCAGTAGCCTTGCCATTTTTTACTTCTCTTTTGATTTAAGTTGCCTTTGGAAACCCCCTTGTTTGACTTGAGATTTTTTCTGAGGTTTACAACTTTTAAGTATGATTGCTGTAACCCGGCTCATTATTGACTGATGAGTCACCGATCCATAAGCATCATTGTACCTTTGAAATTTTCGGGTATCCAAAGATTGGGTTATCACCCTTACTAATCGGGTCATATAAACCGGTGGTGCAAATTTGAGAAATCTTAAGCATAAGATCATAGTTGTGTTTTTTGCAACAAGCTAATCTATGATTGTTTTTAAATCCTTTTGACCCGCCTGGTTGTCCGATGTCAAGGCATTTTTTGCAGTCTGTTGAAGGACAACTTTCGAAACCTGATCAAGCATATTGTCAGAAGATGACAAGTAACACGGATGGATATAGCACAACGGCTTAATAACGTTAAGCATCAAAACATGCACGATGGCACGACCACAACAAAGTTATCTCTATCCTATTACAGGACTCATCGAGTCCAAATATTTCACATTGTTTTTTTACACCCCAGGTATGAGCCGCCATGGCAGGATCACCTTCATGATTGGCCTGACGCATCCGGGTTAGCCCTCTCCGCGCCTGTGCCCTGCTCCTTTTCCTGGAAGGTTGATGATGACCAGTCAATGTTGTTCAAGGCTTCAAATTCAGCTTCATCGTTAACAAGACCGGCCGGGTCAACTTCAGGAGCGAAGGTATGCTTACGAGGTGGAGGAATCAGACTGGTCACGTCATATTGAGGCGTTGGAATTCTTCAGTTTTCTTCATCGTAACCCGCCTGGTACTTGGTAAGATCTACTTCACTTGCTATCAGAGTCGCCATGGGGCGTATCTCTTTGACACAGGCGAGAAAATCCGTGTCTTCAAACGGCATGCCATCTTCCTTCAGGCTTGGGTAGCCAATGGTGATATCCGCCGGGTCTAGTTCCGATAACCAGGCCTTCGCCCGGCTTAGAGCATTTATCGCTCCGGCTCTTGCAGCTGACCGTCTCAGTTCATTGATCCGTTGCGGAAGAACCGAAAGCTTCCTCAAGACATGTGCCAGGAGGGTTGGCATTTCATTGGACAGGGCCACCGAAGCAATTGTACGTTGCGACCCGGTGTACAATTGTTCCACCAAGGTGTATACTGCCTTCAGCTTAGTCAGCATGTTTTGGTTCAAGTTTGCACTTCTGGGGCCTGTATAAGCATAATCAGGAGAATTAATTTCAGGCCTATGATCTATTGCACGGCTTAGATATTTAGACAATGGTAAGGCGACTTACCAAAGATGGCTGAGACCATTTGAGAGATATGGCGCTTTAAACCGGATAATTCACCATTGATTTCTTCCAGAGCCGCCTCTGCTTTCTCAGCCCGGCTTATTAGTGCGGTGTTTTCATCCGCCCATGCTTTCTTTTCAGCTTGAAGTTTTTTTTAGTTTCTCCCGTTCGGAAACACTAAATTCAAACTTGGTGTTGGCCTTCTCAAGTTCAGTCTCTTGGAATTCAAGGCGGCTCTTCAGATTAGTTACCTCAGACTCAAGTTGACTCGTGGTAGCCTATACAAGTGCAAAATTCAAATCAGGTAAGTTATTTATGCAATATTAAAGCCCCAAACATTTTGCCAGCAATAACACTTGGCACATGGGGGCTAATGTCTCAAAGAGCTTTCTTTTCCATGGCAGTTATCAGATGGCGATTTATAAGAGTAAGTCCCAAGCATTTTGCAAGCAATAATACTTGGCACTTGGGGGCTAATGCATACTGTTGTTCAAAGAACCATAAGAATTTCTCTATAAAGAACCGACTCAACCATATTGGTTAAGCCGCCTCTTGGGGACTACATGGTAAGCCGATTTTTTTTCTTTTCTTTATGTTGCTAAGTTTGTTTCTAAGTCTACATCATAAGCATCATATGCAGCATACTTGGGGGCTAACATACTAAAGGATAATGAACAAGAGAGAACGGGTTATACCTCGAATTTGTGGTGCATTTGCTTCACCATGTCAATCTCGAGGTTCCGGCTACTGTGCACTTGGCTCATATAGCCAGAGAAGATATCTCCAATGCTCATATGAGCATAATTAGTGACATCCATCTTGACTCGGTGCTGGTCCAGAAGTTCTTCCTTGGTGGAGCATTTGGCTAGCACAGTTGGCCTTCTCGGCTCAACATAGCCTGTTCTGGTAATCTCCACATCAGCATTGCAAGGATCATCTGTCTGGACTGGGCTAGGAGCCTCCGGATTTTCTGATTCATCGACAGCTTGATCAGTGGGCAGGTCGGTGGCAGGAGGAGTTAAGTCTTGAGCTGGTTCAAGCGGCGGTTCATGAGTGGTTGAGTCTGGTACGACTGTCTCAAGAACCGGTTCAGTTGTAACCCTGTCCTCAGTTGATTTGTTTTTTGTAGCCCTTTTGCTGGGCTTGGCTTGACCACTGTGCCAAAATAAAAGATTAATACAGGTGCAAGGGATTTAAATATACGCAAGATGAGCGGGTTAGTATACCCTGGAGCAGTCTTGAAGGTTGGAAGATTGGACTTCAATGACTCGCCGGAGGAAGGAGAAGTATCCTGATAATCCGAGTCAGAGGGATTGAGTGGTTGACAAAAGAGACCCGCCAAGGGATAAAACTTGCTTAAAGTAGAGGTAACCTCATTTCGGCATTTCCTTGGAGTGTTTGGTAAGCCGGAGGAGAGCTCCGCGTCCTTGCTGGTCCGGGTCTGCCTCCGGCTCTCATGAGTTTGCCGCTTCAAAAGAAATTGAGGATCGTGATGAGCTAGAGGATGAGAACATCTTACTTTCCGGGTCACTCTATGGATTTTCCATCTTGGCAAAGGCTCGGAGTCGGAGGAAAGGATAGTTACCTCATCAGCCTTGCTACGGCTTGTCCCGGTGTCCTCCTGCTGATGATAAGTGTCAATAAGATGGTTAAAAAATAAGCCAAGGGAGTCAAGGGCTACCTCCGACTCAGAAGAGTCCGCTAGCCAAAGAAGGTCAGAAGCGGTAGCTTTCTTGCCCTTCTTCTTGACAGCTTCTTTCTTGGCGGCTTTCTTTTCTTTTCTTGCTCTCTTGGCAGCTTCATGATCATATTTAACTTTCCAAAATTTATCACCCGCCTGCAAGGATTACGCATATTTATGAGTATGAGAGAAACATTAAGAAAATAAGATAACCATTTCATATGGGCGGTTTACCTTTGGAGCCGGGTTATCTTTGCAGAAAGGGGCTAGACCCACTTTGCCACAACCCGCCAGACTCTCATTGAGAAGAGATTTGGTCATGTCATCAACAACATGAGAAGGTAAGTCGTCCGGGCTATGGCGCAGGGGATCATTCTTGGCGCCGATATATTCGCACATTAAGATGGTGCGGTGGCTCAATGGAATAACTTGCCAGGCAAGCTAGACCCGAACCAGATCAATACCAGTCAACCCGTTCCCCAGCAGAGCCTTGATCTTGGCCAGGGTAGGAGCAAGGGACTTATGCTCCACGGCAGTAATTTTGTCAGGCAGAGGATGATTGGTGTCAAGACGAAGGGCGCGAAAGCCGGGCAGAGGGTTCTCGTTAGCCGGAGAGGTATCCTTACAGTAGAACCATGTCATGTTCCAATCTTTGGGATGGCTTGGCAGGTTAGCATAGGGAAAGATCACATCCCTGCGACGCTGGATTGAAACTCCGCCAAGTTCCAAGCTCTGGCCGCTGGCACACTTTGTTTGGTGGTTCAAGTAGAACATTTCTCTAAAAAGCAGTAAATTGGGCTCTTTACCAAGATAAACTTCGCTGAACACTTGGAAGTTGCAGATATTAGACACGGAATTGGGTCCAATGTCTTGTGGGCGAAGGTCAAAGAACTTCAGCACATCTCTAAAAAACTTTGAGCCGGGAGGAGTAAAACCCTGGTTCATATGACCTGTCAAAACAATAACCTCCCCGTCTTTGGGTTGAGGAAATTCTTCGTCCGGGTCAGGAGCACGATAAGGCATGATTTCTTTCTTTGGCTGATAGCCGGTTTTCACAAAGTCATTCAAGGTCTTGTCAGTGACAATGGATTTCACCCAGTTGCAAGAGGTATCTACCTTGGGCACCATTCTGTTTGAAAGCCTAAGACAAAGTAAAAGGGGCCGGCTCAAATTTAAGCCGGGCAGGATAAAAGTATTACTGTGAATAGCAATATGGCGACTTATGAAGGGGCCTAATGGTATAAGGATAATTACGTCCTGATTACTTAAGCCGCCATAGGTTTCGTAAGCCATCAACTTTATTTAAACCGACAGAGGTGGTTCAGATTATTAATTGATCATTACTTCCTTAAAAGCCGGCGATCAGAGTCGCCATGACTGGATAAATCTAGCAAACTATGGATTTTTGCCTAAGTGTTGTACAAACAGGTTTCACATTTTGCACTAGTTATTTTGGATCAAATAAAGATTCAGAAAAGAACTATTACTAGACCTAAAAACAGGGCGCAGAGAAGTTCATATGCTATGATGAGGTTTTCTTACAAGGAAAGGAGGTCTATTAATAATCAAAATGGATGCGGAACACTAACCGCATCAGATCCATGGGGTTCTTTGGATCAGGCGAAGCCATGCCAAGGAAAAAAAAGCAAGAGCTTTGATGAACTGTGCCCGTACGGAAGAACACACTAGCCCTAATATAGATCTATGGCGCGAAAAGGGGAAGAACTTACTGTGGAGGATCTGCGGAGGAGGAGCGCTGCCGTTTTCTGGTCAAGATCAGGTCGATGCAGCGGCCAAGCTCGATGAGGACGAAGGGCGCAGTGGCGACGGCGGTAGAGCTCCAGTGGCAGATGGGGGCGAGAGGAAGAAGATGCGAATGGAGAATGAGAAGAGACCTAGTCGGGTCTATTTATAAGGAAAAACCTGTTGAATGGGCACGAAAAACAAGGAGGCCAAAAAACATAGTTATCCAGCTACAAAGGCGCCTCGATTTTCGGATGGTCATTAAGACAGAGATCCGTTGAGATGTGTTGGACAAAACATGCATTTATGATAGGTGACGTCATGGCGGGTTACCACAAATTCGAAGGATGACGTCATGGCGGGTTACAGAAAATTTTATAAGCAAGGAGCAGAAGACTTCTCTTAAGTGACAAAGACTAACATGAACCAGTTCAAATCAATCTGGGGCCTAATGTTGGGGATATAACTATTAGGTACGACTCGCCAGGAGGGGCCGGGTTATACCTATAAGAATTCTTGAAGCCCAACGCTCAAGGTTGAAGACGTCGGCTTAGTAAGGGCCCAAGGCCCAGAGGCGACTTAAGGTCCGTAGTGATAAACCGCCGTATAGGTGTGACTTGTATTGTAAGGAAAGAAATATTAAGAGACCGAGCCGGATAATATATGTAAGCCGGCCGGGACTCTGTAGAGCCGCTGCGCGTCGACCTCTGTATATAGAGGGACGACCCGGCGGCGATTCAGGGCAAGTAACAACAACTCGAGAGCTAGGTCAAGCGATTTGCTCCCTGGTTATTGAGACATAAGCAATCCCACTCAAAACTGGATCGTAGGCTTTTACCTTCACCGTAAGGGGCCGAGCCAGTATAAACCTCGTGTCTCTTGTCCCGATTAACCCCTTCAAGCTTCCTAGTTGCGATGGCTCCACGATGAAGTCCGTTCCTTAGGACATCTGACGTGACAATTCCATGACATGAGTCATATAGTAGATACGATCAACATAGAGATGTTCACCATTGATGACTACCCCATCTCATGTGATGATCGGACATGGGTTAGTTGATTTGGATCAGGTATCACTTAGATACCTTGAGGGATGTTAATTTAAGTGGGAGTTCATTAGTAGTTTGATTAATTGAACTCAATTTATCATGAACTCAGTCTTAATAGTTTTTTGCATATCTATGTTGTAGATCAATGGCTCGTGCTTCCGTTCCCTTGAATTTTCATGCATTCCTAGAGAAAGAAAGTTGAAAGATGATGGTAGCAACTACATGGACTGGGTCCATAACTTAAGGATTATCCTCGTTACTGCACAGAAGAATTATGTCCTTGATGCACCGCTAGGTGGCAGACCTACTGCAAGAGCTAATGCAGACATTATGAATGTTTGGTAAGCTTGATCTGATGACTAGTTGATAGTTCACTGTGCCATGCTTTACGGCTTGGAACCGGGACTTCAAAAGCGTTTTGAACGCCACGAAGCATATGAGATATTCCAAGAGCTGAAATTGATATTTCAAGCAAATGCCCGGGTTGAGAGATATGAAGTCTCCAACAAGTTCTTTAGCTGTAAGATGGAGGAGAACAGTTCTGTCAGTGAACACATAATCAGAATGTCTAGGTACCACAATCACTTGACTCATTTGGGAATTGATCTTCCAACTGAGAGTATTATGGACAGAGTTCATCAACCATTGCCACCAAGCTATAAAGGCTCCGTGATGAACTATAATATGCAAGGGACGGAGAAAACAATTTCCGAGCTCTTCGCAATGCTTAAGGCCGCAGAGGTAGAAGTCAAGAAGGAGCATCAAGTGTTGATGGTTAACAAGACCACCAGTTTCAAGAAAAAGGGCAAAGGAAAGATGGGGAACTTCAAGAAGAACGACCACCAAGCTGACGTTGAAACGTCTCCAACGTATCTATAATTTTTTATTGTTCCATGCTATTATATTATCTGTTTTGGATGTTTTATATGCATTAATATGCTATTTTATATTATTTTTGGGACTAACCTATTAACCTAGAGCCTAGTGCCAATTTCTGTTTCCTTGTTTTTCAGTTTCGCAGAAAAGCAATACCAAACGGAATAAAACCTTTGCGATGATTTTTCTTGGACCAGAAGACACCCAGAGACTTGGAGATGAAGTTAGAAGAGCCGCGAGGCCGCGGCAAGGGTGGAGGGTGAGGGAGTCCTGGATTAGGGGGTATCCGGACAGCCGGACTATATACTTTGGCCGGACTATTGGACTATGAAGATACATGATTCAAGACTTCGTCCTGTGTCTGGATGGGACTCTCCTTTGCATGGAAGGCAAGCTTGGCGATTAGGATGTTAGATCTCCTTCTCTGTAAACCGACTATGTGTAACCCTAGCCTCCTCCGGTGTCTATATAAACCGGAGGGTTTAGTCCGTAGGACAACAACAATCATAATCATAGGCTAGCTCCTAGGGTTTAGCCTCTAAGATCTCGTGGTAGATCAACTCTTGTAATACTCATATCATCAAGATCAATCAAGCAGGAAGTAGGGTATTACCTCCATCGAGAGGGCCCGAATCTGGGTAAAACATCGTGTCCCCTGCCTCCTGTTACTATTGGCCTTAGACGCACAGTTCGGGACCCCCTACCCGAGATCCACCGGTTTTGACACCAACATTGGTGCTTTCATTGAGAGTTCCACTGTGTCATCGCCGCAAGGCTTGATGGCTCCTTCAATCATCAACAGCAACACGGCCCAGGGTGAGACTTTTCTCCCGGGACAGATCTTCGTGTTCGGCGGCTTTGTACTACGGGCCAATTCGCTTGGCCACCTGGAGCAGATCAACAGCTATGCCCCTGGCCATTAGGTCAGGTTTGGAAACTTGAATTACAGGGCCGACATTCGCGGAGACTTGATCTTCGACGAATTCGGGCCTGCGCCAGGAGCGCCAAACTGTCACGACGGGCACGACTTGGATCTGCCGTCGGATAGTATTCGGGATATCGCACCTGCAGTAGCCCCGAACCTAAATCCAGGGCAGAGCGCATCATCCGAGGACGGGTGGATGGTCCCCTCCACGGAGGCCACATACTCATCAGCGTTGGAGCCGAACACAGACTCCACCTCTAAGGAAATCTGTGTCGCCGGACCCCCGGACTTGTTTCTGGCTGTAGGTCCCGGACTGCGTGCACCCGTGCCCATCGAAGCTGATTGGGCACTAATCATGGAGTTCACCGCCGCGGATATCTTTCAGCACCCACCCATTGGTGACGTGCTAAACACTTTAAGGTCTCTCTCTTTGTCAGAAGACTCTTGGCCGAATTATGTCCGGCTCGAGGGGGACTCGGACGACGAAGAAAATCGCCGCCCACCCACCACCCATTTAATAGCCACTGTTGATGACCTAACAGACACACTTGACTTTGACTCCAACGACATCGACGGTATGGACGCCGATGCAGGGGACGATCTGGAACCACCGCCCACGGGGCGCTGGACTACCACTTCATCATATGATATATACATGGTGGACACGCCCAAGGAGAACAACGGCGACAAAAAGGACACAACGGAGGATAACCCCCCGGACAAAAGCCAAAATGACGGCGCAGGCGCCGCTCCAAGTCCAGTCACAGTAAAAATAGTGATAATAGCGAAAGGAAAATTGACACCTCGGTCGGCTCTGAAGGCAACAATGACCATATGGACCCAGTGATGGAGCAGGATGAGCCAGGTCACGCCGAACACAACCCAGAGTAGACGCCTGATCACAGCGATCCCGAGGGTCGAACCCACCAACCTGCCTCCGGAGAGGAGGACAGTCTGGACGACGACGCATTCATCATCCCGGAAAAACGCCTGGAACAAAATAACCTCCGCAGAAGGCTGATGGCCACTGCGAGGAGCCTAAAGAAGTAGAAGCAAAGGCTTAAGGCCACGCAGGCTACGCTCAACCGCAGGTGGAAAAAAGTGCTAGACACCAAAGAAAAATACGGCGATGATCGCCATCCAAAGAGGTACCCAAAGCGCAAGCTGCTGCCCGAATTCGACGATGAAGCCGTAGAGCCCATTCCGCCGAAGAACAATATGGCCAATCGGCCGGACCAACCACTTCATGGCCGCGATAAAGCAGCTATTGACGACGCACACGATTTACGTGAGCTCTTGAACAAAAAGGCCGGCTCGACCAGGTACATCCATGGATCTAGAGGACATGCTCCGGCGCGGGATTATGGTCACCAAGACAATCACACTGATCGCGTACCAGTTCGGAATCAACACCGGACACAACAACAGTCGACAACATGCCACGACATGTCCAGATACAGAGGGCGACGCACCTCTGTGCTTCACCGACGAGGTGCTGGATCACGAATTTCCACAGGGATTCAAACCCGTGAACATAGAGGCGTACGATTGAGGATTTTATCCTTCATATCCACATGGCTCATGGGGATGACCTCCACGCCATCAAATATCTACTCCTCAAGTTGAAAGGGCCAGCTCGACATTGGTTGAAAAGCCTCCTCGAAAATTCAATCTGAAGTTGGGAGGAACTTGAGGACGCTTTCAGGAACAATTTTCAAGGGACCTATGTCCGACCTTCGGACGCAGACGATTTAATTCACATAATACAACAGCCCGGAGAGTCAGCCCGTAAGCTTTGGAACAAATTTCTCACCAAGAAGAATCAAATTGTCGATTGTCCGGATGCCAAAGCCCTAGCGGCCTTCAAGGACAGTATCCGAGATGAGTGGCTCGCCAGACACCTCGGCCAAGAAAAGCCGAGGACAATGGCGGCCTTAACAAGCCTTATGACCCACTTATGCGCGGGTGAGGACAGCTGGTTGGCCCGTAGAGGCACCAATGACCCGGGCACATCCGAAAGCCACGACGCAATAAAAACAAGCGTCAAAACAAGGAAGACAGTCCGGACAACACATCGGTCAACGCCGGATTCAGGGGCTCTCGACCCGGTCAACAAAGGAAGACATTTAAAGGCAGCAAAGAAGGACCGTCCGGCCTGAACAAAGTCCTAGACAGATTGTGCCAAATTCATGGCACCTCCGAAAAACCTGCGAATCACACTCACAGAGAATGCTGGGTCTTCAAGCAGGCCGCCAAGTTAAATGTCGAACACAAGGGAATAGAAACACCAAGTGAAGACGAGGATGAGCCTCGCCAGCCGAACACTGGGGGACAAAAAAAATTCCCACCAGAAGTCAAAACAGTAAACATGATCTATGCGACTCACATACCAAAGAGAAGGCGCAAACACGCGGTCAGAGATGTATACGATGTAGAACCCGTCGCCCCCAAATTCAACCTCTGGTCGGCCTGCCCGATCACCTTCGATCACAGGGACCACCCGACTAGTATCCGGCACGGAGGATCGGGTGCCTTGGTGCTCGACCCAATAATCGATGGATACCATCTCACTCGCGTCCTCATGGACGGCGGCAATAGTCTTAATATGATATATCAGGACACTATCCGCAAGATGGGGATAGTCCCATCCAGAATCAGCCAAAGTAACACCACCTTTAAAGGAGTGATACCAGGCGTTGAGGCCCACTGCAAGGCTCCCTCATATTAGAGGTGACATTCGGTTCACCCGACAACTTCAGAAGCAAAGAATTACTCTTCGACATCGCTCCCTTCCGAAGCGGTTATCATGCACTACTCAGAAGAACGACCTTCGCTCGCTTCAACACAATACCGCACTACGCCTACCTTAAACTCAAGATGTCCGGTCCACGTGGTGTCATCACTGTTAGCGGAAACACAGAACGTTCCCTACATGCGGAAGAGTATGTGGCGGCTCTAGCAGCTGGACACTAAGCGGCCTCTCCTATCAGACTGCATGATCGGTCATTAAGACAACGGACACGGTTAGACGAGTCTAGCGCACCACCGTCGGTAACAGCCCAGATAGACCTGAGCTGGGTTCTATACATATTCCCCCCATAGATGGAACCAGGGGCTACGAACATGTAATAAGTCCCACAATTCGGCTTGACCTTACTAACATGCCAATGTTTCACATTTCTACTATCCATTGAGAATAAACCAACTTTTCGCATGCTTACGCCATACTCTTTTGCATGAGTTTTCCTTTTTACAGGCACCACTCGTGCGACACCCTTCCAGGACACGGCACAACAGAGACAAAGGCACAGACGTGCAGCAGGGCCCCGCTCAAAGGTTTCTCTTTATATTAAGCCCCTGTGTAAACCTTTTTTACTGTCTCTTGTTGCTTGACATCCCACGGGTATTCAATACACCCACAGGGGATACTGGCATTATTGGCATTTCGCCACGACTAGTTAATGCACGTACCTGGAAATATAGGGTTCATAATCAAGGGCACTACCCAGCCCAGTATATGTTATAAAGTCCGAATACCTTCGGGAGTGTTCGGCGTCACGAGTTTGGCCTTATATGCATCAGCACCGAATCATGTCTTTGGTCAAATGTTGGGTTTGCCCGGCTCCTGGGTTTGCTGCCTTACGTTCTGTTATATTGGCTAAGGCGGCCAAAGGAGAACTACTGTGATTGTGGCCTGGTTATTCCAGATGAGCGCCTTAGTAGAGAAAGCTGAAAACTGACTATCATGATACAGCGAGAGACTGGTCAACCACTCGAGGACTAATCAGAATCTTCGGGATTCCTCCACATTAACGAAGGACCGTTTCACGGTCATGTACATACGCGCCTGTCTCCGGATGCACGCGAAGGTACCAGGGGCTATATAGTAGCCCCACCGTCAAACTCCTATGGCTAAGTGAAAGTGTTAAAGCTATATAGTCCGGTTGCCTAGTTCGACGTGCGATCACCTCCTTAATGGACCAAGACGTTGGATCAAGTGTGATTACGCACATTTTCGCGAACAGCCCCGCATTATATGTGTGGGGGCTGAAGCCAACGACTGCTAACTTTCAGGATATATACATACCGAAAAACGGCCGCACAGGAGGCACTATAAAACTTTCGGGCGAAAGTATAAACATAGCCTTTATAATAAAAATAGAATTGTTTTTACAATTGAACGACTTGTCACTCGAACATGACATTCTTCGAGCACTCAGCCTCTATTATACGGGCACCTTCTGTGACCTGCTCAAAATGGTGCTTGGCTGGGTCCTGGCTTCCTGCCGGACCTTGGGTTGCAACGCCGGTGGCCTCCATATCCGTCCAATATGTCTTAACACGGGCAAGGGCCATCTGCGCACCTTCTATGCACGCCGACCTCTTCATGCCAGCGCCAAGGAATTGTTGCACTAAACCAAAATAACTGTCCGGTCTCGGTCCCTTCGGCCATAGATGGTCTATTACAGACCTCATTGCAAGACCGGACAACCTATGGAGCTTGGCCATAGCGGCCATCCTCTCACTCAATGGCAACGGGTGTGCTGGAGCACTAAATTGCGACCATAACAGCCTTTCTGTTTCATTATCTTTTTGATCCTTCAAGAACTTGGTCGCATCAGCCGTACTTTTTGCCAGATCCGCATACGCGTCTGCAGCGCTCCAAAGCCGATCCAGAGGAGCGTACTTTGGATCTAAGATCTTCATCCGCAACAAATAGGGGCTTCCAGCCGCAATTTCTCTGGCCTGTTGAAGCTCCTCCCACGCGTCTCTAATTTCAGAACACGTCTCCTTGGCCGCATCAAGGGCCTTCTTCAGGTCAGCCGACTTCCCCTGATTCTCCTTTTCAAGGAGCTCATACTGGCTGGCGGCATTCTTCAGCTCCATAGCCATCTCGGCTATTTTATCTTCGCTTCGGCGATGAGCAGCCTGTTCGGCTCTCAAATCTTTGACCGCCTTTAGGGCAGCCGCGTTGCTAGCCCTGGCTTGTTCCTTGGCTAGGGAAAGTTCCACCCTCAGGGCCTCCACAGTAGCAGCTCCGCCTGCAGCCAAAAGCATATCACATTAACATTATGATCCTCTTAATGTTTCCTATAACAAATGAGGAAAAAAGAGCACATACTCTGTGACTCGTCAAGCCGCTCGTTCACAAGCGTGATGTCGGCGTCCAGCACAATAATCTGTCGCCTCAGTTCGGCGAATTCAGCTGTCTGGTCTATTGCCGGACCCTTAGCCACCTGCGCATGAATGCAGTGCGATCATTACTTAAGAGTGTGATCCTCCGTTTGCCGCCTAAGGCTGGCAACCAGAGTCTCAGGGGCTACTATCTATACGGAGCACACCTAGCGCGTGCGGTACAACTAAAAAATTACGTATTTCATTATGTACCTCAAAGCCTTTGAGCAGGCTCGCAAAATCTTCATTCAACCCGCTTGTGGCGGATGAAATCTTCTCAAAAACTGTACCCATCAACATACGGTGACCCTACGATAAAGGAGCTTGCTCCAGAAGGCTCGTCAGTGTGTCCGGCTGAGCGCTGGACTGTCCCGGACCCTTCCTATTGCCCCCCATGGGAGCCGAACACTCCGGGCTCGGGGCGGCCGAAGTGTTAGCTTCCGGCCTCGGCGGATCCGGACTCCTCCATGATGACACCTCAGGGTCGCCCGCCCATGGGGCGGAGAGGCAGGTGGGGTTTCACTCTCCATCATCTCCGGAAGAAGGTCCCCCGAAGACGAACTCTGTTGAAAAGAGCTACTAGCCGAACTGCAAAGGATAGATCCTGGTTATTGTTCTCGGAGGAGGAAGCAATAGCTTTTTATTCATGATTAACTTACAGCTCGCTGGAGGGCTGGCCCGTTTGCGGGCTTGGTGCGGTGAGGACGCCCTTCAGGGCAAGGCCCCCCAGTGAAGTTTTCTTCCCTTGTTTAGGCACCTCCGTTTCCAAGTCTTCGGAGGTGGCCCTTTTCTTCCCGCGGGGGGAGGAATCCTTGGATTCACCTCCCCGGTTATCATCCTTCGAGGAGGCAGCAATTCCCCCGGTTTGAATGTGTAATGTGTGAAGCGCGGCTTCCTTATTCTTCCCTTCGTCTTTCCCCGAGGGCACTTGATTTAGCGCACGTCTAAGCATCCTGGCTATCGCAGGACTGGGCGAGCCTTCGGGAAGTGGGGCTGGACACCTAATCCTTTCTGTCTTGCTGAGCCAATCCTGGCCGCAGACAAGTTTTCAGAATAATGTTGTGATAAATATAAACGAAGTGTTCGGTTACAGGGTTACTTACTTGGGTATCTGGGCGGTTGCATCTCAGACCCGCATCCTCGGTGGTATCCGGACACTTTATTCATGGTCCGAAGAATAACCTATACATCCCTTCAAGCATCATGCCGAAGAAGTGCTGGATAGTTCACGGACCTTCTGGGTTGAACTCCCACATCCGGAGAGGTCGTCGTTTGCACGGCAGGGCCCGTCGAACTAGCATTACCTGAATTATCCTGATAAGATTGATATCCCTCTCAAGAAGCTCCCGAATGCGGCTCTGCAATGTCGGTACATCATTAGCAGGCCCCTAGTCCAGTACCACGTTGGCCCACGACCCCAGTTGAGGTGGAGGGCCCGAGTGGAAGGCGGGGGCAGCCGCCCACTTTGTGCCTCGGGGAGCTGTGATATGGAACCACCTCCATTGCCACAAATCGGACACCTCCGGGAAGGAACCCTCTGGCCATGGGGCATCGGTGTTTCTGCTTATTGCAGCGCCTCCGCACTCCGCGTGTCGCCCCTTGATCACCTTCGGCTTTACATTGAAGGTCTTGAGCCACAAGCCTAAGTGTGGGGTGATGTGGAGGAAGGCTTCGCACACGACGATAAATGATGAAATGTGAAGGATGGAGTCCGGAGCTAGATCGTGAAAATCTAGCCCATGATAAAACATGAGCCCTCTCATGAAGGGATTGAGGGTGAAGCCCAAGCCTCAGAGGAAGTGAGAAACGAATATGATGCTCTCATTGGGCTCGGGAGTGGGGATGACCTGCCCTGGAGCAGGAAGCCTGTGCTTGACGTTGATGGTCAGATATCTGGCCTCCCTAAGCTTCGCAATATCCTCCTCTATGACAGAGGAGGCGATCCACCAGCCTTGAAGGTTGGATCCGGACATGATTGAAGATCCGAGGTGCCTAAGCTTGAACTTCGGGTGTTGGAACTCGAGATGCGGAAAGGCGCAAGCATTGTAAGAAAGAGGGATAGGCCTTGGCCCCTCTATAAAGGGGGTGAATATCAAGCGTGCTCAGCGTGACCGTTTGGGACTTGCCTAAAATTGAGGAATCATACCAACAGGCGTAGTTGGGTTACCCACACGCGTATTGATGAGAATCCCGCGATAAGGGGAACACGTGTAGTGGCAGGCTGGAAAAAACGGTTCGTAGTAACCGAGCCACGGCGTGATGTCACACTAGGAAAAGCTGTCACCAGATTGGATTTGTGGAACATTATGCTCTCTACGGTGGTATGTGGAATTTATTTTGTAGAGCCGGACACGATTCATGTGTTCGAAGTTTATCTTGGAGTACTCAAAGATGGAACCCGCCTTGCAATGCCGAAGACAATCTGCGCGCCGGACTCATTGTCATTGAAGCCTGGTTCAGGGGCTACTGAGGGAGTCCTGGATTAGGTGGTATCCGGACAGCCGGACTATATACTTTGGCCGGACTGTTGGACTATGAAGATACAAGATTCAAGACTTCTTCCCGTGTCCGGATGGAACTCTCCTTTGCATGGAAGGCAAGCTTGGCTATCGGATGTTAGATCTCCTTCTTTGTAAACCGACTATGTGTAACCCTAGCCTCCTCCGGTGTCTATATAAATCGGAGGGTTTAGTCCGTAGGACAACAACATTCATAATCATAGGCTAGCTCCTAGGGTTTAGCTTCTACGAGCTCGTGGTAGATCAACTCTTGTAATACTCATATCATCAAGATTAATCAAGCAGGAAGTAGGGTATTACCTCCATCGAGAGGTCCCAAACCTGGGTAAAACATCGTGTCCCCTGCCTCATGTTACCATTAGCCTTAGACACACAGTTCGGATCCCCCTACCCGAGATCCGCCGGTTTTGACACCGACAGAGGGCGCGCCCAGGGGGTAGGGCGTGCCCCTGCCTTACTGCCTCCTCGGGACTCCTCTGACCTAACCCTTGGCCCTATATATTCACAAATATCCCCAAACCACCAGAAGCATCCACGGAAAAACTTTTCCACAGCCGCAACCTTCTGTACCCGTGAGATCCCATCTAGGGGCCTTTTTCGGCATCCTATCGGAGGGGGATTCGATCATGGAGGGCGTCTACATCAACTCTATTGTCCTTTCGATGAAGCGTGAGTAGTTTACCTCAGACCTACGGGTCCATAGCTAGTAGCTAGATGGCTGCTTCTCTCTCTCTTTGATTCACAACACCATGTTCTCCTCGATGTTCTTGGAGATCCATCTGATGTAATCTTCTTTTGCGGTGTGTTTGTCAAGATCCGATGAACTGTGGATTTATGATCAACTTATCTATGAATATTATTTGAATCTTCTCTGAATTCTTATATGCATGATTTGATATCTTTCTAATTCACTTCGAACTATCAGTTTAGTTTGCCCAACTAGATTGGCTTTTCTTGCAATGGGAAAAGTGCTTAGCTTTGGGGTTCAATCTTGCGGTGTCCTTTCCCAGTGATAGTAGGGGCAGCAAGGCACATATTGTATTGTTGCCATCGAGGATAAAAAGATGGGGTTTACATCATATTGCTTGAGTTTATTCCTCTACATCAACTCATCTTACTTAATGTGTTACTCTGTTCTTCATGAACTTAATACTCTAGATGCAAGCAGGAGTCTGTCGATGTGTGGAGTAATAGTAGTAGATGCAGGTAGGAGTCAGTTTACTTGACATAGACGAGATGCCTATATTTCATAATCATTGCCTTAGATATCGTCATAACTTTGCACTTTTCTATCAATTGCTCGACAGTAATTTCTTCACCCACCCTATTGTTTGCTATCTTGAGAGAAGCCACTAGTGAAACCTATGGCCCCGGGTCTATTTTCCATCATATAAGTGTTCGATCTACTATTTTGCAATCTTTTACTTTCCGATCTATAAACCAAAAATACCAAAAATATTTACTTTATCTTTTGTTTAGTTTATTCTCTCTCTATGAGATCTCACTTTTGCAAGTAACCGTGAAGGGATTGACAACCCCTTTATCGCGTTGGGTGCAAGTTGTTTGATTGTTTATGCAGGTCTGGGTGATTTGTGCGTTGTCTCCTACTGGATTAATACCTTCGTTCTCTAACTGAGGGAAATACTTATCTCTACTTTTTTGCATCACCCTTTCCTTTTCGAGGGAAAAACCAACACAAGCTTAAGAAGTAGCAGGAAGAATTTCTGGCGCCGTTGTCGGGGAGATCCATGCCAAGTCAAGACGTACCAATTAACCATCATAAAACTCTAATCTCTTGCATTACATTATTATCCGTTTTCCTCTTGTTTCCTGTCTCCCACTTCTAAAACATTTTTTTCTTTTTCTTTGCCATTTTCTCCGCCCCTCTTCAGTTCGTCTTCTTCGTTTGCTTTTTGTGTGCTTGTATGTTGGATTGCTTGCTTTGTCATGATGGCTTAAGTGAATACCAAATTGTGTGATTTTTCCAACACTAATAATAATTATTTTATTAGTACACCGGTTGCTCCCGCCACTAGTACAGAATCTTATGAAATTAATGTCGCTTTGCTGAATCTTGTTATGAAAGATCAATTTTCTGGCCTTCCTAGTGAAGATGCTAAATCCCAACTAAATAGTTTTGTTGAGTTATGCGATATGCAAAAGAAGAAATATAAGGATAATGATATTGTTAAATTGAATCTATTTTCGTTTTCACTAAGAGATCATGCTAAAAGTTGGTTTTCATCTTTGCCTAAAAATAGTATTTATTCATGTAATAAGTGTAAAGATGCTTTTATTTCCAACTATTTTCCTCCCGCTAAGATCATCTCCCTTAGTAAAGTTATGATGAATTTTAATCAACTTGATCATGAAGATGTTGCACAATCTTGGGAGAGGATGAAATTGATGATACATAATTGCCCTACTGATGGTTTGAATTTGTGGATGATTATACAAAAAATTTATGCCGGATTGAATTTTGCTTCTAGAAATCTTTTAGATTCGGCCGCGGGAGTCACTTTTATGGAAATTACCTTAGGAGAAGCTACTAAACTCCTAGATAGTATTATGGTTAATTATTCTCAATGGCACACTAAAAGATCTTCCACTAGTAAAAAAGTGCATGTAATTGAAGAGATTGATGTTTTGAGTGGAAATATGGATGAACTTATGAAATTATTTGCTAGCAAGAGTGCTTCTATTAATCCTAATGATATTCCTTTGTCCACCTTGATTGAGAATAATAATGGAACTATGGATGTGAATTTTGTTGGTAGGAACAATTTTGGTAATAACATGTATAGACGTAATTCTAATCCTAGGCCATTTTCTAGTAATTCCTCTAATAATTATGTTAATTCCTACAACAATTCTTATAGAAATTATAATAAGATGTCCTCTGATTTTGGGAATACTGTTAAAGAATTTATGATTTCACAAAAGAGTTTCAATGCCTTGGTTGAAAAATAATTGCTTAAGATTAATGATTTGGCTAGGAACATGGATAGAATTTCTCTTGATATTGATTCTTTGAAAATTAGATCTATTCCACCCAAGCATGATATCAATGAATCTTTAAAGGCTATGAGAATCTCCATTGATGAGTGCAAATAAAGAACCAAAGATGCGTGCTAAACGAGATTGGTTTGTAAAAGCGTTTTCTTCTAGTTTTCGTGAAAATAATGATGAAGATCTTAAAGTGATTGATGTAACTCCTATTGAATCTTTGTTTTCCAATATAAATCTTGATGACAATGGGACTGGATATGAGTCAACTTTAGTTAAAAGATGTCTCAATGATTCGGAGTTTTTTGATCTTGATGGAAAAATTGATAAAAGTGGGATTGGAGAGGTCAAAACTTTAAGTAGCAATGAACACACTCTTTTGGATTTCAAGGAATCTAATTATGATAATTGTTCTTTAATAGATTGTATTTCCTTGTTGCAATCCATGTTGAATTTTCCTCATGCTTACAATCAAAACAAAGCTTTTACTAAACATATCGTTGATGCTATGATGAAATCTTTTGAAGAAAAGCTTGAATTAGAAGTTTCTATCCCTAGAAAGATTTATGATGAGTGGGAACCTACTATTAAGATTAATATTAAATATTATGAGTGCCATGCTTTGTGTGATTTGGGTGCTAGTGTTTCCACGATTCCAAAAACTTTATGTGATGTTCTAGGTTTCCATGAATTTGATGATTGTTCTTTAAATTTGCATCTTGCGGATTTCACTATTAAGAAACTTATGGGAAGGATTAATGATGTTCTTATTGTTGCAAATAGGAATTATGTGCCCGTAGATTTCATTGTTCTTGATATAGATTGCAATCCTACATGTCCTATTATTCTTGGTAGACCTTTCCTTAGAACAATTGGTGCAATTACTGATATGAAAGAAGGAACATTATAATTCAATTTCCGTTAAGGAAGTGCATGGAACAATTTCCTAGAAAGAAAATTAAGTTGCCATATGAATCTATTATGAGAGCTACCTATGGATTGCACACAAAAGATGACAATACCTAGATCTATTCGTGTTGTTATGCCTAGCTAAGGGCGTTAAACAATAGCGCATGATGGGAGGCAACCCAATTTTATTTTTTGTTCATTGCTTTTTGCTCCTGTTTTGCTTTGAATAATTCATCTAGCCACTGGTTAGATGTTGATTTGTGTTTTAATTAGTGTTTGTGCCAAGTAAGACCTTTAGGATGGCTTAAGGTGATAGTTGTTTTGATCTTGCTAAAAACCAGAACTTTTACGCCCAGGAAAATAATTTTCATAATTGACAAAAGCATATTTTTGATCCGATTCTTTGTGAAAAAGATTGGTACACAAATTTCCTAGGTTGTCATAATTTTTCAGATTTTTTTGAGTTACAGAAGTATTCGAAGTTTCCAGATTGCTACAAACAGTTCTGTTTTTGACAGATTCTATTTTCTATGTGTTGTTTGCTTATTTTGATGAATCTATGGGTAGTATTGGGGGGGGGTATGAACCATTGAAAAGTTGGAATACAATAGATATTACACCAATATAAATAAAGAATGAGTTCGCAACAGTACCAAAAGTGGTGATTTATTTTCTTATACAAACAGGGCTTATGAGATTTTCTGTTGAGTTTTGTGTTGTGAAGTTTTCAAGTTTTGGGTAAGGATTTGATGGACAATGAGATAAGTAGTTGCAAGAGCCTAAGCTTGGGGATGCCCAAGGCATCCAAGGTAATATTCAAGGACAACCAAGAGCCTAAGCTTGGGTATGCCCCGGAAGGCATCCCCTCTTTCGTCTTTGTCTATCGGTAACTTTACTTGAGGCTATATTTTTATTCACCACATGATATGTGTTTTGCTTGGAGCATCTTGTATGATTTAAGTCTTTGTTTTTAGTTTGCCACAATCATTCTTGCTGTACACACCTTTTGAGAGGGACACGCATGAATCGTGATTATTTAGAATACTTTATGTGCTTCACTTATATCTTTTGAGATAGGCAATATTACTCTAGTGCTTCACTTATATCTTTTTAGAGCACGGCGGTGGTTTTATTTTATAGAAATTGTTGAACTCTGATGCTTCACTTATATTATTCTGGGAGTCTTTTTAAACATCATGTTAATTTGCTTTGGTTATAAAATTAGTCCTAATATGATAGGCATCCAAGATGGGTATAATAAAAACTTTCATATAAAGTGCATTGAATACTATGAGAAGTTTGATTCCTTATGATTGTTTTGAGATATAAAGATGGTGATATTAGAGTCATGCTAGTGAGTAATTGTGGATTGTAGAAATACTTGTGTTAAAGTTTGTGATTGCCGTAGCATGCACGCATGGTGAACCGTTATGTGATGAAGTCGGAACATGATTTATTTATTGATTGTCTTCCTTATGAGTGGCGGTCGGGGACGAGCCATGGTCTTTTCCTACCAATCTATCCCCCTAGGAGCATGCGCGTAGTACTTTTTTTTGATGACTAATAGATTTTTGCAATAAGTATGTGAGTTATTTATGACTAACGTTGAGTCCATGGATTATACGCACTCTCACCCTTCCACCTTTGCTAGCCTCTCTAGTACCGCGCAACTTTCGCTGGTACCATACACCCACCATATAGCTTCCTCAAAACAACTAGCATGCCTACTTATTATGGCATTTCCATGGCCATTCCGAGATATATTGCCATGCAACTTTGCACCATTCCATTTATTAGGACACGCTTCATCATTGTCATATTGCTTTGCATGATCATGTAGTTGACATCGTATTTGTGGCAAAGCCACCTTTCATACATGTCACTCTTGAGTCATTGCACATCCCGGTACAGCGCCAGAGGCATTCATATAGAGTCATATTTTGTTCTAAGTATCGAGTTGTAATTCTTGTTTTGTATGTAAATAAAAGTGTGATGATCTTCATTATTAGAGGATTAACCCATGTGAGGAAAGGATGATGGAGACTATGATTCCCCCACAAGTCGGGATGAGACTCTGAAAAAAAGAGAGAAAAATAGAGAAGGGGAAATGTTACTATACTTTTTCCACACTTGTGGTTCAAAGTAGCACCATGATCTTCATGATAGAGTGTCTCCTATTCTGTCATTTTCATATACTAGTGGGAATTTTTCATTATAGAACTTGGCTTGTATATTCCAATGATGGGCTTCCTCAAATTGCCCTAGGTCTTTGTGAGCAAGTGAGTTGGATGCGCACCCACTTAGTTTCTTTTTGAGCTTTCATAAACTTATAGCTCTAGTGCATCCGTTGCATGGCAATCCCTACTCACTCACATTGATATCTATTGATGGGAATCTCCATAGCCCGTTGATATGCCTAGTTGATGTGAGACTATCTCCCTCTTTTTGTCTTCTCCACAACCACCATATTCTATTCCACCTATAGTGCTATGTCCATGGCTCATGCTCATGTATTGCGTGAAAGTTGAAAAGGTTTGAGAACACAAAAAGTATAAAACAATTGCTTGGCTTGTCATCGGGGTTGTGCATGATTTGAATATTTTGTGTGATGAAGATGGAGCATAGCCATATTATATCATTTTGTAGGGATAACTTTCTTTGGCCATGTTATTTTCAGAAGACATAATTTCCTTGTTAGTATGCTTGAAGTATTATTGTTTTTATGTTAATATTAAACTTTTTGTTGAATCTTATGGATCTGAACATTCATGCCACAATAAAGAAAAATTACATGGATAAATATGTTAGGTAGCATTCCACATCAAAAATTCTAATTTTATCATTTACCTACTCGAGGACGAGTAGGAATTAAGCTTGGGGATGCTTGACACGTCTCCAACGTATCTATACTTTTTTATTGTTCCATGCTATTATATAATCTATTTTAGATGTTTTATATGCATTAATTCACTATTTTATATTATTTTTGGGACTAAGCTATTAACCTAAAGCCCAGTGCTAGTTTCTGTTTTTTTCCTTCTTTTTGAGTTTCGCAAAAAAGGAATACCAAACAAAATACACTACAAAAAAATGCACTTCCGTGATGATACATGTTTGTCACAGTAGGTCACGTTTTCTGTCATGCATGTACATCCATGACGATTTTATGATAGAATCAAGATAGTCATACCTGTGCTGTCTTAGAAGTGTTCCATGACAATACCAAAATTATCATCACGGAAGTGTCCACTTCCATGACGATAAATCGCGTGTCATAGAAGTGCTTTCGTCAAGGGTGACCGACATGTGGCATCCAACATAATGGGTCTCCGTTAAGCTGCCGGGTCCAGTTTTGGATCCGATAACCCGCTAACAGCCAGAACCAATGGGGAGTTTCCACGTGTAAATTTCTCATTGGCGAGAGGAACCATGTGTTGGCTCATCGTTGGCACAGATGTCATCCACTCATTGGACCGAAGGCGCCAATGATACGTCGACACGTGGCATGGCCCAACAGAGGCCCATTCCGGTGAAAAGGCTGACCCGTTTGAGTTGGTCAAAAGGTAGCGGGCCGGCGCAAGGAAAGTCTGTTAACGACATGTTTGCGTACAACCCATTTACAACCCATGAAGTCACGGTCCGTTATAGCCGACCCGAATTTGGTCTAGTAGCATCTTCTGGGCCGTCCAATATGATTCCAGCCCGTTGTAACTTCCGGCCCATGTACGGCCCATGACATCTTTCGACCCATAGGAGGGCTTTGTAACTCTAGGACCACTAAAGGCCCGAGAAGAAACTAGCCCGTACTGAACATTGTATCGCTTTATACCCATTAACGGGCCATTATTCCGTCAGCCGTTTCCAACCCAAGTTAACTTTCGGCCTTCTAAGTGCTCATTTATTCTTGGGCTCATTTCTAGAATTCGATTACTTACGGTCCATTACTGGCCTGTCCCGCTTGTTGGCCAAATTCAACCCATGCTTACAGTCAGCCTATTTGTGGCCCGTTAACCCATTGGGCTGTTTTCATAGCGTCATCAAATACGGCCTACTAATGGCCCGTTATGGTCAGTCCATAAAACATATGACTTCCATTCTAGCCCATTTACGACCCATTTGGCGGACCGTTATTTGTCCATGAATAGTACGGCCCATGTTTAGCGAAACAATTATATGGCCCATAGAAGGCCCCGAAGGAAATATGCCCTAGAGGCAATAATAAAGTTATTATTTATTTCCTTAACTCATGGTAAATGTTTATTATTCATGCTAGAATTGTATTAACTAGAAACTTAGTACATGTGTGAATACATAGACAAAACCTATAGTCCCTAGTATGCCTCTACTTGACCAACTCGTTTATCAAAGATGGTTAAGTTTCCTAGCCTTAGACATGTGTTGTAATTTGATAAATGTGATCACATCATTAGGAGAATGATGTGATGGACATGACCCATCTGTTAGCTTAGCATTATGATCGTGTTAGTTTCATTGCTACTGCTTTCTTAATGACTTATACAAGTTCCTTAGACTATGAGATTGTGCAACTCCCGAATACCGGAGGAACACTTTATGTGCTACCGAACATCACAACGTAAATGGGTGATTATGAAGGTGCTCTACAGGTGTCTCCGAAGGTGTTTGTTGGGTTGTCATAGATCGAGATTAGGATTTGTCACTCTGTGTTTCAGAGAGGTATCTCTGGGCCCTCTCGGTAATACTCATCACTATAAGCCTTGCAAGCATTTTGATTAATGAGTTAGTTGCGGGATGAAGTATTACAGAACATGTAAAGAGACTTGCCGGTAATGAGATTGAACTAGGTATTGAGATACCCACAATCAAATCTCAGGCAAGTAACATACCGATGACAAAGGGAACAACGTATGTTGTTATGTGGCTTGACCAATAAAGATCTTCGTAGAATATGTAGGAACCAACATGAGCATCCAGGTGCCTCTATTGGTTGGTTATTGACTAGAGACATGTCTCGGTCATGTCTACATAGTTCTCGAACCCGTAAGGTCCGCACGCTTAACGTTCGATGACAATTGGTATTATGAGTTTATGTGATATGTTGTACCAAAGATTGTTCAGAGTCCCAGATGTGATCACGGACAAGACGAGGAGTCTCTAAATGGTTGAAACATAAAGATTGATATATTGGACGACTATATTCGGACACCGGAAGTGTTCCGGAGAAGTTTCGGATAAACCGGAGTGCCGGAGGGTTACCGGAACCCCCTGGGGAACTAATGGGCATCGATGGGGCCTAGTGGAGAGAGAGAGGGGCCGGCCATGACAGGCCGCGTGCCCCTCCCCCTGAGTCCTAATAGGACAAGGAAGGGGGGTGGCCGCGCCCCCCTTGCCTTCCCTCTGTCCCTCTCCTTCCGTCCCCCTCCCTTCCCCAAGTTGGAAACCTAATAGGAATAGGATTCCTAGTAGGAATCCTACTAGGAATAGGATTCCTAGTAGGAATCCTACTTGGGGCGCGCCCTATAGGGGCTGGCCGGGCTCCCCCCTTGCTCCTTTATATATGGGGGCAGGGGGCACCCTAGAACACACAAGTTGACAATTGTTTTAGCTGTGTGCGGTGCCCCCTCCACAGTTACACTCCTCGTTCATATCGTCGTAGTGCTTAGGCGAAGCCCTGCGCTGGTAACTTCATCATCACCGTCGCCATGCCGTCGTGCTGACGAAACTCTCCCTCGGCATCAACTAGATCAAGAGTATGAGGGACGTGTCCCAGCTGAACGTGTGCTGAACGCGAAGGTGCCAGACGTTTGGTGCTTGGATCGGTTGGATCGCAAAGACGTTCGACTACGTCAACCGCGTTAACTAAACGCTTCTGCTTTCGGTCTACGAGGGTACATGGACACACTCTCCCCTCTCGTTGCTATGCATCACATAGATAGATCTTGCATGATCATAGGATTTTTTTTTGAAATTACTCCGTTCCCCAACAGTGGCATCCGAGCCAGGTCTATGCGTAGATGTTATATGCACAAGTAGAACGCAAAGAGTTGTGGGCGATAATAGTCATACTGCTTACCAGCATGTCATACTTTGATTCAGCGTTATTGTTGGATGAAGCGGCTTAGACCAACATTACACGTATGCTTACGCGAGACTGGTTCTACCGATGTGCTTCACACATAGGTGGCTGGTGAGTGTCTGTTTCTCCAACTTTAGTTGAATCGAGTGTGGCTACGCCCGGTCCTTGTTGAAGGTTAAAACAACACACTTGATGAAAAATCTTTGTGGTTTCGATGCGTAGGTTAGAATGGTTCTTGCTAGAAGCCCGTAGCAGCCATGTAATACTTGCAACAACAAAGTAGAGGACGTCTAACTTGTTTTTGAAGGGATTGATGTGATGAGATATGGTCAAGGCATGATGTGATATAAATTGTTGTATGAGATGATCATGTTTTGTAACAAACTTAGCGGCAACTGGCAGGAGCCATATGGTTGTCGCTTTATTGTATGCAATGCAATCGCCATGTAATTGTTTTACTTTATCGCTAAGCGGTAGCAATAGTCGTAGTAACAATAGTTGGCGAGACGACAACGATGCTAGGAAGGAGATCAAGGTGTCGTGCCGGTTACGTTGGAGATCATGACGATGCTTCGGTGATGGAGATCATGAGCACAAGATGATGATGGCCATATCATGTCACATATTTTGATTGCATGTGATGTTTATCCTTTATGCATCTTATTTTGCTTAGAACGTTGGTATCATTATAAGATGATCCCTTACTAAATTTGAAGGTACAAGTGTTCTCCCTGAGTATGCACCGTTGCTACAGTTCGTCGTGCCGAGACACCACATGATGATCGGGTGTGATATGCTCTACGTTCAGATACAACAGGTGCAAGCCAGTTTTGCACACGCAGAATACTCGGGTTAAACTTGACGAGCCTAGCATATGCAGATATGGCCTCGGAACACTAAGACCGAAAGTTCGAACGTGAATCATATAGTAGATATGATCAACATGGTGATGTTCACGATTGAAAACTACTCCATCTCACGTGATGATCGGACATGGTTTAGTTGATTTGGATCACGTGATCACTTAGATGATTAGAGGGATGTCTATCTAAGTGGGAGTTCTTAAGTAATATGATTAATTGAACTTTTATTTATCATGAACTTAGTACCTGATAGTATTTTGCATGTCTATGTTGTTGTAGATCAATGGCCCGTGCGACCGTTCCTTTGAATTTTAATGCATTCCTAGAGAAAGCTAAGTTGAAAGATGATGGCAGCAACTACACGGACTGGTCCATAACTTGAGGATTATCCTCATTGCTGCATAGAAGAATTACGTCCTGGAAGCACCGCTAGGTGCCAGGCCTGCTGCAGATGCTACTGATGACGTTAAGAATCGGGAGTTCAAAGACGTTTTGAACGTCATGGAGCATATGAGATGTTCTAAGAGTTGAAGTTATTATTTCAAGGAAATGCCCCAGTTGAGAGATATGAGGTCTCCAACAAGTTCTACAGCTGCAAAATGGAGGAGATTAGTTCTATGAGTGAACACATACTCAAAATGTCTGGGTATCATAATCACTTGACTCAGCTGGGAGTTGATCTTCCAGTTGATTGTGTCGTTGACAGAGTTCTTCAATCTTTGCCACCAAGCTATAAAGGCTTCGTGATGAACTATAATATGCAAGGGATGGATAAGACAATTCCCGAGCTCTTCGCGATGCTAAAGGCCGCGGAGGTAGAAATCAAAAAAGGAGCATCAAGTGTTGATGGTCAACAAGACCACTAGTTTCAAGAAAAAGGGCAAAGGTAAGACAAAGAACTCCAAGAAGAACGACAAAAAAGGTTGCTGGTCAGGAGAAGAAACCCAAGTATGGACATAAACCTGAAATTGAGTGCTTCTACTGCAAAGGGACTGGTCACTGGAAGCGGAACTACCCCAAGTATTTGGCGGATAAGAAGGATGGCAAAGTGAAAGGTATATTTGATATACATGTTATTGATGTGTATTAACTAATGCTCATAGTAGCGCCTGGGTATTTGATACTGGTTCTGCTGCTCATATTTGCTACTTGAAATAGGGGCTACGGATTAAGCGAAGATTGGCTAAGGACGAGGTGAGGATGCGCGTGGGACATGGTTCCAAAGTCGATGTGATCGCGGTCGGCACACTACCTCTACATCTAGCATCGGGATTAGTTTTAGACCTGAATAATTGTTATTTGGTCTCAGCGTTGAGCAGAACATTATATCTGGATCTTGTTTATTGCGAGACGGTTATTCATTTAAATCAGAGAATAATGGTTGTTCTATTTATATGAGTAATATCTTTTATGGTCATGCACCCCTGCTGAGTGGTCTACTTTTGTTGAATCTCGATAGTAGTGATACACATATTCATAGTGTTGAAGCCAAAAGATTGAAGTTTAATAATGATAATGCAACTTATTTGTGGCACTGCCGTTTGGGTCATATCGTTATAAAGCGCATGAAGAAACTCCATACTGATGGACTTTTGGAATCACTTGGTGCTTGCTAACCGTGCCTTATGGGCAAGATGACTAAAACTCCGTTCTCCGGAACAATTAAATGAGCTACTGACTTGTTGGAAATAATACATACCGACGTATGCGGTCCAATGAGTATTGATGCTCGTGGTGGATATCGTTATTTTCTTACCTTCAAAGATGATTTAAGCAGATATGGTTATATATACTTAATGAAGCATAAGTCTGAAACATTTGAAAAGTTCAAAGAATTTCAGAGTGAAGTGGAATATCATCGTAACAAGAAAATAAAGTTTCTACGATCTGATCGTGGAGGAGAATATTTGGGTTACGAGTTTGGTCTTCATTTGAAACAACATGGGATAGTTTCACAATTAACGCCACCTCGAACACCATGGCGAAATGGTGGTGTCCGAACATCGTAGCCGTACTTTATTAGATATGGTGCAATCTATGATATCTCTTACTGATTTACCGCTATCATTTTGGGGTTATGCTTTAGAGACGGCTGCATTCACTTTAAATAGGGCACCATCAAAATCCATTGAGACAATGCTTTATGAACTATGGTTTGGCAAGAAACCAAAGTTATCATTTCTCAAAGTTTTGGGTTGCGATGCTTATGTGAAAAAGCTTAGACCTGATAAGCTCGAACCCAAATCGGAGAAGTGCATCTTCATAGGATACCCAAAGGAAATTGTTGGGTACACCTTCTATCACAGATCCGAAGGCAAAAAACTTTGTTGATAAGAATGGATCCTTTCTAGAGAAGGAGTTTCTCTCGAAAGAAATGAGTGGGAGGAAAGTAGAACTTGATGAGGTAATTGTACCTTCTCCCTTATTGGAAAGTAGTTCATCACAGAAATCAGTTCCAGTGATTTCTACACCAATTAGTGAGGAAGCTAATGATGTTGATCATGAAGCTTCAGATCAAGTTACTACCGAACCTCGTAGGTCTTCCAGAGTAAGATCCGCACCAGAGTGGTATGGTAATACTATTATGGAAGTCATGTTACTAGACCATGATGAACCTACGAACTATGAGGAAGCGATGATGAGCCCAGATTATGCGAAATGGCTTGAGGCCATGAAGTCTGAGATGGGATCCATGTATGAGAACAAAGTGTGGACTTTGGTGGACTTGCCCGATGATCGGCAAGCCATAGAAAATAAATGGATCTTTAAGAAGAAGACCGACGCAGACGGTAATGTTACCATTTACAAAGCTCGACTTGTTGCGAAAGGTTTTCAACAAGTTCAAGGAGTTGACTAAGATGAGACTTCTCACCCGTAGCGATGCTTAAGTCTGTCCGAATCATGTTAGCAATTGCTGCATTTTATGATTATGAAATTTGGCAAATGGTTGTCAAAACTGCATTCCTGAATGGATTTCTGGAAGAAGAGTCATATATGATGCAACCAGAAGGTTTTGTCAATCCAAAGGGTGCTAGCAAAGTGTGCAAGCTCCAACAAACCATTTATGGACTGGTGCAAGCCTCTCGGAGTTGGAATAAACGCTTTGATAGTGTGATCAAAGCATATGGTTTTATACAGACTTTTGGAGAAGCCTGTTGTCGGTGTCAAAACCGGCGGATCTCGGGTAGGGGGTCCCGAACTGTGCGTCTAGGCGGATGGTAACAGGAGACAAGGGACACGATGTTTTACCCAGGTTCGGGCCCTCTTGATGGAGGTAAAACCCTACGTCCTGCTTGATTAATATTGATGATGTGTGTTACAAGAGTAGATCTACCACGAGATCAAGGAGGCTAAACCCTAGAAGCTAGCCTATGGTATGATTGTTGTTCGTCCTACGGACTAAAGCCATCCGGTTTATATAGACACCTGAGAGGGCTAGGGCTACACAGAGTCGGTTACAATGGTAGGAGATCTACATATCCGTATCGCCAAGCTTGCCTTCCACGCCAAGGAAAGTCCCATCCGGACACGGGACGAAGTCTTCAATCTTGTATCTTCATAGTCTTGGAGTCTGGCCAATGATGATAGTTCGGCTATCCGGACACCCCCTAGTCCAGGACTCCCTCAGTAGCCCCCGAAGTAGGCTTCAACGACGATGAGTCCGGCGCGTATGTTGTCTTCGGCGTTTGCAAGGCGGGTTCTCCTTCACGCTCCATGTGTTTGCCGGATAGTGTCCGGTTGCTTCATAAATGTTGCGCTCCTTGGCTTCCACGTCCAATAATCGCCTTTTTCCACGTGTTGTACGAATGCGAAAAGCCAGGGTATTCTTACGTTTTACCCCCTAGCTGCGTGAATAAGCTGCCTATAAGAGAGGCGAGGATCCAGATCCAAATCACACCATCCTCCTTCCGCAAGTACTCATCGAGGCGCATCTGACAAGAAATCCATTCCATCATGGATAGTCGACGCGGCTCCTCTTCTCGCGCTCCCAGTCCTCAGCCATGAGATTGGAGGAGATGCTCAGTCCTGCATAGCGAGTTAGTGACGCTCCAAGCAGAGGGATACCTTCCCCCAGCCTTTATGGTTCCGGTTCGAGCCGGACTGGCCACCTACAAGGGTGGGAAGCAGGCAGAGAGCGTCCCCAATCCCTCCAAAGGAGAGCGGGTATGCTTCGTCCCCTACTTAATAAGGGGACTTGGATTTCCCATACATCCGTTTCTCCGGGGGCTCCTGGAGTTCTATGGACTCCAACTTCACCACCTCACGCCTGCCTCCATTTTGCACATCGCGGGCTTTGTAGCTCTTTGCAAGCTGTTCTTAGGCATCAAGCCCCATTTTGCGCTGTGGAAGAGGCTGTTTTGCCTCGTACCCCGTTCTCACGAGGGGTCGATATATCAAGTGGGCGGAGCCGAAATATGGCGCATCGCCGGGACCGGATACCTATCCGGAACCCCGAAGAAGGCGTCCGAAGACTGGCCTTCAGAGTGGTTCTATATGGAAGACGCCCCGCTACCGGATCCAGTTCGGATTGGCCTCCCGGAGTTTAGCAACGCTCCTCTGAAGAAACACCTGAGTTGGCGCCCACGGAGCCCTCAACGGGAAGATGACAGGAGCGTCCACTATCTGATGAGCCGGATACGGTTACTAGCCCATTCCGGATTAATCATGATTGGAGTCATGGCCACATGCATTATGCGAGGGGTGCAACCACTCCAATATAGGGGCCACCCCATGTGGGATTTCAACGGGGAGAATGACGCCACCCGTCATGGCCGCACGGGGCCGGGATCGGCCGCCGATCTGGTGAAGATCCTGTCCGGCTTGTACAAGGGGGAGAAGGAGGACTTCCTCCGCACGAATCCATTGAATGGATTCTCCATGAATAACCCTCGGAGCTGGGTAAGCGGACGCTTATATATCTGATCCGTGCTTTCAAAGATAAGTGTCTTACTTTATGATTTCGACGCAGGAACTACGCCAGGATGTGGCGGGCATAGAAAGCCCAACTCCACAACCCGAGGATCCAGGAAGATCCCTTGATCCGGCCTCCGAAGAGGATCCAGACATAAAGGTGGATTTGATTGACAGGGTGTTCCACCAGCTCAGCATAGACAATGCTTTAGTTGCCATTACGGCTGACTACCGCGGTTTATGTCCGGCTTCCCAGATGAGTACGACCGAAGTCCTGACACCGTTACTTTTTTAATGCTTATTTCTGACCACTGTGTACCAATGGTGCTTCGCAGGAGGTGCCTTTATGGCGGGAAGCCGAGCCCGCGGCGACTAACCAAACGAGGTCAGTGCGGCCTAGCAGGCGGAAGAGGAGTGCGGCGCGAATCGAAACGTCGCTGCAAAGGTATGATGCACCATTGTCTTTTAAGGGAAAGACTCCTGGGAGGTATATTAATGCTCATGATTCTTCCAGGAGAAAGAGCGCTCACCGGACTGAGTCTGGAGAGGGTGCCAACCAAGCCTCCGCCAGCCAGGCTCCAACGCCTGGTCCGGAGGGGGAGGCGAGCGCAAGGCAGGAGCCGGATGCTCGTCCAACGGAGGATGCCGAGAGGTTGTCCGCCACCAGGTCTGAGGTGGAGAGCGCCATGAATCACAGGCGCCATCGGACAGTTCTTCGTGACGCGTGTTTCTCCCCAGAGGCGTTGAATGCCTTTAATGCGGGAGACGCGCACCTCCGTGCTGCTCAAGATGGTTTAATCAGAGCCACGGAGCAGTATGTAAAAGACATACGTGTGAGGAATTTTAATAGTTATATATGCCAGTAGCCCCCGAGACTTAAAATAGTTAAACTAACTGATTTAAGGATCATTTGTTATGCAGGATCTTACCGAGAAGAATACCCACCTGTCCCAGGAGCTTCAAGAATGCAAGGCCCAACTTGAGGCCGCACTAGCCGCTGCCGGGGGAGCCACGGAGACCCCCTCTGGTAATTCATATTTTGAAAAGAAGTAGTTTATGAATTCCGGCGTGTGTGTATAGTCTGACAATAATATTGCAGAGGGTGCCGAACTAGATCCGGACAAGCAACATTTGCTGCGCCAGTTGAAGGCCGGCGAGAGGGTGCTTATGAAGGTGCGGCAGGAGTGGAACAAACTCCAAGATGCCAACACCCAGCTGGGCGAAGAACTAAAAGATGTTCGGGTCCAGCTGTCTAACTCCGTAAAGGAGAATCGGCGGCTTCGTTGCGGCATTTATAGTAAGTGCTTGAGCAAACTCTTTTGAAAAGAAGAGTTCGGCGAGGAAGTCGATTAATAGAAATGTGTCTGTAGGTGTGCTCACGGGTTGTTCGGCGGAGGAGATGCCTGGTTCCACGGGAGACCCTCTTCCCGAGCTGCTGCAACAGCACGAACTTGTTCGGCAGGCGATGAGCGGCATCGTTCAGGCCCTATGGCCTTCCGTCTCCCTACCTGAGGGCCTTGGAGGGCTTGCTGACAAGCTTCAGGGAGTACGGCGGCGTCTCCGTCTGTGGAAGATATCGGCCTGCCGTCAGGGCGCCAGGGAGGCCTGGGCCATGGTGAAGACGCGGTACCCGAAGGCTGACCCAAACCACATGGCCGAGGTCGGACCTGTGGGGCCCGATGGGAAGGAGATCCCTGTGATCCTGATGTACGGCCAAGTAGAATTGGCAGCGAAATATTCCCAACAGGACTGTAAATTAGACAGCCTGTTAGATGGGATTGAAGAGGAGTACAATCAGTCAGTTTGACGATGTAATTTTAAAATGACATGTAAAATGCCTTCTAGCCGGATTGTAGATCGTTTGTCTTTGCGGACCTTTTCGCTTCAACCTCGGGACCCAACAGTCCGGAGTGTGTTCGAATACCCTTACGGTTATAAAAGAACCGGGGCATGCATGGAGACAAGGCGTAGGGGTCATAATTGCTTTATCAGACAAGTGCCCAACTAGCTATGTTATATTACATGGTTAGTAAGAAACATCTTCCAGGGAGAATAGTTCCATTAAGGGTTCCTTTCCCTGGGAGGCATGCCCTAAAGTGCATGTCCAGACTGCGAAAATAGCAGAAAAAGCATCTGGGGGCAGATAAATAAGTAAGTAATAAATCATCTTTCAGGTCACTGACCGAATATTTCCTTAAGAACGCTAGCCTTCGGCTTCACCCAGTCTGAGGTACACATCCGGCTGACCCGACAGTAACAATCGCAGAACCTCCCGTTCTTACGAACCGGACTCCGAACCTCCTGCGCCCCCAGACTCCAAACCTCCCCAACGGACTCCGAACAGGACTGTAAATTTTGCTGAGTGTCTATATAAAAATTTGGCTACTAAGTGGGGACCGGACTCCGAACCTCCCGCGCCCCCTCCGATCGAATCCGATTGGGCGCCGATCATGGAGTTCACCGCGGCGAACATCTTTCAACACTCACCTTTTGGCGACATCTTGAGTTCGCTAAAGTATCTCTCGTTATCAGGAGAGCCCTGGCCGGACTGCGGTCAGGATGGTTGGGATGCGGACAACGAAGAAATTCAAAGCCCACCCACCACCCACTTAGTAACCACTGTCGACGATCTAACCGACATGCTAGACTACGACTCCGAAGACATCGACGGTATGGACGACAATGCCGGAGACGAACAAGAACCAGCGCCTACCGGGCACTGGAAAGCCACCTCATCATATGACATATACATGGTGGATATCCCAAAGGATGGGAATGGCGAAGGAACAGCGGAGGATGACCCCTCCAAGAAACAGCCCAAGAACCGGCGTCAGCGGCGCCGCTCTAAGTCCCGCCACAGCAAGAATGAAGATTCCGGCACCGGAGATAATAACACCCCAGACAGTGCCGAAGACAACCCCCTCCAGCAAAATTCAGCACAGGAGGACGGAGACGCCAGCCCTCATGAGAGAGCGGCAGAAGAAGAGGTAGAGGATTATATGCCTCCCTCCGGAGACGAGGCAAGCCTCGACGACGACGAATTCGTCGTGCGTGAGGATCCCGTCGAACAAGAGCGTTTTAAACGCAGGCTTATGGCCACGGCAAACAGCCTCAAGAAAAAGCAGCAACATCTTAGAGCTGATCAAGATCTGCTAGCCGCCAGATGGACTGAAGTCCTCGCGGCCGAAGAGCATGAGCTCGAACACCCCTCCAAAAGCTACCCTAAACGCAAGTTGCTCCCCCGATTAGAGGAGGAGGCGTATGAACCTGCATCACCAGCAGACAATACGGCTGACCGACCACCCCGTGGTCGCGACAGAGAGGCCTCTAGGCCCTTCACTAGAACCATACCCCGGCATCGCTCGAAAAGCACAAGGCCACAGGGGAACGCTCCGAACTTGCGAGATATATTGGAGGATAAGGCAAGACAATCAAGATCGATCTATGGATCGCGTGGGTGCCCCATGATATGTGACGACAACCGTCGCGCCGGACACAGTAAGTCCGGCCGGGCCGAACAAAATAGACACAGCTCTTTTGAGCTCCGTCGTGATATCGCCCAGTACAGAGGCGCCGCACACCCACTATGCTTCATAAATGAAGTAATGGATCATCAAATCCCCGAAGGGTTTAAACCCGTGAACATTGAATCCTACGATGGAACAACAGACCCCGCAGTTTGGATCGAAGACTATCTCCTTCACATCCACATGGCCCGCGGTGATGATCTTCACGCCATCAAATATCTCCCACTCAATCTTAAAGGACCAACCCGACATTGGCTTAACAGCTTGCCAGTAGAGTCAATCGGGAGTTGGGAAGACCTGGAAGCCGCATTCCTCGATAACTTCCAAGGGACGTATGTGCGACCACCAGACGCTGATGACCTAAGCCAAATAATTCAGCAGCCAGACGAATCGTCCAGACAATTCTGGACACGGTTCTTAACCAAGAAAAACCAAATCGTCGACTGTCCGGATGCGGAGGCCCTCGTGGCCTTCAAGCATAACATCCGCGACGAGTGGCTTGCCCGACACCTGGGACAGGAAAAGCCGAAATCCATGGCAGCCCTCACATCACTCATGACCCGCTTCTGCGCGGGTGAGGACAGCTGGCTAGCACGCAGCAACAACCTCAGCAAAAGTTCTGGCAGTCCGGATATCAAGGACCGTAATGGCAGGTCACGTCGCAACAAAAAGAAACGCCGTATTAACGACGATAATAGTGAAGATACGTCAGTCAATGCCGGATTCATAGGCTCTAAACCCGATCAGCGGAAAAAGCCATTCAAAAGAACTACTCCGGGTCCGTCCAATTCGGACCGAATACTCAACCGCTCGTGCCAGATACATGGCACCCCCGAAAAACCAGCCAACCACACCAACATGGACCGTTGGGTATTCAAGCAGGCAGGCAAGTTAATTGCCGAAAACAATGACAAGGGGCTGCATAGCGATGACGAGGAAGAGACCCGACCGCCGAACAATAGAGGACATAAGGGTTTCCCCCCACAGGTGCGGACGGTGAACATGATATACGCAACAGACATACCCAAAAGGGAGCGGTAGCGTGCACTCAGGGATGTATACACGATGGAGCCAGTTGCCCCGAAGTTCAATCCATGGTCCTCCTGCCCGATCACTTTTGACTGAAGGGACCACCCCACCAGCATCTGCCACGGCGGATTCGCCGCATTGGTTTTAGACCCAATCGACGATGGATTTCACCTCACCAGAGTCCTGATGGACGGCGGGAGCAGCCTGAACCTGCTTTATCAGGATATAGTGGGCAAAATGGGCATAGACCCCTCAAGGATTAAACCTACCAAGACAACCTTTAAAGGCGTCATACCAGGTGTAGAAGCCAATTGTACAGGCTCAGTTACACTAGAAGTGGTCTTCGGATCCCCGGATAACTTCCGAAGCGAGGAGTTAATCTTCGACATAGTTCCTTTCTGCAGCGGCTATCATGCTCTGCTCGGACGTACCACGTTTGCAAAGTTCAACACGGTGCCGCACTACGCATACCTCAAGCTCAAGATGCCAGGCCCTCGAGGAGTCATCACGGTCAATGGAAACACTGAACGTTCTCTCCGAACGGAGGAACATACAGCGGCTCTCGCGACAGAAGTATAGTGCAGCCTCTTAAGGCAATTCCCGAGTCCGGCCGTTAAGCGACCGGACACGGCCAAACGTGCTCGGAGTAACCTACAACAAGACCACCTGGCACGTTCCGAGCATGCATAGCAGTGCGGCCCCAACCCCAGCCCCTGCCAAATTTCAAGACAGGTCCTTCGTGCACACCACTACGCTTTGGAGATACCATGGGCATGGGTAGAGGGGCATGACCACGATAGGCCCAGAATGCGGCTCAACCACACCAGGGGCTCTCAAGTGTGTCGTTCTTTTTTTTTCTTTTTCCTTCTTATTCTTACCCACAAGACTCCGTTCGTCAGAGGCCCTGTCCGGCAGCAGACCTGCCGAACTCATGATGCAACAGCCAGTGAAGAAAGGCTACAACGAATATCCAGGTGGTCTCCATTACGAGCATTAAATCTGTTTTATGCACCATTCCGCAGCCTACCCCTGGAGGGGGACATGTTTAATAGTCCCATCCCTTGCTTATCGCACCATTTGTATTGTTCTGCATTCACAGCAGTATTTCTTGAATAAACAATGCACCTTTTTGCTTACAATTGCATTTCTTTCTTATACATATGTTCATTTATGACATGTTGCATCCGTACATTTTGGTACGGCTAAATACACCAGGGGCTTATGTTTCCCGCATCATGGTGTGATAAGTCCGAACACTTTCACAAGTGCGGCACCCCGAACTTATAGCATTATATGCATCGGCTCCGAATCATGTCTTGGGTCAATAGTTGGGTTTGCCCGGCTCCCATGTTTTGGTACCTTACGTTCCGTTGTATCGGCTAAGGTAGCACTGGGAGAACCACTGCGATTGCGCCCCAGTTGAGCTGGGTGAGCGCCTCAGTGGAGAAAGCTAAAACAGACCGTCATGATGAGGCGAGAGCCGGTCGCTGTTCAAGAGGTTTTTTGCGAGTCCCTAAAGACTTATGCCGCTTAGAGCGAGGATCCGGTTTTGTCCGGCCCAGGCGTGGATAGCGCCCCAAATTCGGCCTTCCGAAGACTAGGGGCTTCGCCGAAATTTAAAATTATAGAATTCTATGGCTAAGTGAGAGTGTTCAAGCATTATTAGTCCGGTTGCCTTGTTCGTTGTGTTGAGCGCCTCCCTAGATGGACCCAAAAATGGGAACAAGAGTGCTCAAGTTTATCCTGAACACCCCAGCACTCGTGGCATGGGGGCTGAAGCCGACGACTTGCCAACTCTCAGATTCGATAAACAGCCGCACAAAAGGTAATATTTTAAATTAACAAGCGTTGCTTAGCGCATATGAACTAAGTTTTCAGCGCACACGATAACAAAATGCGAGTCTACTCAAATATTACATCTTTGGAGCACTCACCCGCAATAATGCGGGCACCCTTCAGGACACTCTTATAATACATCTTGGGCATGCGATGCTCCTTGCCCTGCAGTGGCGCGTCCGTCACAAGCTTCTGAGCATCCATCTTGCCCCAGTGCACCTTTGCACGGGCAAGGGCCCGACGGGCACCTTCAATACAGGCGGAGTGCTTGATGACTTCAACCCATGGACACGCATCCACCAGCCGCTGCACCAGGCCGAAGTAGCTCCCAGCCATGGCCTCCTTAGGCCACAGCCGAATTATGAGGCCCTTCATGGCCTGTTCGGCCACCTTGTTTAGCTCGACCAGCTGCTTCAGCTGGTCGCTAAGGGGAACCGGATGTCCGGCCTCAGCATACTGAGACCAGAAGACCTTCTCCGTCGAGCTCCCCTCCTCGGCCCTGTAGAAAGCGGCAACATCGGACACGCTGCGGGGCAGATCTGCGAACGCTCCTGGAGAGCTCCGAATTCGGGTAAGTGATATGTAATTCACACTCACATGCTTACTTTGCATGAAAAACGCCTTACCCGCCGCTATTTTCTTCACCGCCTCGACTTCCTGGAGGGCCTTATAGGCTTCGGCCTTAGCGGCTTTGGCACTCTCAAGAGCCGTCGCAAGCTCGGACTCTCGAGTCTTCGAGTCACGCTCCAAACTCTCATGTTTTTCCATGAGAGCCTGGAGCTCTTGTTGTACCTCTGCCACCCGCGCCTCCTGCTTCTATCGCTCGGTGCATTCCGCGGCCGCATTACGTTCGGCCGCGGACACCGCCTCCTTCAGGGTCGCCACCTTGTTAGTGGCCCCTGCTATATCCACGTTATCCTTGTCATTTTTCTTGCAACCAAATCCTTTTCTGTAAGGTACAATTTTAATAAGGTATTACTCACCTTCCTTGTCCTCGAGCTGCTTCTTGGCACGGCCGAGCTCGTTCTCGGACTACTCGAGGCTCTCCTTCAAAGTATTGACCTCCGCAGTCAGTGCGGCAGAGGTCAGCAGCACAGCCTACAATCCCATATTGACATATTTTTTATGACTCCTGCGCAAATCTTTTTAGATCCTCAGTCCAGCTTTTCTTTCCGAACACCGAATCGAGCATCAGGGGCTACTGTCTATGCGGTACTATTTTACATATATCAAAATTTTTACCTCAAAGCCTGTTAGAAGGATGCTTCAGGCTCCGGTCAGCCCGCTCTTGGCGAGCTGAACCTTCTGAATCACCGCACTCATAACAGTGCGGTGTTCCTCTTCGATGGAGGCGCCATTGAGCGCCTCCAGCAAGCTATCCGGCGCCTCCAGTTGGACGGAGGCTACCGGCGTCACGGTCTTGCCCTTCTTACGAAGGGGCCGCCCGCCGGACTCCGGAGCCACCATGGGTTCCGGGGCCGAGTCCGATGCAAAGTCCGGTGCAAAGTCCGGGAGGTTGTCCTGCAACACCTCCGGGGCCTCCTCCTTCTGGTGGGTCCCTTCCCAGGATCCCACCTTGGCATCGTCCGTGTCACGGGGGGTGGAGGCGGTCGGAAGAGAATCCATATCCGACGCACCTAAGGACCCGCTCGATGAAGCGGGAAGATCATCCTTGGGCGGACTGCAGGGTTGTATGCGGCATTAGAAAGACATTGTGTGGCAAAAAAGAAAAACCATGAAGTTATTCGGGCATCCGGATACTTACGATCTCGCCATGGGCTTGGCCCTTGGAGGCCAGTCCTCGTCGTCGTCACTGGCGTTGGCAGAGCAGTCCGGGGAAAGAGTTTTTCCCTTCTTGGACCCTTCGGCCTCCCTCGTTGGGGAGGCCTTCTTTTTCCTCCCTCCCCCCGCTGGGGGAGAGGCTTTCTTCTTCTCCTCCTCACCTTTGTGAGAGGAGTCAGCCTCGGAGTCATCATCCGATAACACCTGAAAACGGGAACTCTTCCGAGTGCCCGTGGCCTTCTTCTTGGCCTTCTTCTCCGGCACCACGTGGGGTGCCGGAGCCAGCAGCCCCGTCAAGCGGGCGTCCGCTGGGTCCTCTGGCAATGGGGCCAGACAGATAGTCTGTTCGGCCTTCTTCAGCCAGTCCTGTCAAAGGAAAGGGAGTTTAGATCCCGCCTAGAGTCAAACTATGGAAAACAAGCGTCCCGTAAAGGACAAAATCACTTACCTCATCAGCTGGATGCTGCGAGCTGAATCCGTGATCTTCGGTAGCGGATGCAGGAGCTTCGGCGCCCTTGAACAGCACCTTCCAGACATCTTCGTACGTAGTGTCGAAGAGCCCGCTCAAAGTCTGGTGCTGCGCCGGATCGAACTCCCACATGTTGAAGCCCCGTCGTTGGCATGGGAGAATCTGGCGTATGAGCATGACCTGGACTACGTTGACAAGCTTGAGCTTCTTGTCCACTAGCTTTTGGATGCAGGCTTGGAGTCCGGTCAGCTCCTCCGAATCACCCCATGTCCGGCCGCTCTCTTTCCAGGAGGTGAGCCGTGTGGGATGCCAGATCAAAATTCGGGGGCCGCTGCCCATTCGGGGTCACGCGGCTCGGTGATGTAGAACCACCCCGATTGCCACCCCTTAATGGTTTCCATGAAAGTTCCCTCAAGCCAAGTAACGTGGGACATCCTGCCCATCATGGCGCCTCCGCACTCCGCTTGGCTGCCCTTCACAACCTTTGGCTTGACACTGAAGGTCTTGAGCCACAAGCCGAAGTGGGGCTGGATGTAGAGGAAGGCATCACACACGACGATAAACGCTGAGATATTGAGGATGAAATTCGGGTCCGGATCATGGAAATCCAGGCCGTAGTAGAACATGAGCCCCCGGACAAAGGGATGGAGTGGGAAGCCCAGTCCGCGGAGGAAATGGGGAAGGAATACTACCCTCTCATGGGGCCTGGGGGTGGGCATGAGCTCTCCCTTGTCGGGGAGCCGGTGCGCGATGTTGCTGGACAAATATCCGGTGCTGCGCAGCTTCTGGATCTGCCCCTCCGTGACGGAGGAGGCCATCCACTTGCCTCCCGCTCCGGACATATTTGGAGAAGGTTGAGGTGAGATGTGCGGACTTGGGCGCTGGAGCTCGAGTTCGCAAAGATGGATAAGCCAAGGAGGAAGAAGGCACAGGTAAAAGGGTTGGATCTTTATCCCCTTATATGGGCGGACAAAAACATGTGTCCCCACCGGCCTGATAAAACTCACTTATCTCCCAAGCGCCGCAATCAATGGCGCGGTTGGGTTACCCACTTCCGTATTGATGGGAATCCCGGAATAAGGGGAACACGATCTCTGCTTCGACAAGACGTGCCAAGGAAACCGCTTTGCTAAACGCGCTGAGGTGGTACAATAAAAACGATTCAAGTAAAGGCTTGGTAGTGGTGTGACGTCACGCCACCAAATACGTCAGTAGATTGAACTTGTGTAATATTATTCTCTCTACGGTGGTATGTGGAATTTATTTTGCAGAGCCAAACACTATCCTGGTGTTCACAATCTTCTATAAATTATTCGGAGGAGGAACCTGCCTTGCAATGTCGAAGACAATATGCGCGCCAGACTCATCGTCATTGACACCTGGTTCAGGGGCTACTGAGGGAGTCCCGGACTAGGGAGTGTCCGGATAGCCGAACTATCATCATCGGCCGGACTACAAGACTATGAAGATACAAGATTGAAGACTTCGTCCCGTGTCCGGATGGGACTTTCCTTGGCGTGGAAGGCAAGCTTGGCGATACAGATATGTAGATCTCCTACCATTGTAACTGACTCTGTGTAACCCTAGCCCTCTCCGGTGTCTATATAAACCGGATGGCTTTAGTCCGTAGGACGAACAACAATCATACCATAGGCTAGCTTCTAGGGTTTAGCCTCCTTGATATCGTGGTAGATCTACTCTTGTAACACACATGATCAATATTAATCAAGCAGGACATAGGGTTTTACCTCCATCAAGAGGGCCCGAACCTGGGTAAAACATCGTGTCCCTTGTCTCCTGTTACCATCCACCTAGACGCACAGTTCGGGACCCCCTACCCGAGATCCGCCGGTTTTGACACCGACACTCCCTTCACCTCCTAGACGAACAATCGGGAACGTAGGGGTAAGCACAGGAGCCAGGCAACCCGGCTTGGCCAAAACTTAAGTCATATTGATGCATATAATGGTGATCAAAAGGTACATGCGGAAGTATGACACATGTGTTGGGCATGAAGCCCATAGAAATAAGCTTCTATTAAAGAAGCCCCCAGGTATACCGAGTGCGAGTAGCACATTGAGTGAGTGTGAACAAAGCGCAGATCAGCCCTCAAGGGACTTGTACTGAAAGAGGGAGGAAAAAGGAGGGAAAACAAAGACAGCGAAAAAATATGAAAGGTGGACGGAGGAAGGAGACGAACCCTGAGTCCGGCGCTAGGCGTAAAATCTTCGGAGACGGGCTGCGTTCCATGGGTTTGGCTCGAGTCTGTTGTCAGATGCGTTGCGTAGACGGTATGCACCGCCGGTAAGGACTTGGTCGATGATGAAGGGACCTTCCCATTTGGGCTTAAGTTTGTCCTTTTTCTTATCCGGCAGGCGTAGAACTAGCTCGCCAACATTGTAAGTTTTGGCCCGTACTTCTCTGCTTTGATATCTTCGAGCCTGCTGCTGATAGAATGCGGAACGGGATTTTGCCACGTCGCGCTCCTCCTCTAAAGCGTCCAAACTGTCCTGCCGATCCAACTCGGCTTCTCTTTCCTCGTACATGCGCACGTGAGGTGAGTCATGAATTATATCGCAGGGCAAAACTGCCTGAGCGCCATATACCATAAAAAATGGTGTGAATCCGGTTGTGCGGTTTGGCGTGGTCCGCAGCCCCCAGAGTACGGAGTCGAGCTCCTCTACCTAGTGCGTGTTAGATTCCGTGAGGGACCGCACTAATCTGGGTTTGATGCCGCTCATGATTAGACCATTTGCTCGTTCCACTTGACCGTTAGTTTGAGGGTGGTAGACTGAAGCGTAGTCGAGCTTGATGCCCATGTTTTTGCACCAGTGTTTCACCTTGTCGGCCGTGAAATTCGTGCCGTTATCAGTGATGATGCTGTGGGGGACGCCAAAAGAGTGTACTACCCCAGATATGAAGTCTATCACAGGTCCGGATTCTGCCGTTTTAACCGGCTTGGCCTCTATCCATTTGGTGAATTTATCCACCATGACCAATAAGTATTTGTGCTTGTGGGTTCCCCCTTTAAGGGGTCCAACCATGTCAAGCCCCCAAACCGCGAACGGCCAAGTGATGGGTATAGTTTTGAGGGCGGTGGGTGGCATGTGGCTCTGATTAGCAAAGAGCTGGCAACTGACACATCGTTGGACTAAGTCCTGAGCATCTGCCCGGGCGGTCGGCCAATAAAATCATGTACGGAAGGCCTTGCCTACAAGGGCCCGGGCGGCGGCATGGTGCCCGCCGAGTCCGGCGTGAATTTCAGCCAGGAGATTTCGCCCTTCCTCTTCGGAGATACACCTTTGAAGGACTCCGGTTTTGCTTTTCTTATAAAGTTCTCCCTCATGGACCTTGTAGGCTTTAGATCACCGAACTATACAGCGGGCCTCATTTTGGTCTGTGGGAAGTTCCTGCCTGATTAAGTAGGCTAGGAATGGTTCTGTCCACGGGGCAATTACTGCCAGTATTTCGTGGGCTGAATCTGTTATTTCATTGGCTGAGCCACCGATTGTGTCAGAATGTTCTGTGTTAGGTGATGCAGTTGGTTTCGGATTGTTATTTCCGGACTCCTCTTCCCATAATACAGATGGCTTAAAGAGCCACTCCAGGAAGATGTTTGGAGGGACGGCGTCGCGTTTTGCGCCGATGCGTGCCAACACGTCTGCTGCCTGGTTATTATCCCCGGCTACATGGTGGAATTCGAGTCCTTCGAACCGGGCTGACATTTTTAGGACGACGTTACGGTAGGCTGCCATTTTCGGTTCCTTGGCGTCAAAGCCTCCATTTACTTGGGATATTGCGAGGTTTGAATCCCCGCGCACCTCTAGGCACTGAATACCCATGGAGATTGCCATCCGGAGGCCATGTAGAAGGGCCTCGTATTCGGCTGCATTGTTGGAGTCTGTGTACATTATTTGAAGCACATATTGGATTGTGTCTCCGGTTGGGGACGTCAAGATGACGCCAGCCCCCAAGCCAGCCAACATTTTGGAGCCGTCGAAATGCATGATCCAATTGGAGTATGCGCCGCACTCTTTAGGGAGTTCGGCTTCAGTCCATTCGGCGATGAAGTCCGCCAGAACTTGCGACTTGATAGCTCGCCGTGGTTTGTAGGTTATGTCAAATGGTAAGAGCTCAACGGCCTATTTTGCAATCCTGCCCGTCGCGTCGCGATTGTTTATAATGTCGTTGAGAGGTACTTTGGAGGCCACCGTTATGGAACACTCTTGAAAGTAGTGTCGCAGTTTCCGGGATGCCATGAACACCGCATACGCTATGATAGTGTGGGTACCGGGACTTGCATGGAGTTAAGACAGTGGATACGTAGTACACTGGTTTTTGAAGAGGGAATTTGTTCCCTTCTGTTTCTTGTTCGACGACGAGTACCGCGCTGACAACTTGATGTGTTGCTGTGATATATAATAACATCGGTTCGCCCAGGTTGGACGCGGCTAGGACCGGATTTGTTGCCAATACGGCCTTAATTTCTTTGAGTCCGGCCGTGGCAGCATCCGTCCATTCGAAATGTTCGGTGCGCCGGAGGAGGCGATAGAGGGGCAGTGCCTTTTCTCCCAAACGGGAGATGAAGCGGCTTAGAGCCGCCACGCATCCAGTTAGTTTTTGTATTTTCTTCAGGTCTTTTGGGATATCCAATTGTTACAGAGCTCGGATCTTGGCTGGGTTTGCTTCAATTCCTCTACCGGATACAATGAAGCCCAAGAGCTTTCCGGCTGGTACGCTGAAAACACATTTTTCCGGGTTGAGCTTAATGTCATATGCTCGGAGGTTGTTGAATGTCACCCTCAAGTCGTCTACTAGAGTTTCGACGTGTTTGGTCTTGACGACCACATCATCTACGTATGCCTCTCCTGTTTTGCCTATCTGGGTGGCCAGACATGTCTGAATCATGCGCTGATATGTTGCGCCGGCGTTTTTGAGTCCGAACGGCATTGTGTTGAAGCAGAATGGTCCGTATGGAGGAATAAATGCCGTTGCGGCCTGGTCTTTTTCTGCCATCTTGATTTGATGGTATCCGGAGTATGCGTCGAGGAAGCACAATGAATCGTGCCCTGCGGTAGCATCGATGATTTGGTCGATGCGAGGGAGAGAGAAAGGGTCCTTTGGACAGGCCTTGTTAAGGTCTTTGAAATCGACACAAAGGTGCCAGGATTTGTCCTTTTTGGTACCATTACCAGGTTGGCTAGCCAGTCCGGATGTTTTATATCTCTGATGAATCCGGCTTCTAAGAGTTTGGCTAGCTCCTCTCCCATTGCCTGTCTTTTGGGTTCAAAAAATCGCAGAAGAGCCTGTTTGACTGGCTTGAATCCTTTTAGGATGTTTAGGCTGTGTTCTGCCAGCCTGCGTGGGATTCCTGGCATATCTGAAGGGTGCCAGGCGAAAATGTCCCGATTTTCCTGAAGTAATTCTCGTAGTGCTGCTTCTACATCAGGATTCAATTGTGCCCCGATGGAGGCCGTCTTTGTGGGGTCCGTTGGATGGACCTGGAATTTGACTACTTCGTCCGCTGGTTTGAAGGAGGTGGACTTAGACCTTTTATCGAGTATCACATCGTCCCTATCCACCGTGGAGCGCAGCGCAGTGAGTTCCTTTGTCGCCAGGGCTTCGGATAATTCCTCTAGGGCCAGTGCGGCTGTCTTATTTTCAGCACAGAGTGCTATATCTGGATCACTGGCGAGAGTGATTATTCCATTGGGCCCGGGCATTTTGAGCTTCATGTACCCGTAATGGGGTATAGCTTGGAAGATTGTGAATGCCTCTCGCCCTAACAAGGCGTGATATCCGCTGCCGAATGGGGCCACTTGGAACGTGACCTCTTTGGACCTGTAATTGTCCGGCGAGCCGAACACTATGTCTAGTGTGATTTTTTCCTGTGCAGCATACTTCTCGACTAGGGATTATTCCCCTGAAGGTTGTGCTGCTTCGCTCAATGCGGCTCCAGTCAATTTCCATTTTTTGAAGGGTTTCCTTGTAGATGAGGTTTAATCCGCTGCCGCCATCCATGAGTACCTTGGTAAGACGAAAGCCGTCCACTATCGGACTGAGGACCACTGTGGCTGGTGCTCGAGCTGTTCGGAATTTAGGTTCATCGCTGGCATTGAAGGTGATAGCCGTGTCGCTCCATGGATTTGTTGTTGCTACTTGGTAGACTTCGGCGAGGCTGCGGATTGTTCGCTTCCGCATGTTATTTGATGCGAAAGTCTCGAAGACTGTTAATACCGTACTGGTACTGCTGGGCTGGTTGCCCTGGGCTAGAAAGCCTTCGCCACTTTTGGCCACCTGCGTAGTATCCAACATGCTCGAAGGCTATGTGTTGGAGTGGCGCCCTCCGTACTGTGGATTTTGCAGGGTCTGTTGAGCCATCCCTCCAGTACGGTTCCGTGCCCTTTAGGCGTTTTTTGCTTTTTGGTTTTTAACCCAGGTGCTTGAGTATGACACACCTTTTTATTTTGGACTGGGGTTGTATTCAGGGCCGGATTGTCCCAAAACCTGGTTTTGGTTTTCCAGGCACTCTCCATCGCACAGTATTTTTGTACAATGGTCGCTAGGTCAGCGAAGTGTGTAACTTCGCGACGACTTATGGTGTTCATGATTCCCTTGTCTGTGCAATTGTTGCAGAAAATTGAAATCGCGCTTTCTTCACGGCAGTCCTTTATCCTGTTCATAACCAGGAGGAATCTGGCCCAGTAATGATATACTGTTTCATCGGGCTCTTGCTGTATTTGAGATAGATCGCTTATGTTTGGGTGGGCGGGTGGAATTAAATTCGGAACCCCGCCCGATCTGAGGCTCAAAGGCCAAGAAGTTTCCGGATTTGGAAGCTTGGTTTGTTGGATGTTTTCCAACAAATCTGGTCCGATGCCTGACTTTAGGTTCAGTATTTTATTGACGTCCATCCCTCCGCGGGAATCCGGCATGGAGGGATCGGGAATCCGGACATATCTGGTTTTTAACATAGAAGAAGAATCGCTGCATTGTTCCTCTACCACAACAATGTGGTGGGTAGCCTAGGGAGAGTTAATTTCTCTCAGATCGGTTTTAAGCCCAATCTGATCGTAGTCTGTAGCGACTCCCAGGGCGGCGATGCGATCCAAGAGCTCGTTTACGAAAGAGAGCTCCGTCAGATCTAGCTGCTCGGCGAATTCCGAGCTGACGTGTAGATCGCTTTTGATGACCTGAGAGGTCATTGTCGGGGCGGTGGCCGAACAGGCGGTCATAAGAAAACCACCTAGCCGGATAGTTTTTCCGGCGGCCAAAGCTCCCTTGACGACGGCACCGTCTTTAAAGACGGGAAAAGGCATCCTTCCTGATTGCGACGGCACAGAGGAACTCTCAATGAAAGCACCAATGTCGGTGTCAAAACCGGCGGATCTCGGGTAGGGGGTCCCGAACTGTGCGTCTAGGCGGATGGTAACAGGAGACAAGGGACACGATGTTTTACCCAGGTTCGGGCCCTCTTGATGGAGGTAAAACCCTATGTCCTGCTTGATTAATATTGATGATGTGTGTTACAAGAGTAGATCTACCACGAGATCAAGGAGGCTAAACCCTAGAAGCTAGCCTATGGTATGATTGTTGTTCATCCTACGGACTAAATCCATCCGGTTTATATAGACACCGGAGAGGGCTAGGGTTACACAGAGTCGGTTACAATGGTAGGAGATCTACATATCTGTATCGCCAAGCTTGCCTTCCACACCAAGGAAAGTCCCATCCGGACACGGGACGAAGTCTTCAATCTTGTATCTTCATAGTCTTGGAGTCCGGCCAATGATGATAGTTCGGCTATCCGGACACCCCCTAGTCCAGGACTCCCTCACCTGTATTTACAAGAAAGTGAGTGGGAGCTGTGTAGCATTTCTAATCTTATATGTAGATGACATATTATTGATTGGACATGATATAGAATTTCTGAATAGCATAAAGGGATACCTGAATAAGAGTTTTTCTATGAAAGACCTCGGAGAAGCTGCTTACATATTGGGCATCAAGATCTATGGAGATAGATCAAGATGCTTAATTAGACTTTCACAAAGCACATACCTTGATAAAGTTTTGAAGAAATTCAAAATGGATGAGTCAAAGAAAGGGTTCTTGCCTGTGTTACAAGGTGTGAAATTGAGTCAGACTCAAAGCCCGACCACCGCAGAAGATAGAGAGAAAATGAAAGTCATTCCCTATGCTTCAGCCATAGGTTCTATCATGTATGCAATGCTGTGTGCCACACCTGATGTATGTCTTACTATAAGTATAGCAGGGAGGTACCAAAGTAATCCCAAAGTGGAGCACTGGACAACGGTCAAGAACATCTTGAAATACCTGAAAAGGACTTGGAAAAAGAGCTCGTTTATGGAGGTGAAAAAGAGCTCGTCGTAAATGGATACTTCGATGCAAGCTTTGACACAAATCTGGATGACTCTAAGTCACAAACCGGATATGTATTTTTATTGAATGGAGGGGCTGTCAGTTGGTGCAGTTCCAGGCAGAGCATCGCAGCGGGATCTACGTGTGAATTGGAGTACATTGCTGCTTCGGAAGCAGTGAATAAAGGAGTTTGGATGAAGGAGTTCATATTCGATCTAGGTGTCATACCTAGTGCATCGGGTCCAATGAAAATCTTTTGTGACAATACTGGTGCAATTGCCTTGGCAAAGGAATCCAGATTTCACAAGAGAACCAAGCACATCAAGAGACACTTCAATTCCATCCGTCATCAACTGTCGAAAGGGGACATAGATATTTGCAAGATGCACATGGATCTGAGTGTTGCAGACCCGTTGACTAAGCCTCTTCCAAGAGAAAAACATGATCAACACCAAAGCTCCATGGGTGTTAGAATCATTATTATGTAATCTAGATTATTGACTCTAGTGCAAGTGGGAGACTGAAGGAAATATGCCCTAGAGGCAATAATAAAGTTATTATTTATTTCCTTAATTCATGATAAATGTTTATTATTCATGCTAGAATTGTATTAACCGGAAACTTAGTACATGTGTGAATACATAGACCTATAGTCCCCAGTATGCCTCTACTTGACTAGCTCGTTTATCAAAGATGGTTAAGTTTCCTAGCCATAGACATGTGTTGTCATTTGATGAATGGGATCACATCATTAGGAGAATGATGTGATGGACATGACCCATCTGTTAGCTTAGCATTATGATCGTGTTAGTTTCATTGCTACTGCTTTCTTCATGACTTATACAAGTTCCTGAAACTATGAGATTATGCAACTCCCGAATACCGGAGGAACACTTTGTGTTCTACCAAACGTCACAACATAAATGGGTGATTATAAAGGTGCTCTACAGGTGTCTCTGAAGGTGTTTGTTGGGTTGTCATAGATCGAGATTAGGATTTGTCACTCTGTGTTTCAGAGAGGTATCACTGGGCCCTCTTGGTAATACCCATCACTATAAGCCTTGCAAGCATTGTGACTAATGAGTTAGTTGTGGGATGAAGTATTACGGAACGAGTAAAGAGACTTGCCGGTAACGAGATTGAACTAGGTATTGAGATACCGACCATCGAATCTCAGGCAAGTAACATACCGGTGACAAAGGAAACAACGTATGTTATTATGCGGTTTGACCGATAACACTACAAAAAAGACACATCCGTGACATTTTGGGCCGAACAAAATTTTTTCTTTCATACATATGACACTTCTATGACGATAATTGTGACAAAACCCGGTATCATCATAGATGTGGTGGGCTCCTACTTCTATGACAAAAAATAATGACAAAAAATAGGCTTTTCATCCTGGGCAGGCCGGAGACGCAGCTGCATGACATTCTTTGGGCCGTCCATGACAGAAAAAACCGTGGTAGAAGCGAGGGGGAGGAAAATTTCGGGGAGTTGCCGGTTACGGTGGTAGGTCGGGGGCGGAGCGATGCGCGTTTCTCTTGTACGTACGCGCGTGTGTGCGAGGCGTTGGCTCTAACTGAACCCGAGCGAGGCATTGGGCTCTAACTGAACCCGAGCGATTGCACTGCAGGCTACGCGTTACTGAACCCGAGCGATCGATCGATGGCTGTTAACTAAATCCGATGGAGCGATTCCTTCGCTACTGCTGCTAACTGAAGCCGATCGATGCTGCCTCTGGGATGAGCAGT